>NC_138876.1:26235828-26835828 GCF_965194805.1 Balaenoptera borealis
AGTGTTTGCAGGATGATTATCAGTCCTACACTTCTCTGTAATGTCTAGCATTGAACTTTATATATAGTAAATGCTCAATTAATATTTATTGAATTGAAAAACAAAATATTGTAAAGAACTGATAGTACATGGTAAAAAAATTTCATATGGACATAAAATTATGAGAGCTGTGAAGCTGCAATGTGTTACAATTTCCAGTCATCTGGAATATAGTTGTTTAACAATAATGAAAAATTTGTATGTATATTCAGAAGAGACTAAATCATTTTTTAATTGACTAAAGTTTTGCCTTTGATTTTTAAAACTTGGGAAACATTTATTTTATTAAATATAAAAGTTGCAGAAAGGTTTGATGAGACATAAGACAGTTTTGTTAAGTATGTTATTATTGCTGCCATTTAGCAGTTTATTAGATGATAATTCTCAAAACAAAACAAAATTCAGGTTTGGAGTGCATTACTCAGTTCTTAAGGATATTTTACTGAGAAAAATATGGTATTGTGCTGTTCAGATAGAACTTTTTAATGAGCTCTTTTTATTTTACATCAGTTTTTACAGATACTGAAAGCACTGATTTTATGGGGGTTTCAAAAATTATTATTCCTGCTGCTACATTATAAATAGAAAGTGCTTTAGTCTGTCACAGAGCTAACTTTGTTAAATTGGTTAATTGTGATCTAGTATGCATAGCTTGAATGTGAAAATAATTATAATTTGTATTTATAAATTTTACAGAAAATAAACCCAACAATTTGTGGTAGCCAAAGAAAAATACATGTATTACAGTGCATGTATACAAGATTTATTCTAACATAGAAATTAGTAATCCTACATATACAATATTTAACCCATTTTTCCTGTGAATTATGGGCTTGGTAAATGTATTTCTAAACTAATACTTGCTAAGCAAAACATAAAGAGTTTAAGTCAAACTTGGGGAGGTTATTGAAAAAATTTTTGAAGTTAGGACCATATCAGCTAACCTCTAGATATATTTCTAGTACAGCAGAAAATATTTTAAAAGGGGGTGGTTTTGTAAGTCAATTCAAAATCTGGTTCCACTGCTTTCTAGTTACTAGACCTCTTGCAAGTTACTTTTTTATTCTAGTCTCCTCATTTGTAAAATAAAGATAAGCTATATGTCTCACAAAGTCGTTTTGAAAATTAGTAGTGACAGTTATAAAAGAGATCACAGAGCCTGGGAGACTGTAAGTGATTGAGGATGATAATATTAATGGTACAATTGGTAATATTTATGGAGCATTTATGTGTCAGTAACAACAAAACATTTTTTATATACATTTTGTCAAAATTTCCTTGAAACAACTCTATGTGGAAAGTATTATTTTAGTTTTCACATCACAGATGAGGAAATTGAGGCTTTAAAACTTGCATGATAAGTTTAAAGTTACACTAACTAGAAAAAAAAGTGAAGCTAGGATACAAAGTCATGCCTGAATCAATCGAATAAAACTGATAGGTTGCCATGCCCATAAAATACATCCTTTCCATCTTCCATCTCTGTAAACTTTATATTCGAATTTTAGATAGGACATATATTCCACTTATCATACTTAGACATAAATATATTCTGAAAGTCACTTAGAAGTGGCAGAGTTGGGATCTTACTCAAGGAGTTTTAAATGCTAAGAACTAGGTTGAGTATCCATGGAACTTTTAGTTTCATTTTGTTCATACTTTTAAGTAACTTGTTAATGTTCCACAGTTTTCAGTATTTTAGCTTCTGCCTTTTCCCCTTTTGCGTTCTATATTTCCTTTAATTAAAATTCTTATTCCTGGGACTTCCCTGGTGGCACAGTGGTTAAGAATCCGCCTGTCAATGCAGGGGACGCAGGTTGGAGCCCTGGTCCAGGATGATCCCACATGCCGCAGAGCAACTAAGCCCATGCGCCACAACTACTGAGCCTGTGCTCTAGAGCCCGTGAGCCACAACTACTGAGCCTGCATGCCACAGCTACTGAAGCCTGCATACCTAGAGCCCGTGCTCCACAACAAAGAGAAGCCACTGCAATGAGAAGCCCATGCACTGCAAAGAGTAGCCCCCGCTCGCCACAACTAGAGAAAAGCCTGTGAGCAGCAACAAAGACCCAAAGCAGCCAATAAATAAATAAATAAATAAATCCATAATCCTTTTTATAAAATGCAAATACCATCAATCACCTTCTAGTATCCACCTCAAAAGTCCAATGTCGAAATTGCAGCTATGATGGAGTCATATTAAACTACCTGTAATTACTTTAATACATTTGTTGTTTTATGTTTTTATGTTTGTATATATTATCTTGTCACTTAACTTGTTAAATACTTCTTAAATGAACTGAAAGAATAAAAATGAGAAAATTATATAAAATTCTTGACACCATGCCTAGTACATATTAACTGCTTATTATGTATTCCTATTTTAACTTGTACCAAATTAAGGCCAAAATTTTGGTGTCATCTTTGCCTTCTTGCTGCCTCTAATTTGAAAATATGTCCAGAATCTGGTCACTAATCACCATCTCCATTGCTACCACATTAGTCTAAGCCAAGATGTCATCATCTTTCATCTGGATTAAAGTAGTTGTCTCTAACCAAATCTCATATATGCTATATTTACTGTCTTTCAGTCTTTTTTCAAACAATGGCAAGAATGATAAATATGTTAAAATTGATAAATATGTTAAAATTGATAAATATGTACTACCTTACTGAAAACACTAACATTCTCATGACTTCCCATCTCATTTAGTATCATATTCTCTCTCTCTCTCATTCTGTTCCTGCTATACCTATACTGGCCTTCCTTATTGTTACTTGCATGTACAAGGCATGATCTTAACTCAGAATGAGTGTACAGGCAGCTCTATCTTCCTGAAACACTCTCCCCCTGATCTGTGTGGTTCACTTGCCCATATCTCTTAAATCATTTTCAAAAATTAAGTTTTTCAATGAGGTTTTTGTTGTTACTGTGGTTTACTCTATTTAAAATTAAAACTCTCAACATCCTCTCCTATTTCATTTCTAATTTATATTTCTCCATAAAGCTTACCATCTAACATACTACATACTCACTTATTCATTTTGTGTATTATCTAACTTCCCCTAGCAAAACATGAAGGGCTGGAATTTTGTTTATTTTTATATCAACACCTAGAACAGAGCTGGACACATAAAAAGTACTCAATAATATTTACTGAATGAAATATATTAACTTACTATTTTCACTGAAGATTAAATCATGAGCAATTCCCCAGATTACTGTAAATTCTTCCCAGGCATAATGTGTAATGACAGCAAGTGATATTCAAATTATTTTGGTGGCAATTAACAGAAGTCCAATTTACACTATCTTAGGTAAAAATAAATGTATTTCCTTAAATAACTTGAGAAACCAAGGGTTCTATAATTAGGTCATCCATAGTCAGGGACTCTGAACCACCAAGACTCTCTACTGCTCTTTGTAGATTAGTTACATTCTTTCCCATTGTCAGAGTCTATCTCCAAATGGGAGAAACAGGGTCAGCTCCATGGGCATAAAAGCTGTGCACAGGGCTCTTTGCTCAGAAGGGCGCTTGTTTAGTTTAATACCTTCCTGCTACTGTCTTAAAATTTGAAAAATGAGCCTTCTATTTTCATCTTGCCCTAGGCTCTCAACATTATGTAGCTGGTCTTGTGTAGAGGCCATAGTCCAGTGAGCTTTGAACTCTTGATACACAATTTAACTACTCCTAAGAAAAGTGTTTCCTCTTCCTCTTTTGCCTACCACTAGTGTCAGTTCAAGATATATTGAGGACTCTATAGGCCTGCACTGAGTCCCTTCCCATTGCTCTACACAGTACTGTGTTTAGAAAGAGAAAGACATTTAAGTAGATGAGAGTTTCTCCTGGACAAGGGGAAATCCCAGAGATGAATAAGAATATGTTCACAATAATAAAATTGGGGAAGTGATACTAATCAAATAAAAACAGTGGATGTACATCACTTTGTATAATTGGAATTTGGGGATGTATCATAATTTTGTCAATAATTTCTCTATTGTTTACTTTGCTCTTATTTTCAACATTATGAATATCATCACTATGAAATCTTATTACATAAACATTTCCCCTATTTCTGATCTTTTTTCTTAAATAAGAAGTCCTAGAAATTGAATTTATAGCTTACACAATATGAATAAATTTAGACTTTTGATTCATAATTTCAAATTGATTCCAAGAAATATTATGACAATTTTTGTTCTCATCAGTCAGCCAGGAAGGTGCCACACTCAGCATATTTACCAGAATTCAATAGTACCTTAACATGGCCTAATAATTTGATAGGTTAAAAATAGAATCTATGATTGAAGTATATTGATTTGCCTTTCTTTGATTCCTAGTAAGGTGGAACATATTTATATATTCCACTCATATATTTATTAATGGTGCTTCTTTCATATATTTTAAATTATCCACTTATGTTTTTGCTCATTTCTCTTTTGTTTTTCTTATCTTTTTATAGGGACAGTTTCAATCTTATTGCTTTCATAATTGTGGCAAATAGTTTTTCACTGTGATTTATGTTTACTTCCCTCATGTTTAATTTACAATGAATCTTTGACATGTCACTTTTGGAGGGAGAAGTGAAAATGTGATTGTCTGTGTTATGCTGTGACTTGTTTAATACACCAAATGCATAACTTCAAACTTGAGTATATAAAGTAATTCTAATAAATCAGTTTCATTAAAAAACAGTAACTATTGACTCAAATCCTCACTGCCAACTCCCATAAAGTTGTATAACAATCTCATGAATTGGGAAAGCAATGGATTGAATATGTCATGATTCTAACCCAGTGTTTCCATGCACAAGGCACACAATAACCATTTCTTTCTTCTGTTCCAGGTAATGTTATTTAGGCACATCTTCTTGTCACTCCATAACAATCCATGGAATGTTTATTAAAGTATCGCTATTAGAGACCTATCTTTTCCCTATTAAGGTGTTCCCCAAAGGACTGCAAATATTGCTTGAGATGTGGCATCTTCATTTATTAAAACAAATGCCTTAGCAAGTTGTTATCTGTGGTTGAAGTGAAGACAGTCAGACCTATGCTGAAAACTATTAAGTGTGAAGGGATGGGAATTCTTTTACACTCATACTCTTTGAACGTTAATGTAACTTGAAAAAAAAAGTGCCCTATCTGTTATTTTCTACTGAGTGAAGGGAATAAAATATGTTTCTAACATTTCCAAATTATTTTTATAATCCTCTCCAACTTGGGAGGTGGTGGTGTTATTTATTATTAATAGCATGGCATTTGTTATATGCCTTGCTATATTCTAAGTACTTCATATATATTTACACATTTAATCCAAACAACAAACCTGTGAAGTAGGTACTGTTATTAATCCCATCTTTCAGATTTGAAAAATTCAGGTCCAAAAGGTTATGTAATGAAAACAGAGGTTGGAGCTTGATACAAAGTGACTTCAATTTGAGAGTGAACTCCCAGAGAGGAAAAAAACACAGATAGGAAAGCTCCAAGATTGCCTACTCACTGAGACAACAAGAAATCCCACAAAGACAGCAAATCAGAAACAGAAATAAGACCTACTATCACTGTATTTAACATTTATTTATTTAACATCCTGGCTGATTCAAGACAGAGGAATAGCATAATAAAGAGAAATAGGTGGAATAAGTTTGGAGAAGAAGAAATAAAATATTCGTTATTTGCAGGTAATGACTATATAGCTGGAAAATACCAAAGTTTTACAAATTATCAGAAATAATAAGTGACTTTATCAAGGTTATTGCAATAAAAGTAAATATGCAAAAATCAATTGTACATTACATATACTAGCAATAAACAAATGGAAAATAAATTTTTTTTAAAACTTCAGAGAAATGCAAATTAAAATCTAATAAGAAACAATTAAACCCTCACCAGAATGGCTAAAATTAAGAAGAATTTCAAAGCCAAGTGTTGGTGATGATGCACAGCAATTGGAATTATGTTTCTGATGGAAGTCTAAAATGATATAATTGCTTTGGAATATTGATTGATCTTATTAAAACTAAGTATATGTATATACAGTGACTCAGCAGTTCCTTATCTGAATCAGAAATGAGTTCTTATGTCCACCAAAAACACTCAAGAATATTTATAATGGCTTTATTTGTAACAGTCATAGTTTAGAAACAACTACCCATCAATAACAGAAGAGATAAATACATTGTGAAATGTTTGTACATGGGACTATTATAGAACAATGGAAAAGAATGAAATCCTGACATGTTGCTTGGATAAATCTCATAGACATAACTTATAAGGAAAAAATTCATAAAAGATTTTGTAATATGTAATTTCTATTATATTAAGTTCAAAAACAGACTAAAGTAACCTGTGGTAGAAGTCAGAAAATGATTACCCTTGTGGGAGTTACTGTTTGGTAGGCTTCTGGTGCTGGAATGACTCTATATCTTTTCCTGGGTGGTAGTTGCACATGTACATACATATGTAAAAATTTTCCACTTGCACTTAAGATTTGTAAAACCTATTGTTTTAAGTCTTATCACAATAAAAATAATGTTTATCCAAAAGAAAGGTTATGTAACATTTCTTTCTTTTTTCCTTAAGCAATATAATTACTTACATTCTCATTTGGGGAAACACCCTGGAGAGCAGAATGCTGTTATGTCATTACAATGTCATACTGGTCTTATCAAGGATATGAAGGAAAAAATCGTGGTTGACTCAAACTAACAAATAAATATACACATTTACTAAAACAATCCTGTTGGAATCCTTGAACTTCAGCCTGCTCATAGGTCATTGAAGATTTTCAATACAGAACTGATTCCCTGGACTCTTCAGTTTGACTCCTCAAGAAGATATCTTTTTGACCCTCTCCCCCTCCAGATAATGGAGCATCCAAGGGCTTTTCCCAAGATCCTCCCAAAAGGGGACAAGTGAATTATGTTATAAATATCAAATTATGAATACAAACAGCTCACTTTGTTGTATTCTTCTCTAAAAGTAGTGAAGGAATAAATCTACATAAATTTTCCTTTAACTCTGAAAAGGACATTGTATTCTTATAGTCCCCCAAAGATTTTAACTGAAATAGAACTGTTCAACCGAATAAAATATATGCATATTAAATAGAAAAGGAAAAATATGATTATTGTTTCAAACAGCTTTATATTAGAAAGAAACAGACAAAGATTGCTAGTGATCAAAAAAGAAAGATAATCAAAACTGATCAAAAAAACAAGAAACTATAAACAATCTTACTCATGCACCAAGAATTTGCACTCTGTATCTTTGCATTTGTTTTCCATAGTATAGATTTGCTTGGTAAGTTCTCCTCTCTCTCTCTCCCACATTTTAAAAAATAAACTAAAACATTTATCCTGTCATTGTCTTAGCTGGTGTTGGTGGTGATGTCTGTGGCTATGGCAAAGAGCATTTGACTAAAGCTTGAACACATTTTAAACTAACCTCATTACCACTGCACTGTCATTCACCAAACAACTCACAGCCAACAAGATGATACCAACTTCAGCCAAAAGGTATTCACAATATAAGTTCTTACTATTGGAGAACTAGAGCTCTCAGTTTTTATAGATGGAAGGTACTACATGGAGTCAGATTATTCATTTGATTGAGAAAGAAACTGAGACTCCAATAGATTAAGTATGTAAAAGAAGGAATGAAGTGAAAAACACTGATGTGATTATAAAATAAAAATCTACCTAAATGGAGATTAGTCTAATTTTATTTTCCCTTGGGGAAAAAATGAGACTTATGTGGAATCCTGAAGACTATAAATAATAGATTTGGCAATAAGAGGTAAGGAGGATTTTTCAAAGCAGCCTCAAAGTCATATAGCATGACTGATGGTTAGGGGGAAAGAAATTTACATTTATTGACCACCTTCTATGGGATAAATATGATAAAAACATTAAGAAAGTAGAGGTGAGTATTTTATACAAAAATTGGCAAAGTTCTTTACCTCACTGGAATAAAAATATAAAACTCTAATGTCAAGACAGAATTTTTTCTTGATAGAATTATTAATTTACTAATGAGTTGACAATATTTCATTCACAGCACAATTTACTTACTTTTCTTTCTTGAGAATAACCCCTACCATATTATTCACTTGCTTTCATTTCTTATGAAAATACCAAAATTCAATCAGAAAATTTAAATTTAGAATAGGAAGGCATCTAAATCAAATAATAAATTACTAAAGATACAGCCAGTTTCTCTATACTCAAAAATAACATATTCCTTAAACAAAAGCTATGAGTTACTTTTTGGTTAATAAAAATACAATAACAATTGGGAGAGGTAATGACTGAGAGTGTTTTATGAGCTAAGATAGTATATGTACTTAACATGCATTATTCTTTATAATTCTTTGAGGTAATTACTTGTCACAGATGTGTTTCCCAGGACAACAGCATGTAGGAAGTTCTCTTGGGAAAAAACACCTGTAGGAGGACAGGAAGGAAGTGGGAATAAGTAAAGGCAGATTGAGCTGAGATGCTCAGTATTTTCTCTGGAGAGCTCTAATGTTGTAATGGCATTTCAAAATTGTCTCCTTTGGATGAGGGAGGGTGGGGCCTTTGTACCCCCATAGGGACACAAAATTGGAAGTCTCTAGAGGGGCATGACTTGGGCAAAGTTGTTGCCTTCAACCAAGAAAATTCCCAGTGACTGAGAGAAATGAAAGAGAGATGTACGCTAAATTCACACTGACCCTTTGTCTACAAACATATCCTGGCAGTGTTAAAGGGAGGTAGATCCCAATCTGAACACTGAGTGAAGGAGGCAACAATCATGGATTTGCTGAAGCAACTGAAACTTGCAGGGTAGCATTCCAAAGAAGAGAGAGCAGCTCAGAAGAGGAGTACGGTTTGGGGGGCAGGTTTCCCATGATTTACCTGGTTGAGGTTTGAATTGCACCATGAGCAGGGTAAAACTCCATCAGGCTTCTAAAATGATGGGCATGGAAATACGTACTTAATATCACATAGTGTTGGAATTCTGGCCCAAACACAGTGGAGAAACTTATTCATTTCCAAGACACTCAGAAGAGACACCAGAAATACCACACCTTAGGAACAGGAATATTATTTTAAAAAAAAGAAAAAAAAAAAAAGAAAACTAAATCAAGACATGGAAAGAAGAAAAACTGTAAATTAAAAGCTTGCAAGAAAAAATTCAACGTTATTAAAAGAAAGATAGCATAGTCCAGATCCCTAACATAATCCAGACTGGAATTTTTAAAAGGTCAGAGAAATTTAAATAAATCTTTCTGATGTAATTTTAAAAATTAATGAACACAGTTTCAGTGATATGTAGGAATATATTGAGTGATATGATGTGCTTGCCTGAAAATAAGAGGATGGAAAAAAGGGGAAGAGAAATATATGAAGACATAATTGCTGAAAAATTCCCCTCTTATGAAGAAAATCAACATACAGATAGCAGAAGCTCAGTGAATTCAAATAGGCCCAACATAGTGAAACAAAAACAGACAATCCAAAAAAAGAAAAAGAAAAAAGAGAGGAAAGATGGAAGGAAGGAAGGAGGGAAGGAAGGCCTACCCAGGATCCTATACCCAGGAAAAATTTCCTCCAAGAGTGAGAATGAAAATAAAGCCATTTTCAGATAAATAGAAAGTGAACACTAATAAAAATTCCTGAGGCTGAACACTAATGAAAATGTTTTCTGATAAAAAACTGACTCTAAAGGAAATAACAAAGAATATTAGAAGCTACAAATAGGTGGGTAAATATAAAAGACTGAATTTCCCCTTAATTTGCTCAAATATCAATACATGATTAAAGTAAAAATTATAATATGTGATTTATAAGTATAGACAAGTAAAATATATGTTAATAATGTTAAATGATAGCAGACAAAATGAAATTACATTCTTGTAATACTCTTACATTTGTGGTGTGACTTGTGAAGAATAGTGTAAACTAGTAACAAAGTAATTGTAATTCCTAAGAATGAACACTTTAATACCTATTTCAACCCCCAAAAATGCAATTAAAAGGAAATTTACCTAAAAAGCCAATTGTGGTTATAAAATGGAAGAAAAAGCCAATTTATAAAATAAAAATAATAAAAATAATGTGGAACAGGGAAATAAACCAATTTGAGCAAAAAAGAAAAAATAGCAAGATGGTACATTAAAATCTAAACATATCAAAGTTCAAATTAAATTATATAGAGCAAGTAACTCAATTAAAATGCAATTAAAATAACTCAATATAAAATGCAGTACAATCATTTTGTAAACCTTTAGGCAGTTTCTAAACGCTTCAAACATAGACCTATCACATCACCCAGAAATTCTACTCCTATGTGTATACTCAAGATAATTGATTACATGTCCACAAAATGATTTAAAAAATAATGTTCATGGCAGCTTTATTCATAATAGCCTAAGACAGGAAAAAGTCTGAATGTCTCTCAATAAACAAATTGTGTGATATCCATATAATGGATTAGTTCAGAGCAATAAATAAAAAGAATGAACTGCTGACATACATACTAACATGGATGGATTTTAGAGCATTATACTGAATGAAAGAAGTGAGAAACAAAAGAGTACATAACTTATGATTCCATTTACATGCATTTCAGTAGTGGACATGTAATCTATGGTGATAAAATTAAGAAGAATAGTTATTTCTGGGGAGGGTATGTTCATTAATTAGGAAGTGGCATGGAACACTCTGGAGTTATCTGGGTAGTGGCATATATGTAATTTTTTTGGTTGAATTTTTCCTATCAGATTGTAGATGATTTATATTTAGTCATTAGCAGTTAGTGTTATTAGCCCTTTCCCTGTTATAGGTGTTATGTTTATTTTCCACCCTAACATTTGTTTTTCTACTTTGTTACACTTTTTATTTTTGGAAAAAAAGAAATAACATATTGTTATTAAATTAAACCTGCTATTTCCTACCCTATTTCTATATTGCATAATATTTCTTAAACTTTTGTTGTACAAAGTATTCTAAATATTTTTAATTTAATTTAGATTTTTAATACATTTAAGTTTTTAAATATGGTAGTATTAGATCACAATATGATGTTTATGACTTTTCTACTCACTAGTTTGATGGCTTACTTCTTGGTCTATCATGATATTATGAGGCAGGTGGCCTTATCTGGAGTGATCAATATTATATTGCCAGGGCTACCCGAGTAGCTATAGATACTCAACATTATCCTGAATGAAAAGAAGGAACTGATATTGATTATGGTCCAATGTTTAATAACATGATTAATGTCTTAGAGAAAAATCATATTTCTTATACTTCCAAGTAACTATGAACAAAATATTGAATAATGATGTCTTTAAACAATGAATGCATGTTTACCTGTAGCTTTTTCCCCTGTATGCGGTAACTAGGTTGAGAAATGACAGGCACGAGGAATTGTTTTCAATTAGATCCTTACATTTGAAATAAGTGGAATTATTTCAGGAAAATATTTCAGGAAAAAAAACATCAACAACAGGCCCTTGCAATTTTCTTGTAAGGGAACAGTTGTTTTTAACGGTGGAGATTTCCCGCTGTGGCTATTTGCCTGCCTGCAGAGTTCCTGTGACACTTATGTGCTGCATTCACTGTGAAGAAGATAAGGAGACTGAAGCTATGGAGAAACCATTTCCAAGTTAATCACTTTTCTTCAATAAAACAACAGTGGGGCTTTAAAGTACTGTAATGCAGTTTTAGAAAATTGAATTGTCATGAAATAAATTTTTAAGAATTATGAAACATGCTTTTCTTTAAACTCTACCCCAAAACTACATTTTTAAAGATTCATGGTATTGAAGTTTAGAGCCCAACATGAGGCAGACAGCACATTCATAGTGTGATCCCTGTGGCAGTGCACTCTGAACATTTGTTGTTTAATCTCCATTAACATGCGCTTAATGTACTGGCTCTGATACTGGTTTGTGAACATAAATATCCTATATTATTAGGACTTAATTCTGTAACACATTTGTATAAAACTTTGCAAATAGGTATCATCAAACGGAGGATTATTTCTCTAATTTCATAAACAAAATACTGGATTGCACTCCCACATGAAATTGATGATTGGAAAATATGCATATGCATATGATTCATGAAACTAGAAAAATAATTCTTTGAATGTAGATAAAATACAAATATTAATCTTTTTCTCTATATGCTTACTGTGAAATATTTTGGAAGTATGAGAAAATTCTATGGAGTAGAATTAAAAAGTTGAATAATTAGAAAAGACTCAGGTTAAATATTTCATTGTATTAACTTTAGAATAAATAAAAATGAACATTATTTTTTAAATGCTCATTCCTGTAGAATGATAGTCACTTATGGCAGTTAAATGAAAGAAGACTATTTGAGGTACTTTAGAACTTACGTGGCATGCATATTTGCACAACCAACTGTACCATCCCCCAAAACTTGAGCCAAATCATTTTCAGACAATGGCCATGACTCAAAAATCATACAAAGAGATAAGGCTGGTACTCAGAAGATTATGATGAATCAGAGATTACCACTGGACTTGGGGGTAGGATATTAAGAGGGCAGCAAAAGGAAGGAATAAAAGGCAAAATCAATCTTGTTAAAATTCACTGGTGATATTGATTCTGAAATTATTTCCGGAAAAATGCATAGAAAAAAGACTGAGATAAAAGGTGATTTTTAAAGCCCCATCCCAGACTCAAAAATTCCATAAAACTAAACATTTTTCTGAAATTGAATGAACAGCTTTCAGTAACTCAAATTCTTATCATTAGGCAAATAGAGACTTAACAGCAATTAAAAACCTTACATGACAGATCTCTTAGTAGCCTCCTAGAATGTGGATTGGGAACAAAAAGGCAATCTTCTATGAGAAAACTATTATAAGCATAATATTTGAAAAGTAGAAGTAAAACTATTTCTATTTGTATATCATATGATAGTTTATCTAGAAAATTTGAGATCAATAATAAATATAAGTGAATACTATAGCAGATTATAAAGCATATACAAAATCAATTACTGTTATTAATGCAAACCAGAATCAAAATATTTAATGTATGATAAAATTAAATTTGTAATAGTAACAAAAGATAAACTCCTAAGAAATAAACTTAACAAGAAATGTGAAAAAAACTATTGGAGAAAACTTTGAATCAATCTTTACAGGTATAAAAGTAGACTAAAACACCCTTTATACATTGATACAAATTATCAAATCAACCTCAAAAAATATTAATTCTACTTGTTAATTTCATGCTATCCTTATAAAATATGGTTTTTAAGTCTGGAATTAAATTTTTTGATTCAAATTTTACATGGAAAAATAAATATTCAAACAGGAAAAAAACATGAAAATAATAATTGAAATGATTCATACCACATGTAATCAGAATTATGACTATGATGTACAAATATTTATTTTACAACTATAATAATAATAATGATAAAAATGATAATAATTACAATAAAAACATCAACAAAAATAATAATAACTTCAGGAATAATTAAGATAGCACAATAAAGATTCTTCTGGAACAAAATCCAATATTTTCAAAGAATAATATATGTGTAGATGAAATTATGATAGTCACTGCTGTGATCTAAATTGTTTTATCGAAGATCCAAAGGAAGAAATATCTCAAAACACAAATCAAATGCTAAGCTAAAGACAAGGTATCTAAAAAGCAAATATTAAAATTTTCAGAAAGAGAAAATAAGGCCAAAAGGATAGAAATAAACTAACAATAGAAGGAATGTTTTCTGAGTTGAAGAATTACTTAATTCTTCAAAAGAGAAGGGAATACTTTCTATGAAGAACTGATGAATAAAGACATATGACAAATGTATATTTAAAATTCTGAATGTCAAGTCTAAAGAGAAAAAAAATCTCAGCAGGAAAAGAGCAAGTTATCCTCCATGAACTTAGGATCATTTGGACTAACTTCTTCTTGGCACATCTGGAACCTGGAAGGTGGGACTATTTTTCTCATAAAATCTGCCTGACTGTGCAAAAGTATTTATAGTCATAAATAATATAAACATTTATACTCTTTATTTTTTAGTTGCCACCTGTAAAAAACTTAATGAACAGAAATCTTGACTAAACAGAGTCAGGAGACAAGAACGGGGAGCTCTGGCACTCTGCAAAGATAGCAGAACAACAGGACGAAGAAAGACTCCTCCTTTTTCCTGATAAGGACTCAGCCAATGAAAAGGTATGGACTCTGTTTATTATAGTCCTTCCAACTTCCTTTTCCCCTCTATAAAAGTGTTCTCCTTCCCTTGCTGTGCAGAAGACTTGCACATGATTCATCATGGTTGCAGACCCTGAACTGCAATTCTCTGCTGATCCCAAATGAATCCACCTTTGCTGGAGGAATATCTGGTAGTCTATTTGTTTTAGGTCAACATGCCTTTGGACAAAGGAAATTATTTTATTGATATTAAGAAAAAACAATCAACAGAATATATTCCCATCCCCCCCATACAAAAACAAAAATATTTAGAAACTAGAAAGGAAAAAAATATACAATTTATGATACAAACATAAACAATAACATTCTAATGAAAAATCAAATGTATAAAATATGAAGAAATCTATAAAATGGGAAGAATATAAAATAATGTTCTTTTGTTTTTCATGGATAGGAGATAAAGTATTTTTCAGATGTTAATTCTTTGAATATTCTATAAAATTAAAGATATAATAATAAATGCCAGCAGCCTATTTAGAGTAAACTTGGCAAATAATATTGACCTATATATTATAAATATATAATAATAGTCAGAAAAATATATATATACACATACATACATATATATAAGACAAGGGAAGGTTGCTAACTTATCAATTATTTTAAGTTACAGTGATCAAAGTTAGAATATGTAAATGGAAAACAGGATTTTATTCAAAAGCATTCAGTATATCATCAAAGAACTTCCTGAAAATCTGGTGGATTTTCTGTAGGTTTTGGAGTATGAAGCAGCCATTTAGTAAATAGCAAATCTGGAGTTCAAATTTAATTCTTAGAACAAAAGACATTACAAATAAACATTTAAGTAAAAAAAAATCATAAAAGTCAATGTAGAATTAAAAATTCAAAATTGTGCAGTGTGAAAGACTTTTCTTAGAAGGCATAAATATAAAACAAAGCAAAATTTACTAATAACAGTCCTATTTACTCATGAAGAAATCTGGATAAAGTCAAGCTTATTTGCCCAATGACAGAGAGATAAGTATTAGCATGGCTTGGATCCTAATCCATTCTTTGAATTTATTTACTACATGCTTGTGCTATTATCATGATTAAAATGGTGCCCTATTAGTATTAGCTAAATGAAGGTCTCCAAATAGCACTACAGTTATTAAATAGTCCTTAATCAAGGAAATGGTTTTGATTTGTTTAGGTTCATTAGGTGGTTGTAAATGGTTTAATTCAGTTTGCTAGTGAACCAAGCTAAATGGCACAATGATCATGGATCTTCTATATTCAGTATTAATTGATTCCTCTTCAACATTCACATATTATTCTGACTGAACTTTCATAAGAAGATTAATTTTTTCATACTTTGTATTTTAGGGACTTGAGAACACAAGTGAGTCAGTCTATGGTAAGCCTGTTGAGAGCAAAGATTGTAGCTTATTCATGATTGTATGCCCATAGAAGATGAAGACTAAGTTGAATTATTTTATATAAAAATATATATTATACAAGTATTCTATTTACTATGCTGGATGTATATAATTTAAATCAAGAGGAAAATTTAGCATAGGTATACACAATAAAGTATATATGGGGTTTACTTTTGTCAGTGAATATACTTTATGTGTAGACTATGAAAGTCTTCATATGTAGAAAAGGTTACACAATAAGTACCAATAGGTTATAAAATGATGAGTTAATATAAAGTAATTAAGAAATGAATAAATATAATTACTAGACTATGGGCATTTATACTGTTTCTTAACAACAACAGAAACTTGTATACTGCCAGTGGTCTTGTAAATATCTTAACCAAGATCTAAAGTGGTAATTTCTACTTCTATGTATCTAGACTCCAGTGTGTAAAATTTTTAAATATATATAAAAATAATACTTTTAATGCATGTTGACCCCAGAAGAGCAAAACTTAAAAGACGTCCTTTACATATTAATACAGGATCTTTGTACAGAAGTTTCACTAAACACCATTACCACTTGGATATATTTTCTTTTATCCATTTTATTCTCTTCTATTTCACGTTTAACCTTTGATTATGATGCACTAAATTGATTTCTAAACTTAGTGGGTCACTGCTCACAGGATGGAAAACACTCTAATATACAAAACAACAAATATTTTAAGCACATACTATATGCACAGATTTTGTTCAGCTGTTTGTTTCAGGTTCTTTAAGTTGTGAAGCCTATTCAAGATGAAAAAATTTTGGATATTGAAAAAATATTTAGAAGTGTATGTGAAAAAGTAGTGTTCAGTTGGTATAATTTGAGTGGACTTAGTAATTTTACATTTATATGAATCCATTAGTTTTCCATTTTTAAAGGAAGTTAACAATTGAAATATTTAATTACTTCCTGCACTACCTACCTCCTATTTGCCTTTTACTTTGTAAAGTTTCTAATATAATTCTTAGTTCTATAAATATTTACAGCATATTATAGTACTCAGATCTGTAAACACAATCATAATGTTGGTTTTCCAGTTTATTTAAACTAGCATATTTTAATCCTTTTTTAAAAATAAATGCATTGTATAAATGCTGTTAAAATTGTCCTTTACATAGATAAGTGTAAGGTTCAATTTTATAAATTAAGGTGCTTTCAGGAGTCTTATCTATTATATATAGACTTCAATAAACTTCAAAGAGGTTTGGAAAAAGATGCTCTTTAAAACCACCAAGAAAGACAATTTTCAACAATGAGAAGTAGGTGAGTAAAGAGAATGCTGTGGTGTCACAGAGGCACAGACGAGCCTAATGCCCAGTCATCAGCTATGACTCTTTTCAAACAAATGCATCCAGTAGCCTGAAAAGATACTATCCGTGTCAGAAAGGGGTCAAAGCCATAAAAATCACAGCCATACGTTCAAAATAAATACTCCATCTGAAAATACTGTTGATCTCTTTATGCCATTTCCATTTGCACCCTGTCTACCAACATCACTTCCCTAGATATTTATAAAAATTAACTACTTAAGATGAGTATCATGATTGGATTATCAACATACCAACAAATAGAAAACATATGTAGTTAAACTCAATATAATGCAAGTGTATGAGGAACAGTATCAAGAAGGGTGGCAAATAATACAATGAGTATTGGGAAAGCTTGTGACACCGGGAGAAAATGTATATTCTGGAAATGTGTTTGGCAATCAAGGAAGATATTAAGCCTATCTTTTAATGTGGCTTGTGAAAAAACAAGCTCTGGCTTTCAAATGGATGGGAAGAGATACCCTTAAGGAGAGAGTTTTATTTGAAGCTGGGAAGTGAACAATGTACTCATGGAAGAAATGACATAATAACAGTTAGAAAGACAGAGGGGTGTGGGAGACCATCATGACAGGGGAAATATGGGAAATTACAAGCAACATCAGTTCTGGAGAGAACACACAACCAGAGGCATACAAAGTTTGAGGAAAAAATGAGAACAAAAAGGATGATAGGCAGGGTGATTTACTCCAACCATCACTAGGAGGATAATGGGTACTTGGGCCCTTCATGATACCATGTGTGATCTAGAATAAAGTGGTCTCCTGTGAGATAACATCCCCTTACTTCTTTTTCTTTAGGAATTGAAATGCTGTGGTGAAAGCGGAAGCTACTGGAGGGCAGAGAGCAGAAGCAAGAAGAACTACAATCCTGCAGCCTGTGGGAAAAAATCCACATTCACAGAAAGACAGACAAGATGAAAAGGCAGAGAGCTATGTACCAGATGAAGGAACAAGATAAAACCCCAGAAAAACAACTAAATGAAGTGGAGATAGGCAACCTTCCAGAAAAAGAATTCAGAATAATGAGAGTGAAGATGATCCAGAACTTTGGAAAAAGAATGGAGGCAAACATCGAGAAGATGCAAGAAATGTTTAACAAAGACCAAGAAGAATTAAAGAACAAACAAACAGAGGTAAACAATACAACAACTGAAATGAAAACTACACTAGAAGGAATCGATAGCAGAATAACTGAGGCAGAAGAACGGATAAGTGACTGGGAAGACAGAATAGTGGAATTCACTGCTGCAGCATAGAATAAAGAAAAAAGAATGAAAAGAAATGAAGACAGCCTAAGAGACCTCAGGGACAACATTAAATGCAACAACATTCGCATTATAGGGGTCCCAGAAGAAGAGAGAGAGAAAGGACCCGATAAAATACTTGAAGAGATTAGAGTCGAAAACTTCCCTAACATGGGAAAGGAAATAGCCACCCAAGTCCAGGAAGTGCAGAGAGTCCCATACAGGATAAACCCATGGAGAAACATGCTGAGACACATAGTAATCAAACTGGCAAAAAATAAGACAAAGAAAAATTCTTGAAAGCAGCAAGGGACAAACAACAAATAACATACAAGGGAACTCCCATAAGGTTAACAGCTGATTTCTCAGCAGAAACTCTATAAGCCAGAAGGGAGTGGCATGACATATTTAAAGTGATGAAAGGGAAGAAACTACAACCAAGATTACTCTACCCAGCAAGGATCTCATTTAGATTCGACGGAGAAATTAAAACCTTTACAGACAAGCAAAAGCTAAGAGAATTCAGCACCACCAAACAAGCTTTACAACAAATGCTAAAGGAACTTCTCTAAGTGGGAAACACAAGAGAAGAAAAAGACCTACAGAAACAAACCCAAATCAATTCAGAAAATGGTAACAGGAATATACTTATTGATAATTACCTTAAACATGAATGGATTAAATGCTCCAACCAAAAGACACAAGCTCGGTGAATGAATACAAAAACAAGACCCATATATATGCTGTCTACAAGAGACCCACTTCAGACCTAGGGAAACATACAGACTGAAAGTGAGGGGATGGAAAAAGATATTCCATGCAAATGGAAATCAAAAGAAAGCTGGAGTAGCAATACTCATATCAGATAAAATAGACTTTAAAATAAAGAATATTACAAGAGACAAGGAAGGACACAACATAATGATGAAGGATAAATCCAAGAGGAAGATATAACAATTATAAACATATATGTTCCCAGCATAGGAGCACCTCAATACATAAGGCAACTGCTAACAGCTATAAAAGAGGAAATCGACAGTAACAAAATAATAGTGTGGGACCTTAACACCTCACTTACACCAATGGACAGATCATCCAAAATGAAAATAAATAAGGAAACACAAGCTGTAAATGACACAATAGACCAGATAGATTTAATTGATATTCATAGGACATTCTATACATAAATAGCAGATTACACTTTCTTCTCAAATGCATACAGAACATTCTCCAAGATAGATCACACCTTGGGTCACAAATCAAGCTCAGTAAATTTAAGAAAATTGAAATCATATCAAGCATCTTTTCAGACCACAAAGCTATGAGATTAGAAATCAATTACGGGAAAAAAACCGTAAAAAACACAAATACATGGAAGCTAAACAGTACATTACTAAATAACCAAGAGATCACTGAAGAAATCAAACAGGAAATCAAAAAATACCTAGAGACAAATGACAATGAAAACACGATGATCCAAAACCTATGGGATGCAGCAAAAGCAGTTCTAAGAGGGAAGTTTATAACTATACAAGCCTACCTCAAGAAACAAGAAAAATCTCAAATAAACAATCTATCCTTACACTCAAAGGAACTAGAGAAAGAAGAACAAACAAAACCCAAAGTTAGCAGAGGGAAAGAAATCATAAAGATCAGAGCAGAAATAAATGAAATAGAAACAAAGAAAACAATAGCAAAGATCAATAAAACTATAAGCTGGTTCTTTGAGAAGATAAACAAAATTGATAAACCATTAGCAAGACTCATCAAGAAAAGGAGGGAAAGGACTCAAATCAATAAAATTAGAACTGAAAAAGGAGAAGTTACAAAAGACACAGCAGAAATACAAAGCATCCTAAGAGACTACTACAAGCAACTCTATGCCAATAAAATGGACAACCTGGAAGAAATGGACAAATTCTTAGAAAGGTATAACCTTCCAAGACTGAACCAGGAAGAAATAGAAAATATGAAATGACCAATCACAAGTAATGAAATTGAAACTGTGATTAAAAACCTTCCAACAAACAAAAGTCCAGGACCAGATGGCTTCACAGGTGAATTCTATCAAACATTTAGAAAAGAGCTAACACCCATCCTTCTCAAACTCTTCCAAAAAATTGCAGAGGAAGGAACACTCCTGAACTCATTCTACGAGGCCACCATCACCCTGATACCAAAACCAGACAAAGATACTACCGAAATAGAAAATTACAGACCAATATCACTCATGAACATAGATGCAAAAATCCCCAACAAAATACTAGCAAACAGAATGCAACAACACATTAAAAGGATCATACACCATGATCAAGTGGGATTTATCCCCGGGATGCAAGGATTCTTCAATATACACAAATCAATCAATGTGATATACCATATTAACAAGTTGAGGAATAAAAACCATATGATCATCTCAATAGATGCAGAAAAAGCTTTTGACAAAATTCAACACTAATTTATTATAAAAACTCGCCAGAAAGTGGGCATAGAGGGAACCTACCTCAACATAATAAAGGCCATATACGACAAACCCACGGCAAACATCGTTCTCAATGGTGAAAAACTGAAAGCATTTCCTCTAAGATCAGGAACAAGACAAGGATGTCCACTCTCACCACTATTATTCAACATAGTTTTCGAAGTCCTAGACACAGCAATCAGAGAAGAAAAAGAAATAAAAGGAATCCAAATCGGAAAAGAAGAAGTAAAGCTGTCACTGTTTACAGATGACATGATACTATACAGAGAGATTCCTAAAGATGCTACCAGAAAACTATTAGAGCTAATCAATTAATTTGATAAAGTAGCAGGATACAAAATTAAGGCACAGAAATTGCTTGCATTCCTATACACTAATGATGAAAAATCTGAAAGTGAAATTAAGAAAACACTCCCATTTACCATTGCAACAAAAAGAATAAAATACCTAGGAATAAACCTCCCTAAGGAGACAAAAGGCCTGTATGCAGAAAACTATAAGACACTGATGAAAGAAATTAAAGATGATACAAACAGATGGAGAGATATACCATGTTCTTGGATTGGAAGAATCAACATTGTGAAAATGACTATACCACCCAAAGCGATCTACAGATTCATTGCAATCCCTAGCAAACCACCAATGGCATTTTTCACAGAACTAGAACAAAAAAATTCACAATTTGTCTGGAAACACAGAAGACCGCAAATAGCTGAAGCAATCTTGAGAAAGAAAAACGGAACTGGAGGAATCAGGTTCCCTGACTTCAGACTATACTACAAAGCTACAGAAATCAAGAAAGTATGGTACTGGCACAAAAACAGAAATATAAATCAATGGAACAGGATAGAAAGCCGAGAGATAGACCAGCGCACATATGGTCACCTGATTTTTGATTAAAGGGACAAGAATACCCAATGGAGAAAAGACAGCCTCTTCAATAAGTGGTGCTGGGAAAACTGGACATCTACATATGAAAGAATGAAATTAGAACACTCCCTAACACCATACACAAAAATAAACTCAAAATGGATTAAAGACCTAAATGTAAAGCCAGACACTATAAAACTCTTAGAGGAAAACATAGGCAGAACACTCTATGACATAAATCACAGCAGGATCCTTTTTGACCCACCTCCTAGAGAAATGGAAATAAAAGCAAAAATAAACAAGTGGGACCTAATGAAACTTAAAAGGTTTTGCACAGCAAAGGAAACCATAAACAAGACGAAAAGACAACCCTCAGAATGGGAGAAAATATTTGCAAATGTAGCAACTGACAAAGGATTAATTTCCAAAATTTACAAGGAGCTCATGCAGCTAAATATCATAAAAACAAACAACCCGATCCAAAAATGGGCACAAGACCTAAATAGACATTTCTCCAAAGAAGAAAAACAGATTGCCAACAAATACATGAAAGAATGCTCAACATCATTAATAATTTTAGAAATGCAAATCAAAACTGCAATGAGATATCACCTCACACCAGTCAGCATGGCCATCATCGAAAAATCTACAAACAATAAATGCTGGAGAGGGTGTGGAGAAAAGGGAACCCTCTTGTGCTGTTGGTGGGAATGTAAATTGATACAGCCACTATGGAGAACAGGATGGAGGTCCCTTAAAAATCTAAAAATAGAACTACCATATCACCCAGCAATCCCACTCCTGGGCATATACCCTGAGAAAACCATAATTCAAAAAGAATCATGTACCACAATGTTCATTGCAGCTCTATTTACAATAGCCAGGACATTGAAGCAACGTAAGTGTCCATCGACAGATGAATGGATAAAGAAGATGTGGCACATATATACAATGGAATATTAGCCATAAAAAGAAACAAATTTGAGTTACTTGTAGTGAGGTCGATGGACCTAGAGTCTGTCATACAGAGTGAAGTCAGTCAGAGAGAGAAAAACAAATACCGTATGCTAACACATATACATGGAATCTAAAAAAAAAAAAAAAAAATGGTCATGAAGAACCTAGGGGCAGGACGCGAATAAAGACACAGATCTACTAGAGAATGGATTTGAGGACACGGGGAAGAGGAAAGGTAAGCTGGGACAAAGTGAGAGAGTGGCATGTACCTATATACACTACCAAATGTAAAACCGATAGCTAGTGGGAAGCAGCCACATAGCACAGGGAGATCAGCTTGGTGCTTTGTGCCCACCTAGAGGGGTGGGATAAGGAGGGTGGGAGGGAGGGAGATGCAAGAGGGAAGAGATATGCGGATATATGTATATGTATAGCTGATTCACTTAGTTATAAAGCAGAAACTAACACACCATTGTAAAGCAATTATACTCCAATAAAGATGTTTAAAAATATATAAATAATTAAATAAATAAATTAAAAAAAAAAAAAAGGGGGGGTCAGTCCGGAACCAAACATCAATCCAAGAATAAACAAGTGTCTAAACAGTCTAAATGAACAAAAGTTTTATGAAAACTTCCCACCACTAGTCAGTGCAAGTTGATGGAGTTTGTGTACCCTGCTCTAGGACCCAGTGTTGTGGGCTGGTCCTCATCTCACCCTCCCTCTATCTTCCTTGTGGATTCTGTTTAAGGGGGCATTTTCTATCCTTTCCTGAGAGAAGAACCTTGGCAGAAGTACCATGGGCTCCCTCATTGAGCTTCTCCATTACTGGGAGCACTATTTGGAGTCACAGTCTTTTCCTCCCTGAAAGTGTGGGGTTTCTTTTACAATGCGACCTTCCTCACATCAGTGAAGAAGAGTGCTGCACAGCATGTATTAAACTGTGAAAGTCTTGATAGATTAAATCCTAATATTTTCTGTTAGATTGTCATTCCTCCCTGTATAACCTCCTTGCCCCATGAAGGCAAGAGATGACTGCAAACCATAAATGCAAAACAAAGAGGAAAGTTTGTAGATGTTTCCTGAATAAGGTAAGGTGTATTCAAGGCAATCTAAAGATACCAATCCATGTATTTTAAGTAATTACTTTTACAAGTACATGGTTACTAAATTAATATTATACTATACACAGTCTTGTTAACTGCTTATTTTCCCTGCATGTGTGTATTTACTAATTCAAAAAAATATGAACATATAAAAATCACATTATACATTATCATATCACCTGCAGTCTATGGATGTTTATTTTACTTTGTATTTAGCAACAATCAGATTTTTGTTCATATATTTTAAATTTGCTAGATTAAAAGCAAATTGTATCTCACTGTGTACAAGCAGAAAGTCATCATTAGTTAGGGTGACTTTATCTAAAAAGAAACATAAAATTAAAGAGCAATAACAGGCACAGAACTAATATCGACCTTGGCTTCACTCTTTCCAGTTTCATGAGTAATTGGTTTTGCCTCTGAAAGAAAACTGTACATTTCTGAAGCCCCATAGTTGTGATTAACAAACTAAACAAAAATGGTAGAGTAAAAATAAAATGTGCATACGCTTTTCAGTGAAAATATAAGAAAATGTGTATTCCTTTAAAACAATCATCAACAGCTTTATATTGGATGGTATATTTTGTTTCAAAACGAATTCCACCAAATCTCAGTATGTTGTAGGCACTAAAGTGGATTGGGATTGTACAATACAGTTTGCAAGGCACAAGTTTTCTTAAGAGAGATTACAGAAATCTAATAGTGCTATTTCCAATTTCCTAATCATGCATTAATTTTTACTTATTCTCATGTGATCATGCACAAAACACTGACCTTGCAAACACACCAACTAATCTATTTAATATCTATTCTAAAGAAAAACAGAGCCAAAATTACATATATTTTCTGAGTAATTAATATTGCAATTGTATATATGTGTTCCCTTTTAACTTTGTATTTAATTTTCCTCTTAGACCCTACCAGTTTACATTCTTTTGTCCTCTTCTCTATTTCCATGAAATTTGCCTCTCTCACTCTCTTATGTAGGAACATCTTTTCTATCATCTATTCCACTTTGGTTTTTTTCTTTTTTACTGAGATCTGACTAAATCTGACAGTGAAATAGAAAGAACTTAAGTGTGAAGTTTTATGAATTTTGACAAATGCATACATCCACGTAGCACATGTAACCCAATCAACCCAACACCATCAGTATACAGATATTTCTATCACTATAGAAAATCTTCTCATTCTACTTCAAAAGCCTTCTGATTACTATCTCAGTAAATCTAGGTTTTTTCCATTTAATAACTTCACATGAATTAAATCACAGAGTATGTGCTATTTTTGTATTTTTAAAATTCAATATGATTTTGAGATTCATCCATCTTTTTTAATGTATCAATGATCCTTTTTAATGGTTCAATAGTATTCTATATTATAAAAATATGTAGACCTGTTCTATGTTGATAGTCATTTGGATTATTTCTAGTTTTTTGTTGATAGGAATAAAGCTGTTATGGAACATTCTTATACAGGCTTTTGTGGATATATATATATTCATTTTATTTTGTGTATTTATTTATGGCTGCTTTTGGTCTTCGTTGCTGCATGTGGGCTTTCTCTAGTTGTGGCGAGCAGGGGCTGCTCCTCGTTGCGGTGTGCGGGCTTCTCATTACAGTGGCTTCTCTTGTTGTGGAGCACGGGCTCCAGTAGTCGTGGCACACGGACTCTAGAGCGCAGACTCAGTGGTTGTGGCACACGGGTTTAGTTACTCCGCGGCATGTGGGATCTTCCCGGACCAGGGTTCGAACCCACGTCCCCTGCGTTGGTAGGCAGATTCTTAACCACTGTGCCACCAGGGAAGCCCTATATTTTTATTTCCCTTGGGAAGTACTTAAGAGTGGAATTATTAGCCCAGAGGGGAGATGAATGCTTACTTTTATAAGAAAAAACCAAACAGTTCTTCAAAGCAGTTACATGGTTTTACATTTCCATCAAAAATATAGGAGAGTTCATGTTGTTCTTCATCTTTACCAAAATTGAATGATTTTGATATTTTTAATAAAAACTCTTTTAGTGTGTGTGAGGTGGTGAGTCATTATGCTTTTACTTTGCATTTTCTGGATAACTAATGTAATTGAGCACTATGTTTTTTTAAATTTTTATTTATTTTTTTGGCTGCGTTGGGTCTTTGTTGCTGCATGCAGGCTTTCTCTAGTTGTGGCGAGCGGGGGCTACTCTTCATTGTGGTGTGTGGGCTTCTCACTGTGGTGGCTTCTCTTTGTTGCAGAGTATGGGCTCTGGCTCTGGGCATGCAGGCTTCAGTAGTTGTGGCATGTGGGCTCAGTAGCTGTGGCACACAGGCTCTACAGTGCAGGCTCAGTAGATGTGGCGCATGGGCTTAGTTGCTCCATAGCATGTGGGATCTTCCCGGACCAGGGATCGAACTCATATCCCCTGCACTGGCAGGTGGATTCTTAACGACTGCACCACCAGGAAAGTCCTTTGAGCACTATTTTGTGTGTTAACTGGTTTTTCATGTATCTTCTTTAGTAAAGTGTCTATTTAATTATATCCTTAATTTTCTATTGAATTGTTAGATTTTTTTGTATTGAGTTGTAAGAGTTTTGTGTATATTCAGATACAAACTCTTTGTCACATACAAGCTCTTTGTCAAATATGTATATTATGAATATTTTCTCTGTCTGTGGTCTGCACATTCTTTTCCTCAACAGTGTTTCTAAGTGAGTGGAAGTTACTAATTTTGATGGAGTTTAATTTATTAATTTTTCTTTCATGTTTAGTGTTTCAGTTGTGCTATGGAACCTTGTCAAGGTTGCAAAGATACTCTCCTTTGTTTTCTTATAGAAGCTTTATATGTTTTTAGATTTGTGTATAAAAAATAATCCATTTCAAATCATTTTTCCCATAGCTATGGCTATCTGTTGTTCAAGCAATATTTTATGAGGAGACTTTTTTCTCCATTGAATTTCTTTGGCACCTTTTTCTGAACTATACACCCATCTATTTCTTTTAAAACCCCAATGTCAATAAACATTCTTGATGACTGCAATTTTCTACTAAGTGTTCAAACATGTAAACCTTGCAACTTTGTTCTTTTTCAATATTGTTTTACTACTCTAAATCCTTTTCAAACAATCCAAATTGCCCTTAACAAGTGAAAGATTAAACAAACTGTATTATATTTATACTGAGGAATTGTACTCATCAATAAAAAAATGAATCTCAAAAGTAACATGCTGAACAAAAGAAGTCAAACAAGACTAAGTACTAAATGATTCTATTCTAATACATTTTAGAACGGTCATTACCAATCCATAGAGAAATAGAGAATATTAGTTGTTTTCTGAGCTGATGTGTAGGGATCTTCTACAAAGTGGCATAAGAGAATTTTATTGGGTAACAGAAATGTATTATATTTTGACTGGAGTGGTAGTTGCATGACAACATTCATTTGTGAAATTCATTTAACTGTATACACAAAATATGTACATTTATTATATAAAAATTGTGTAACAATGAGGTTGATTTTAAAAGTTACCAGCTATAATTAGGATTTATCTTATTTTCCCCTTTATTTCTGTCAGTTTTGATTTCATCTTTTTGGAAAATCTTTAATTAAGTACATTCACAGTTAGGTTCCTGTTTTATTCATGAATTGACACCTATATCATTATGTAATGTTGCTCTTTACCTTTTTATTTTCCATTAAGCTAGATTTATTCGATTTATTATTTTTTTAACATCTTCATTGGAGTATAATTGCTTCACAATGGTGTGTTAGTTTCTGCTTTATAATAAAGTGAATCAGCTTTACATATACATATATCCCCATATCTCTTCCCTCTTGCGTCTCCCTCCCACCCTCCCTATCCCATCTCTCTAGGTGGTCACAAAGCACTGAGCTGATCTCCATGTGCTATGTGGCTGCTTCCCACTAGCTATCTATTTTGCATTTGGCAGTGTATATATGTCCATGCCACTCTCTCACTTCATGCCAGCTTACCCTTCCCCCTCCCTGTGTCCTCAAGTCCATTCTCTACATCTGCATCATTATTCCTGTCCTGCCCCTAGGTTCTTCAGAACCATTTTTTTTGTTTTGTTTTAGATTCCATATATATGTGTTAGCATATGGTATTTGTTTTTCTCTTTCTGACTTACTTCACTCTGTATAACAAACTCTAGGCCCGTCCACCTCACTACAAATAACTCAATTTCGTTTCTTTTTATGGCTGAGTAATAGTCCATTGTATATATGTGCCACATCTTCTTTATCCATTCATCTGTTAATGGACACTTAGGTTGCTTCCATATCCTTGCTATTGTAAATAGAGCTGCAATGAACATTGTGGTACATGACTCTTTTTGAATTATGGTTTTCTCAGGGTATACGCCCAGTAGTGGGATTTCTCGGTCATATGGTAGTTCTATTTTTAGTTTTTTAAGGAACCTCCATACTGTTCTCCATAGTGGCTGTATCAATTTACATTCCCACCAACAGTGCAAGAGGTTTCTCCACACCCTCTCCAGCATTTATTGTTTGTAGATTTTTTTGATGATGGCCATTCTGACTGGTGTGAGGTGATACCTCATTGTAGTTTTGATTTGCATTTCTCTAATGATTAATGATGTTGAGCATTCTTTCATGTGTTTGTTGGCTATCTGTATATCTTCTTTGGAGAAATGTCTATTTAGGTCTTCTGCCATTTTTGGATTGGTTTGTTTGTTTTTTTGATATTGAGCTGCATGAGCTGCTTGTAAATTTTGGAGATTAATCCTGTATCTTTTGTTTTTAAGTTACTGTTTGATGATTACTGTTTCATGATATATCTTTTTTTTTTTTTAATATTCTGTTAGTAAAGTGTATCTTTTTCTCTTAGCATTATTTTATTTAAAGTTTGTTTCCTGTGGACAGTACCTGGTTAGGTCTTGCTTTTTTTTTTAAATCTTTGTGACAGTTTAGCCTTTAGAGTATTTAGTTCATTTGAATACTTTTAAGCTCTTTATTTTGAGATACCTGTAAATTTCCATATGGTTATAAGAAATAATAAAGAAAGATCATGTACACAAGTCACCTAATTTTCCCCAAAGATAACAACTTGCATACCTATATCACAACCAGGAAATCAATATTAATAAAATCCATTGACCTCAGTCATATTTCACACGTTTTTCATATACTTATTTGTATATATGTGCTTGTGAGTTTGTATTTAGGTCTATGCAACTTTATCACATGTTAGATTCATGTGACTACCAACATAGTCAAGATACAGGGAAATTACATCAGAAAGATCCCTTATGCTACTGCTTTAATACCACAGCTACCCCTTCCCTCTCTACCTGTGTAATACCTGGCAACCAATAATCTGTTTTTCATCTCTATACTTTTGTCATTTCATGAATTTTATATAAACGGACATGTACAGTATGTGAGCTTTTGAAATTGACATTTCCTCTCAGCATAATACCCTTAAGAACCACCCAAGTTATTGCAAATATCAAGATTGAGTCCCTTTTTAATTCTGAGTTATATTCTATTATAGTTTGGGCCATTATTTGTTTAATTTTTTACCCACTGAAGGATATTTAGATTGTTCCCAAATTTGGTATATTATGAAAACAGCATCCATGTACAGGTTTTGGTGTAAAAATAAGCTTTCATTTTTAGGAGATAAATATCCAGGAGTACAATTGTAAGCACATATTTAGTTAATTTTTTGTTTTTGTTTAAGTTCCATGCTCTTTCTAGAGTGACCACAATTTTAATTTCCCATCAATTATGTATGAGTGGTCCAGTTTCTCTGCATTCTCACCAGCTTTTGGTGCCATCACTGTTGATTCATTTATTCATTCATTCATTCAAGCCATACTGAGAAGTGTGATATTTTATTATGATTTCATTTTCTTTATAACTAATTACATTAAATATCTTTTCATGTGCTTATTTGCCATTTATATGTCCTCTTCAGTGAAATGTCTGTTCATGCATTTTTTTCCCCATTTTCTAACTGGATAGTTTGTTATTTACTGTTAAGTTGTGAGAATTCTTTTTGTGATCTAGATACAAGTCTGTCAGATGTGTGGTTTACAAATAATTTCTCCCAGCATGCAACTTGTCTTTGCATCCTCTTCACAGGATCTTTTTTGGAGTTTTTAATTTTTACGATATTCAGGTTGTTAAATTTTCCTATTTATTTATTTTATTTTGGTGCCTATCCTAAGTGTTCCAGAAACACTTGTTGAAAAGATTATCCTTCCTCTATTTACTTGTTTTTGCATCTTTGTCACAAATCAGTTAAGTGGTCTGTTTCTGGGTTCTCTAGTCTATTCCATAGATCTATGTGTTTATCCTTCCATCAACACCATACTATTTTGATTGCTGTAGCTACTTTGTAAGCTTGTTAAGTCTTGTCAATTATTCAGGTAGGATGATTCCTCTTACTTTATTATATTTTTTCTCCAAAATTGTTTAGCTATATTTGATATTCTTCATTTCCATAAATATTTTAGAATAAACTAATCTTTGGAAAAAAAGAAAAAACAAAACAAAAAAGACTTAATGGAATTTTTACAGAAATTGCATTAAACTTACAGATCAATTTGGAGAGATTTGACTTTACTATATTGAGTTCTCCAATCCATAAACAAGGGATTCTTTACACATATTTGTCTTTTTTATTTCTTTCATTGGCATTTTGTAACTTTCGGCATGTAGGTCTTATACATATTTTGTTCAGTGTATAACTAAGTATTTAATTTTTTTGGAGCGATAAATAATATTATGTTCTTAATTTTGGTTTCTATAAATGTCTTTCTTTAAAATAATTATATTTTAACGGATTTAAGAAATTTTTAAAAACTTGTTTATTATATTTATCCACATATTTGACATAGCGTATGTTTTCAAATTTTTTTGGAAGTTTGAGTTTCAATCTTACATCATTGTATTTAAGTCTGAAGAATGTCCTTTAAAATTTTTTGAACTGTAGAACTTTTGTTGATGAATTCTCTCAATGTTTGTATATCTGAAAATGTCTTTATTTTTCTTTCCATTTTGAAGGATATTTTTCAGTAAAGTATTCCAGAATAATATACTTGCTCCTCCTTCTCCTCTTGCCCCTTCTCATTGTTTTCTTTGTCTTCTTTTGCCACCTTAAATGTGTTCATTTTGGCTTTCATCGTTTTTGATGAGAAATCTATGGTTATTTTTATTCAGACCCCAACATGTAATATGCCCCCTGTATCAGCTGCTTTTGAGAACTTTTCTTCATATTTGCTTATCAACAATTTGACCATGATATTCTCCTGAGTATTCACTTTGTGTTTATACTGTTTTGGGTTCATTGAGCTTCCTACATTTCTAAATTACTATTTTTTATAATATTTAGAAGGGTTTAGTCACTTTTTGATTAAGTAGTTTAATGCCCTGTTCTGATTTGCTTCTCCCTCTGGGAGTCTAATTAAACCTACTGTCCATTAAATATTATTACACACACCACAGACACTCTGCACATTTCTTTTTGTCTCTGCATATTTTCTCTGCACTTCATAATGGAGAAGAAGAGGAATAGGAAAAACTAAACTAATTGCATCATTACTGATAAAATTAGTAGACATCATCTAAAATGATTGAGGATTTTGCAAGTTCTATTTATAAAAATAAAAAACAATCCTTAGTAATCATGAAAAAAATATGTATGAAAGAATCACGAAAGATGGACCACAAGTAGAGTATTAACAAAAAAACCATAAAAAAGTAAGTATAACCTAAAATGATATGAGAAGAGCAAATATATTTGTCTTATTAAAAATGGTAGCATTCAGATATTGAAAGAAAAGTATATAGTAAAAAAGCTATGAGGAGATTAAGAGACTGATGTTGCAAATGTCTAGGTGTTGAATCTGAGATCCTACCAATGACTTATTTATTTTTAAGAAACAGAGGTATGTAAATACTAAAAATAGGTATTAAATTCAAGTGCCTCTGTCTTTTTTCAACTAAGTTTTAAGTAAATATTTATTAACCAAATATTTCTTAACTAAAACTTAAGTAAATATCTATTAATTCTCAATATTTTGGTTCCAATGGTTTTACATTTTTTCTGCTCTGGGATTGGGAGTAGAGAATTATGCTTATATCACTCTGAATTCTGTTAGAAGGATTTCCTAAAATAACTGATATGAAAATGGTCATTAAATTATTAAATCCTATACCAGAATTATGTGGTGGTTTTCAATAATATAGGTATCTAATCTATTTTTATCATTCTTATATACATAAATATGCATAATCTAAATGAAAGAAAAGGTAATTCTACAAATATAATCAGGTATTAGAATGGATAACTGAGAAAAGATGCAGCACATTTAGCATTGGTAATTTTTAAAAATATAGTAGAAAAAGTCCAACTCAATTGCATGCTTTGAACTTCTCTGATTTTATATTTAGCAGTAATAGGACTGTAGTCTTGAATAAGGAATTTTTTTTAAGAATACAATTTCCTCTACTAAAGAATACTTCTCTGAAGAGTATTCAACAAGAATTTTGGCTGATCTAATTAAAGCTATAATAATCCAGTCACACTTCTCATATAGTGCCCCTTATTAGCCTTTCAGGGAATTTCCTTTGTAATATTGTAAGCCATGGCCAGTGTGGGTTAAGGAAAATTAGATTCATTATGGCAGTGATGACAAATTATCTTCTGCAAGAATAGTTTAACACAATGGGTCAAAAGAGAAGAAACTAAACAAAAGAAAGGAATGTCATGAGAAAGAATAAAGAATAAAATTGCATATTAAAAAAAACAAAGCAATAGAAGAAATTATAAAAACTGAATAAAAAGGTAATACAAAACTGTAGGCATAAGGAGTTTTTCTTATCATTAGAGGTTATTACATTCTCACTGCTTTTATGATCATATGTGGCATATCCCAGTTTTTAAGGGCCTTCAACATATTTAGCAAAAGCAATATATACAAAATTACAGGAAACTCTTAGCTTTGAAATAATGGCTTATAGGAAATAATGAACTACTAATTTTCTTTGGCTAGAGTTGATAGCAGTTAGTATGGGTTAAAAGTTCAGTCTGACCCAGTATTTGATTTGCTCAAAGTTATACTTCATTAAGTAGTATATAAGCACTTTCCTATCTCACTATGATATATTTTACCAATATGAAAAACTGGAAACGGATTTTAATACTTTTGAAATTTCTGTGTTATTCTCACACTAATGATTTTGTTAAATCCAGCATAGGATAAAATCATCCCAGGCATACTTAATATGAAATGGATTTCAACTGATATTTGGATTCAGTGCAAAGTGACATTATAGTGTTAGGTAGAATGGTTTAAATGATTAAGGTAATAAATTGTGTATTGTCTTTATGACGACTTGTAAAATGAGCACATTCAATAATGTGGATTTTACTGCAAAAATGTCTCTGGATCTTCTCAAACTTCATTTGACTTTTGTAAAAATTACTGTGATATACAGATATATAGTACAGATGCAATTATATCTATCATAGATATAAGGAAACTAAATCTCTGAGAAAGTGAAAGAAATTTCTAGTATGCTATATCTGTTTAATAATTTGGCAAAGATTTAAGGTTAACTTTTATAAAAAACAGTTCTGTGCTTTTGCAAGACTATATAAAATATACAGTATATATTAATATGTGATATATGTATAAATGTATTCTATAATATGGACTATAGAACACATTAAATAAGATTTAGACATTGGCTATCCTACGTGTTAAATTTTTAGAAAAAAAATCCAAAACTGGCAACATCTTTGTCTAATATTATTAATTACTTTAAACCAAATGTGAAAGATCACCAATATCCAGCCTCATCCACCAGAACACAGGCACCAGTCCCCTCCACCAGGAAGCCTACATAACCCACTGAACCAAACTTAGCCACTGGGGGCAGACACCAAACACAACGGGAACTACAAACCTGCAGGCTGAGAAAAGGAGACCCCAAACACAATAAGTTAAGCAAAATGAGAAGACAGAGAAACACACAGCAGATGAAGGAGGAAGGTAAAAACCCACCAGACCAAACAAATGAAGACGAAATAGACAGTATACCTGAAAAAGAATTCAGAGTAATAATAGTAAAATGACTCAAATCTTGGAAATAGAAAGCAGAAAATACAAGACACATTTAACAAGTACATAGAAGAACTAAAGAGCAAACAAACAATGATGAACAGCACAATAAATGAAATTTAAAAATCTCTGGAAGGAATCAGTAGCAGAATAACTGAGGCAGAAGAACGGATAAGTGACCTGGAAGATAAAACAGTGGAAATAACTACTGCAGAGCAGAATAAAGAAAAAAGAATGAAAAGAATTGAGGACAGTCTCAGAGACCTCTGGGACAACATTAAATGCACCAACATTCGAATTATAGGGGTCCCAGAAGAAGAAGAGGAAAATAAAGGGACTGAGAAAATATTTGAAGAGATTATAGTTGAAAACTTCCCTAATATGGGAAAGGAAATAGTCAATCAAGTCCAGGTAGCACAGAGAGTCCCATACAGGATAAATCCAAGGAGAAACACACCAAGACACATATTATCAAACTAACAAAGATTAAATACAAAGAAAAAAATATTAAGAGCAGCAAGGGAAAAACAACAAATAACATACAAAGGAATCCCCATAAGGTTAACAGGTGATCTTTCAGCAGAAACTCTGCAAGCCAGAAGGGTGTGACAGGACATATTTAATGTGATGAAAGGGAAAAATCTACAACCAAGATTACTCTACCCAGCAAGGATCTCATTCAGATTTGGCGGAGAAATTAAAAACTTTACAGACAAGCAAAAGCTAAGAGAATTCAGCACCACAAATCCAGCTTTACAACAAATTCTGAAGGAACTTCTCTAGGCAGGAAACACAAGAGAAGGAAAAGACCTACAATAACAAACCCAAAACAATTAAGAAAATGGTAATAGGAATATACATATTGATAACTACCTTAAATGTAAATATATTACATGCTCCAACCAAAAGACATAGACTAGATGAATGGTTACAAAAACAAGACCCGTATATATGTTGTCTACAAGAGACCCACTTCAGACCTAGGGACACGTACAGACTGAAAGTGAGGGGATGGAAAAATATATTCCATGCAAATGGAAATCAAAAGAAAGCTGGAGTAGCAATTCTCATATCAGACAAATAGACTTTAAAATAAAGACTATTACAAGAGAGAAAGAAGGACACTACATAATGATCAAGGGATCGATCCAAGAAGAAGATATAACAATTGTAAATATTTATGCACCCAACATGGGAACACCTCAATACATAAGGCAAATGCTAACAGTCATAAAAGGGGAAATCAACAGTAACACAACCATAGAAGGGGACTTTAACACCCCACTTTCACCAATGGACAGATCACCCAAAATGAAAATAAAAAAGGAAACACAAGCTTTAAATAATACATTAAACAAGATGGACTTAATTGATATTTATAGGATATTCCGTCCAAGAACAACAGAATACACTTTCTTTTCAAGTGGTCATGGAACATTCTCTAGGATAGATCGTATCTTGGGTCAAAAATCAGGCCTTGGTAAATTTAAGAAAATTGAAATCATATCAAGTATCTTTTCCAACCACAACACTATGAGACTAGATATCAGTTCCAGGAAAAATTCTGTAAAAACTACAAACACATGGAGGCTAAACAATTCACTACTAAATAACCAAGAGATCATTGAAGAAATCAAAGATGAAATCAAAAAATACCTAGAAACAAATGACAATGAAAACACGACAACCCAAAATGTATGGCATGCAGCAAAAGCAGTTCTAAGAGGGAAGTTTATAGCAATACAATCCTACCTCAAGAAACAAGAAACATCTCAAATAAACAACCTAACCTTACACCTAAAGCAATTAGAGAAATAAGGGGGAAAAAACCCCAAAGCTAGCAGAAGGAAAGAAATCATAAAGATCAGATCAGAAATAAATGAAAAAGAAATGAAGGAAACAATAGGAAAGATCAATAAAACTAAAAACTGGTTCTTTGAGAAGATAAACAAAATTGATAAACTCATTCAGAAAAGAACGGAGAAGACTCAAATCAATACAATTAGAAATGAAAAAGGAGAAGTAACAACTGACACTACAGAAACACAAAGGATCATGAGAGATTACTACAAGCAACACTATGCCAATAAAATGGACAACCTGGAAGAAACAGACACATTCTTAGAAAAGCACAACCTTCTGAGACTGAACCAGGAAGAAATAGAAAATATAAACAGACCAATCACAAGCACTAAATTGAGACTGTGATTAAAAATCTTCCAACAAACAAAATCCGAGAACCAGATGGCTTCACAGGCCAATTCTCCCAAACATTTAGAGAAGAGATAACACCCATCTTTCTCAAACTCTTGCAAAATATTGCAGAGGGAGGAACACTCCCAAACTTATTCTAGGAGGCCAACATCACCCTGATACCAAAACCAGACAAAGATGTCACAAAGAAAGAAAACTACAGGCCAATATCACTGATGAACATAGATGCAAAAACCCTCAACAAAATACTAGCAAGCAGAATCCAACAGCACATTAAAAGGATCTTACACCATGAGCAAGTGGGGTTTATCCCAGGAATGCAAGGATTCTTCAATATATGCAAATCAATCACTGTGATAAACCATATTAAGAAATTGACAGAGAAAAACCATATGATCATCTCAATAGATGCAGAAAAAGCTTTCAACAAAATTCATCACCCGTTTATGATAAAAACCCTCCAGAAAGTAGGCATAGAAGAACTTACCTCAACATAATAAAGGCCATATATGACAAACCCACAGCGAAAATCATTCTCAATGGTGAAAAACTGAAACCATTTCCTCTAAGATCAGGAACAATACAAGACTGTCCACTCTTACCACTATTATTCAACATAGTTTTGGAAGTTTTAGCCACAGCAATCAGAGAAGAAAAAGAAATAAAAGGAATCCAAATCGGAAAAGAAGAAGTAAAGCTGTCACTGTTTGCAGATGACATGATACTATACATAGAGATTCCCAAAGATGCTACTAGAAAACTATGAAAGCTAATCAATGAATTTGGTAAAGTAGCAGGATAGAAAATTAATGCACAGAAATATCTTGTATTCCTATATACTAATGATGAAAAATCTGAAGAGAAATTAAGGAAACACTCCCATTTACCATTGCAACATAAAGAATAAACTACCTAGGAATAAAGTTCCCTAAGGAGACAAAAGACCTGTATGCAGAAAAGTATAAGACACTGATGAAAGAAATTAAACATGATGCAAACAGATGGAGAGATATACCATGTTCTTGGACTGGAAGAATCAACATTGTGAAAATGACTGTACTATCCAAAGCAATCTACAGATTCAATGCAATCCCTATCAAACTACCAATGGCATTTTTCACAGAACTAGAACAAAAAATTTCACAATTTGTATGGAAACACAAAAGACCCTGAATAGCCAAAGCAATCTTGAGAAAGAAAACCAGAGCTGGAGGAATCAGGTTCCCAGACTTCACACTATACTACAAAAGCTACAGAAATCAAGACAGTGTGGTACTGGCAAAAAAACAGAAATATAGATCAATGGAACAGGATAGAAAGCCGAGAGATAAGCCCATACACTTATGGTCACCTTATCTTTGATAAAGGAGGCTAGAATACACAATGGAGAAAAGACAGCTTCTTCAAGAAGTGGTGCTATGAAAACTGGACAGCTACATGTAAAAGAATGAAATTAGGACACTCCCTAACACCATACACAAAAATAAACTCAAAATGGATTAAAGACCTAAATGTAAGGCCAGACCCTATCAAACTCTTAGAGGAAAACATAGGCAGAACACTTCATGGCATAAATCACAGCAAGATCCTTTTTGACCCACCTCCTAGAGAAATGGAAATAAAAACAGAAATAAACAAATGGTACCCAAGAAGCTTAAAAGCTTTTGCACAGCTAAGGAAACCATAAACAAGATGAAAAGACAACCCGCAGAATGGGAGAAAATATTTGCAAATGTAGCAACTGACAAAGGATTAATCTCCAAAATTTACAAGCAGCTCATTCAGCTCAATATTAAAAAAACAAAGAACCCAATCCAAAAATGGGCAGAAGACCTAAATAGACATTTCTCCAAAGAAGATATACAGATTGCCAACAAACACATGAAAGGATACTCAGCATCACTAATCATTAGAGAAATGCAAATCAAAACTACAATGAGGTATCACCTCACACCAGTAAGAATAGCCATCATCAAAAAATGTACAAACAATAAATGCTGGAGAGGGTGTGGAGAAAAGGGGACCCTCCTACACTGTTGGTGGGAATGTAAATTGATACAGCCACTATGGAGAACAGTATGGAGGTTCCTTAAAAAACTAAAAATAGAACTACTATATGACCCAACAATCCCACTGCTGGGCATATACCCTGAGAAAAACATTATTCAAAAATAGTCATGTACCACAATATTCATTGCAGCTCTATTTACAATAGCCAGGACATGGAAGCAACCTAAGTGTCCATCAACAGATGAATGGATAAAGAAGATGTGGCACATATATACAATGGAATATTACTGAGCCATAAAAAGAAACGAAATTGAGTTATTTGTAGTGAGGTGGGTGGACCTAGAGTCTGTCATACAGAGTGAAGTAAGTCAGAAAGAGAAAAACAAATACCGTATGCTAACACATATATATGGACTCTTAAAAAAAATTGGTTCTGAAGAACCTTGGGGCAGGATAGCAATAAAGACACAGATGTAGAGAATGGACTTGAGGACATAGGGAGGGGGAAGGGTAAGCTGGGATGAAGTGAGAGAGTGGCATGGACATTTATACTACCAAATGTAAAATAGATAGCTAGTGGGAAGCAGCCACATTGCACAGGGAGATCAGCTCAGTGCTTTGTGACCACCTAGAGTAGTGGAATAGGGAGGGTGGGAGAGAGAAGCAAGAGGGAGGAGATATGGGGATATATGTATATGTAGAGCTGATTCACTTTGTTATACAGCAGAAACTAACACACCATTGTAAAGCAATTATACTCCCATAAAGATGTTAAAAAAATAAAATAAAATAATAGTTCTCACATCTTTACTTATGAAAGGAACATTTCCAGCTCAAGATATGATATAAAGTTTATTTTTTATTTTTTTTCAATTAAATAGAAACTATGTTATATTTAAATAAATAAATAAATACAAATTAATTGTAATAAGTCAAGATGGTCAAATGTAATAGGTCAAGATGTGTACCTTGGTAAACTCAGCAGCAGGACCTTACATTATGATGTCTCTTATTATTAAAGGAATAATATTTGTTATTGGCAATTTTATAATTTATTCAACAAATACTACCATGAGCATTACATTGAGGTGTTACTGTAAAGAGACACAAAGATGAAAACAAATGCATGTTAGTATGAATGAGTTTTCGAGTCAGAAAGATCAATTATATACCTGTATACCTAAAATTCAAGGTCTACTTTATATGATTTATGAGGGAAATAAAGTAACTATATAAATCATGAAGATAGAATTGTTATAACAGAAGGCTTTGTAAAATATGTAGGTTTTGTATGTGCCTCATGAGAATGGATAGGTTTTAAATATGTGGAAAAAAGAGAAAGGAATTTCTGTCTGAGAAACTAGTATGGACAAGAAACAGGAAGTAGAAAAGACTGAAAATGTTGGTTCATGTATAGAGAAAATTCTGAGCAGAGGGTATTATTCAGAGGAATAGGAGATAGTGTTGGAGAGTTGCAGCTAGGTTGTGGATGGTATGAAATTAATGATAAATAGTTTCGTATTTATATATTGAAGATTTTAGGTAAGGGAATTGAATGATATCAGCTTTTGCTCTGGAAGGTAGCTATGCCTTTTTTAATTTAATATATTGGAAATGAGACAGATTGTTATATGGAATTCATTTAGGGAGAGTAGAACAAATGAGAATCAGTGCTGACCTAACTTGGGTTGGCATTAGAAGGAATGAGAATGTTGGAAGAAATATAAATGATTCCATATGGTGGAATAAACAGGAATTAGCAGATTATTTGAATGGCAAGACACATCAAAGAAAATAAAGAAATCAAGAACACATACTAGTTTATATTTTAAACCTGAGTGGCCTTATTTTCAAGAAATCACCAAGAGACAATACTGAATAGTAAGCACTTTCTGATTGTTTACTATGTGGCAGTCAGTAGCTTAAGCCCCTCATGCACATTATTTCATTTAATCCTGAAAGAAACCTCCAAAACTTGTGATGAACACATATTTTTTTTTTAATGAGAAATTTTTAAATGCAGTATTTTTTTGAAACTTGCCCAAGATTAAATAGCTTGCAGATTATTGGGATTGGGATTGAAACCCAAAGAGTAAGACTCCAAAGACCATACTCACACTGATTTTTATTGTTGTATAGAAGACGTACAACATGCTTAGGGAGTAAAGAGGACATACAACCAGGATATGGGGAGCCAAGAGGCAAATCTTAGAAGTAATAGAATGCATTGTGTATTTGAGAAATAAAAGACGCTATGTAAGGCCTAAGAGTGGGATGCCAGGTCAATTATGACAGATAATGGTGTAAATAAAACCAGATAATTTAAATACTCTTAAGACACAAGAAAATTGGGCTAAGAGTAGTAGAACGTTCGTTACAAGTTTTAAGTTTTAAGTTTTAAGTAGGGAAGTAATATTAAATTTGGGATTTAAAAACGTAACTCTGGCTGAAGTTAGGTAAACTGAGGGTGGGAAGAAGGAGCAAGAAAGGAGGTAGGGATAAAATTATGTTCCTTTTCTTGTTATGCAATCAGAAGTTGCATAAGCCATGCAAAATAGAGCAATGTTAGACTCCTGGAAGCAGGACCAGCAGGACTTAGACCTGAACTGAATGCAGGTAAGAGCAGAGGAGGGATAGAGAACAAATTTTATGCTCAGGATTCAGACACAGCATGCAAAGGAGGAGGCTCTTGGAGACAATAATGGTAAGTTTTGCTCTAGACATACTAATTTAAGATGCTGGTAGGACATTTGGGTAGAAATATTTGTCAGGCATTCAGAATTGAAGGATCTTCCTCAAGAGAAAAAGAAAGGCTTTGTATGTAGATTTAAGTTTTTTAGTGGATTTTTTCCCCCAGATTCTTTCCATGTGGTTCAGATGGCACCTACTAGACTATGAAATGGATATGTGTCATGAGCTAATCAGTGAGTATACATCATTCTACTCAGCCCTTACCACTCTAGGACTGTTGCAAGGATGAACATATGACCCAAGCTACGTCTGCTAAACACACTACATTTAAGCAGAGGCTTTTATCGGATACATCAGGAAAGTGTATATTCTTTCACTGCCATTTCAAAGTCATACGATGTAAACCTGGTGGCACCGCTGGTCTTATATTTTAATGCATTGCTAAACACTTTATGAAAATGAAATACAGAGCAGAGCCTAAAGAAGAAAACCCTTGATAGAACCATAGAACAACTGATTCCAACCATGGCTGAATCCATAAAGTTACCAAGAGTCTTCTTAATTACATGAGCCAATTGTTTTCTTTTATATTTAAGCTCATTTGAATTGTGTTACTGTGACTTGCACCTGACACAGTACTGACAAATATAGGAGTCATTCACATAAGGTTATATTTAGAAACCATACAATTTTCAAAGAAAGGGGGAGTTCTACCTTTGATAAAGGCATCAGAGGAATCAATAAAATTGTGAAGTAAAATACTAGAAAAACACTGAGATAATAGTCTTAGTTGATGATGACAAGGAATTTCAAATTGCAAAGATATATGATACAACTCATTAGAAAGTCAAGTGGTAATCTTTTATTTTTTAAAAGGAAAATACTATTTAAAGAAGTCTGATTGGTAAGTAGACATAGTTAGCTAAGTAGACAAATACCAAAGGAAGGGTTTTTTTAATAATGGAAATAATCTGAGCATATTTATAACTTACAGAAAATAATCTATTACAGAGGGAGAGAAGGAAGAAGCCATAGAGAAAATAAATCATAGTGAATTCTATAACCAGATAGGAAATGTGAGTGCAAAAGGAGAAATGTGATACATGTATTATTAATTTTGAAATAGTATACCCTAAATTATTTATTGGCTCATTAATCGAAGTTGGTGACCTATTTGCATTCCATGTCATACCTTTTACATAATAAACCTATAAGACTCAAATATTTGTTGATTTGCCATATCAAATCTCAATTATATTTAATAACTTCTGTAATAGTGCTTTTTTAAAGCAATGAATGAGATTAGATGCCATCTGCCAAGTAAAATTTGTGTTCCTAGAAGACAGGCATTACCATTGCTTCTATCAAATTAATATATATTCTCATTAAATGTTATTTCTCGTAATTAACCTAAAAGAATTTATGTGAAAACTAAAGGTAAAATAAAACTTGATTTAACCATAAGAAATTATATTTTTATGTTTTCTTTATTATCTTGATTAATGTAGATACAGTTGTCATGATAATAAGATGATTTAGTTTAAAAATTAACACTTTTTCTAACTACTTTCTTAAACACTTTTTCAAAAACTGACATAAAAATTCATGATTTTCACCTGCCGGTTTCTTCCTGCGTGATCCAACATTTACATTTGTCTTACTTCTGTATTTTATTTTACATTTAGATTTCTATAGTTTAGGATTTTGGTGCCTATTGGGATTCATCAGTACTTTTGGATTTTACACATCTAACATTATCCAGATTTTTCTTTTATTCATATCCATCTGGCCAAATGATTATAACCATTTCTCTCCAATGTAGACTACACAGTGGGTTTTACCCTTACCTCTGGGTGTCATTAATATAATGCACACAATAGGAAAAGAGTCTGCAGATTAGTTCAGTTTAAGTAGTAATGAAATGTGGTAGCAAGAAATAAACCAAATAATTAATTCTTAATATGGCCAAAATTTCTATATTAGTTTACAATTTTGGTCATTACTTCTTTTTTTATAACTTCTATCAGGATTGACAGTGATTTTGGTAATTGACATATACATGCAATATCTAGGGGGTGGTGGAGAGGGAGAACAATTATATAGGAGAAAGAATAAAACCCAAGGAATTATAATAAAACTGAATAAAAGATGGAATTAGTGGAGTTGTCTTACCGCAATAGCTATTTACTCTTTTTCTTTTTTAATTTGATGTAGTCTTTACTGTTGGTTCAATTAGGTTTTATTCTAACTCAAATCCTTAGGTACACATTGCTGGAAAACAAACTCCTACTTTGACCATCACCTATCTTGTTTAGAGGAAACAGTGTACTCTAACTTCAAGTTTCTTGTTTCCTTTTTAGTCTTAAGAGCTTTACATGTTTGTCAGTTGATGCCACTGAAATGGAGCAGGACCCTATGGTCCTTCCCCTCATGTCCTCAGCCTGACTTTGTCTGTGGAAAAACTTGAACCAAGGAATAAGTTTAATCAGAGAAGTGAGAAAATGCAGAAGCAAAGAAGTCAAACAGGACAAAACAATAATAGTTTAGTCAGTAAGCAAAGTCAAGGACCTTTAGTTCCTTCTCAAGGGCTATAGATAATATTCTGAGCCATATCCTGTGAGCTGTCTTGTAGAGACTGATACCCCCATCAGGTGGGAGAAGTTAACTACATGATGACTAGACTGTAGCCATGGCATAAGCTTCCACAGTTCTGAGAACTGGCCTCAAGGAAATAGGAACAAACTGACCCTGGAACTGAAGATTAACTGTACTTAAAATAATCAAGATGACACTAATCAGACCACCGCATGACCAATTTCAAGATGACGGTCAGAGTTGACTGTGCTGTTTCTGCATGTGGCCCCCTCCCTCTGTCTATAAAAGCTCTTGCCCCCTGATTGTCAGTGGCGGAGAGTCGGCCTTTGAACAGGAGTCCACCCCAGCCCCCCAACCTTGGCGGTTGCCGGCATCTGAAATAAAGCAAGCTTTCCTTTCCACCAAACTTGCCTCTTTATTGGCTTTTGAGCTGCGAGCAGCCGGACCCCACTTTCACTAACACCATCAATATGTTAAAATCAAAAACAAATGTAGACCAACCTTGAAAATTCCCTGAGCAGACAAAACCAGTTTAATCACACAAGCAAAGCTTAATTTAGCTTATTTTGTAAGACTAACTTCACCTGTGTCATTTCTTGCTTAGGCCTCTGGAAATCATAAGCAAAACTTTGACTGTCTCCCAAAATTGATATAAGGCAACCATTAACCAATTCCCTATCATTTAAGAAAATTCTAATATTATAACCTATCACTGTAAAGAAAAAACAGTCACTACCTTCTCACTATATAAGCTGCTTTATAACAAGATAACCCTGAGCCTCATTCCATGTTTTGGTTGAGTGCTCCTGGTTCTCAAACTGTCTTTTTGATACGTGCACAATAAACTTTTACAAATAATTACTACTTCCGTGAATTGGTTTTACTTCTGTTATTTCTGAACTTTCGACAAATATAAAACACAAATGCATGAAACATACCTGGATTTGTGTGAATATCCAGCACACGAATGTGAAGTCCAGTATTCGAAATCCTTCTTAACAGAACTCTCTTCAGGCTGGTCATCTTGGCTTCGGCTTTCAGGCTGCCAGCGGGGGAGAAAGGTGAGGAGGCCACCTCACGCCAGCTCCCCGTAGCTGTGTTTGCCCACAAGAGTGACTCCTGAGCACCCTGGGCACCGCCACCTTGGGTCCCAGCCATTACTCTTATTAAGGCTGCCTGGAAACTCCACTCAGTCTTAATTATCTCACCTGTCTAACGGTATTCTTACATTTAGCTGTCTTAAAGCTGAAGATCACTTCTGTAATACTCTCTAATTTTCAATTTTATTTATATTCTGGGTGAAAATATAATACATTATTTGGGGAGTTATTTTCAAATTTATAGAACAATTTGATGATGTAGCCTATATATCCTATGTATATAGTGTATATGTATATATATATACATATATACATATACATACTTTTTTTAAAATTTTATTTATTTATTTATTTATCCATTTATGGCTGTGTTGGGTCTTCGTTTCTGTGCGAGGGCTTTCTCTAGTTGCGGCAAGTGGGGGCCACTCTTCATTGCGGTGCGCCGGCCTCTCACTATCGCGGCCTCTCTTGTTGCGGAGCACAGGCTCCAGACGCGCAGGCTCAGCAATTGTGGCTCACGGGCCCAGCCGCTCCGCGGCATGTAGGGATATTCCCGGACCAGGGCTCGAACCCCTGTCCCCTGCATTGGCAGGCAGATTCTCAACCACTGCACCACCAGGGAAGCCCCATGTATATACTTTTGAAAATGTATGAGTCATTCAAGCACTTAAATTTTGGCATGAAATACCATGCCCTCAGGTGTTAAGCATTTCTACAATTGCATACTAGGTTTCTAACCGTCTTCAGTGATGTTTCTCTTAGCAAAGTGAAGTGGAATTGTTAAGGGAGTACCTGTGGAAACTTTTTGATATACATAACTGCTATGGATATTTTAGGTTAAAAGGCTCAGTTTTCCCCCAGGCAGCAGTATTTTCTCTTTGTATATCATTTTCCTCTTACCTGTTTATTCTGACAGTTTCTTTCTTTGTCTTTCACTGCCTCTGATGACAGTTAAGATCAATGTTGTTGAGAAATTTAGTGCATAAAATCATCAGTAGTCTGCTTCTACACAGAGCACCCATTCTTTGTTTGTTAAGGGAGGTATAAAACCTTGCTTATTTGTGGGTGTTTATTCAGTTTGGGTTTTTTGTAAAGTAGGTACCAAGAAATGCTTAAAGCAATCTTTTTAAACTTGAAAAAATTAGAGAGAAAATAACCACTTTCCATGTTTTTAGCCATTTATCATCCTAAATACTGATATGTACTTTCTCTTATTTACTCACACAAATGTCTAATTAATCAAATACAGTTTCATGGTAATTGTGTATTTCAACATTTCACCTTTCTTTACTTAATAATCTATCAGCATTAAAATTAAGTGGTTAATTGTCAAATATTTATGTCTGCCTCTCTCACCGTTAATGATCAGCAGCTTCATAGTTTTACACAGATAACTGCAAACAGTAACCTAAGCAAATATGACATGCAGATTTCAAAATATATAAAGATTTTAAAATTATTATCTTCTATTTTTATTTTAAAACTTGGCTAATTCTTACATAATTTTTCTAAAATATAACTGCCTAAATCTAAAAAAATATGAAATGTTAGTTCTTCCTTTTTTACACCTAACCAAAATATAGTCCAGTGCATTGGATACATGCAAGTTTTATTTCAATAAAAAATTTTTAAAATATCATATGTATGTACATATATTTATCTGATAAATTCTTCATTTTAACAGGCTTAATCAATTTTCACAAGTGTATCCTAGGGGTAAAGTAGAGAGAGGATTATGAGAAAAATGCTTCCAAAAATAACAAAAATATTGCTTCTATAAATAACTATACATAGAAGTAAAAACAGATTAAATAATATTTATAATGCCATTATTCTGAGTTATTTTCATAAGTAGATATATGTTCTACATGCATACAACTTTTTCCAAATTTGTAATCATCATATATATAAAATGTATAAATAACTTGCATTCTTATTTTTGAAATTATAAATATATCACCAATATTCCTGTTTCAAAGAGACTTTTTATAATTATCATGTTCAATATGTATAATAAGGCATTTTGTTGATATACCATTATTTATTTTTTATAATGCTACTGAAGGCTCAAATTTTTGAGACCAAAATTGCTATGTAAAAAACATGAAATTTGCTAAGAGAGTAGATCTCAAAAGTTCTCACAACACACACACACACACACACACTAAAGTAACTATGTGAGGTGATGAATATATAAATTAACTTGATCATGGTAATCATGATCACAATGTATACATATATCAAAACATCACATTGTATACCTTAAGTATATACAATATTTATTTGTCAATTATACCTCAATAAACCTGGAAAAATATTAGAATCTTTCTGTTTCTTCCTAAGTACTGTAAAATTGACTTCTATAAGACCAAGGCCAATAGAAATGAATAAGTACACCAATTTTTGTTATGTTAAAAAAAAGTATTGTTGGGCCTTTGATTGTAATCGCTTTATTCTTATAAGTTAATTAGTAAGAATTGATTTCATAAGATACTTAATTTCCCCATTCAAGCATATGATCCTTTGCTCCAATTATTCAAATAATAAAATATTTTAATGTACTTTTTTTATTAAAGATTCTCTGCCTGTATCATATTTACTACCAAATTAATGATTTTTTAAAATGTTGATCACTCACTATGTTTTCCAACTGGATCACAACTTGCAAAGGATATTTAATCCAAGACAATTTGATTAAAAATTGTTTTTATTAAGGGATGGTCAAATACTGATACATACAAATATAAATATCTCTTTTCTCAATTGTTAACTATATCATATCTCTTATTATAATGAGCTTTATATAATAATTGATGGTTTTAAATTCTGATTTTTTATTACAAATCACAATTCCTCATTTTCTGTTTTAAAAGCTGATTAATATATGTATTTACATCTTCCTGTACGTATGCCTTAATATACCTCCAGAATTTTAAGACTTTACATATTTTTAGAATCTATTTTAGATAGTCATATTCATTTTTTATTTAGTCTGTCATTCTAAATCATGCCTTTACATTATATTATCTTCTACATTGTACGTCCTGTAATTCGATTCCCTTACTATGGTATCCAAAGCCCCCTTTATATTTCAGTCCCTAAATCTTTATTGCAGACCCAAATCCCATGGTTTCTGGAGATTTCATCACTGCCAATTCTGGGTGACATAGTTAATTCCAGATTGTTCCCAGGCTGCATCACATTTTAGGAGTACAGTTTTGAAAGAAGATTTAGCACTGAGGCAACAATGTAAAGGGAGTTTCATGCATCCTTCAAATATCATCTATTCAAGCTTGTTTGGCTGTAATATCCATACTTCACGTCTAATACTTTGTCATCATCCCTCCACCTGAGCATCCATTAAATGTCTATATTTCACTCTGCAACTTATTTATATTTTCTATTTGGGTACCTGCTGTGGTGTCCCTTTAATCTGATAGCATTTAGATTCCACTTTTGGTCTAACAGTTGATCAGTGAGAAAGGGTCAATTCTCATTCATCACTCTAAGGTCATAGGAAACTTTGTAAGGCTCACTCAGGTTTACTTGCATAGACACTCCCCACCCAGTTATCGTTATTTTATGGTTACTTTGTTGATATATCATGGCAGAAATTGCGTGGTTTATCAACATCTGGCACTACACCTGTATATGAAACATTTAGTATTCAATTCCCAAGCATATCTCATTATCCAGATGTTGGCGCAGGCTGCATTTTCTCTTCTCCAAAACCGAGGTCACTTCAAGCCATATTGCTTTATTACCAGAGTTTCTCATACCTCAATCCATTACAATTTCTGGGAAAGTAACAAATTTTTCCACTAACCGATAATGTGATGTTTGTATGTATGAGAGATAGTACCTCAGGAGGCCCAGGTTCTTACGACTCCGAAAGTTCCTATCTTAAAATATTTTTTTTTTCCTGTCACAAATTTCCCAAGTTTACTTAAAAAAAAAAATAGTCGAGTATCAACTTTTGTTTGTTTTTTACACAATTCTTTTTCAACTACTTTATAGTTAGACCAGTGAATGTCGACTTCTTGGTTGCTAGGGGGCAGTACATACAGTCTGAAAATACTAAGGAAGAGGCACTTATTAATATTAACATATTTTAAGATCTAGGTAGACTATTTTAGATCTATGATTGATTATTAAATCTGACCTACTTGGTCTTTCTTTTTCTTTAAGGACTTCCCTCATAAAGAAGGATTTTTCTAAAGTGATTGAAACTTACTTAAATTACCTGGATAACAAGCCACCTGGGGACAAAGCTATCTATCTCTTCTTAGTGGGAAGACTTGCACACAAACCCATTTTCTGTAGGAATGTTCTCCCAGTCTTTGCCTCCTCCTCAAATCACAAAAAGGCCTACAGAAATTCTCACATGTCTCAATATCACCTAAGAGTGTTTGGGAGCTAGATTTGTTAAACCATCGCTGTAAACAGCTGACCTTTAAACCCATACAAATTAGCACCCCAGTAATCTATTTGTATCCCCACTTAACACGATTGCTTTTGAACTTACTGTATAAGATAGAAGAGAGGGGGCAATATCTCTTCCCCTGAGTACAAATCCATAGTTTAGTAAGTCTGTAGCTCTTCTGTGGAAATAATGTTTAATTGGGCAACACATGCTTCTCTTTCCTTTTCCCAGAAATTGCAGTGTGAATTTTCTTAATTCACACTGTATCATGGAATTTGTTCTAAATACTGTTGTCTGATAGGTGTAATCACAAAGGAACTCAATTTGCATAATGTACACTATTTTTTATGACTGCCATATTCTCTCACACATATTCTATTTCTTTTTAGTTCTTCAGATATTCTTAAAGTGTATAAAATACTTCACAAATTTAGATCCTTTCATCATTAATTATGTTGTTTCAAAGGTGTATATATGTATATACGTATATATATTTGTATATGTGTATAGAAGGACACAAACTATTTAATCCCATAATTAAGTTTCTTTTTTCTCCCTTGAATATATTTCATATCCATTAGTCCTAAGAGTTTAATGTTTACTGCAAAAGAGTAATTTAGGTATTTTTGACTTCTGATCTGATCTTTTCTGTACTCTTTTTTTCTTTTGAATAGAATTTTTCATTAAGGTCAGATAATTTTTTTTGTTTGCTTTCTCTCTATTTTGCAGACAGGGGCTAATACAAGATAGATTTTAAAATTTTACATTGTGGTAGGACCATTCTTTCAGTTTGTTCTAGAAGTGATATTATATCAAAGTCTGGAGATTAGTTTGAAGAGTTCTTTCTCTTTGCAACTGCCCCTACCTTCCCCTCCTCACCAAATGATTACTCTACTTTTTAGTGAACATTTTACTTAGGAGCTATATATCATGTTCTCTTTAACCATTTACCCCTTCCAATTCATATGCTACTATAAATCTGGAGCTGAATCTCAGCTGCCCTAGTGTGGTCTGTGGTCTGTGTCTTATGTTGCTTGGTTTCAAGTTTTAAGCTTGAGTTCAAACTGTTGGAGGAATCTCCTCTACTCTAGTACTATTTTCTTAGCCTTCAATCTGTATTTAGAGCCGAATGCAAATTTGGTTCCTAATACAATCCTCACATAAATTTCCATTCATTAATATTGATTTGGAACTGTAATCATATTAGTCTCCCATTTATTAAATCATGGGGCAAGAAGTTTGTGTGACTTATAAACAATAGAAATTTATTTCTCACAGTTCTGGAGGCTGGGAAGTCCAAGACCAAGGCACAACAGTTTCCATGGCTGGTGAGGACCCACTTCCTGGCTTATAGATGACTGTCTTCTCCCTGTGTCCTCACATGGTAGAAGGGGCAAGCTAGCTCTGTGTGAGGTTTTTTGTTTGTTTGTTTTTGTTTTTAAATAAGGGACTAACCCTATTCATGAAAGCTACCCTCCTGACCTAGTTACTTCCCAAAGGCCCTGCCTCCAAATACCATCACATTGGGGATTCGGTTACAATAAATGAATTTTGGGGGTCACAAACATTCAGTCTATAGCATATGGTGCCCACAATTTTAAAAAAAGAAAGGAAAATGATCCACACAGAGAGAAAAAGAGTTTCACATTTTACAGCAAAGTCAAGAATGTAAGAAACCCAGAGTCACAAACAACTACAGAAGATTGAAAAGGAACTAACAGACTGGTAAAAATGCTTTCAGTCCAAAGATCAGAATCTTTAGAACCAAAAATAAAGACAGAATAGATGTAGAAAGTACACCAGCTTTGTACTTTTACATATCTAGGTTCAAATAAGACTGTTATATTGAATGGTAGTGTGTTGTTTGATCTTGGATAAAATTAGTTAACCCTTTTAAGGTTTAACATTTTTTATATCATTTGTTACAACCTAATCATTTGTTACAACCTAATGAGGAATAAGCCTATTGTCTGACAAAATCAGATTTATTGACTTGCTACAATGAGGGTGGAAATTCCAGAGGACTTTCTTTAAATTTGTGTGGATCCCTTGTGATTCTGGTGGAGCTATCAATCATGTAGTTCTGCTTTCCCTTTCAAAGTGGTGAGCACCTCACCCTGGCCAACCATTTAGTGTTCTTTTCAGAAATTTGAATAGACCCTAGGTTAAAGAGTGCTGCTTTCCTTTCTCTGAGCTACCTGGATATAGAGATCATGTAAACTTGAAGCTTGAGTGGCCAACCTTGGATCACATGGAGAAAAAGTTTTTCAAAATGAAGATAGTAGAGAAAAGATAAGAGCCAAGACAAGAAAAGATAATCAGCCATGCTTAAAGGGGGCCTGATCTCTTTGTTTTGTAGCTACAAGAAGCAATCTATTCTTTCCTTTTCTTTTTTAAATTGGGATTTTCAAGAGACTGAAAATGATATAATGTTTTAAGGAGGAAGATGAATTTGAGGTGCACTTTTGAGAATAAATAACTTTCCAGAATGGGGTAAAGTCATTGTATGCTGAAATATAGGTAGTCATGTATAATGGAATTATCATTAATGTGGACAGCTGTGTGGAAGACAAGGTCAGAAATATAAGCTGAGGAAAGATCATGAAGGAGTTGAACTTTATTCTATAAGCAGTGAGTAATATTAAAATTTTAAAGCTAAATCATGTCCACAAAAGATACTGAACATCTAAATATGAACAACACATCTTTCTTATCACCATGGGGACACAGGCTTGAGTAACTTTCTTAAGTTGACTCATATTACCAACATAAAGGACTCTCTTAAGTTTGTGCATTATCAGACTTGGTGTTAGAAGTACAAAGAAGATTATATGTTCATTTTTTTGTTTTTTCTCTTATTCAAGTATCAAGTTTCAGTTGTTAGCTATTATGGATTCATATTCAAAGCTGATGTCTGGTAGTGACTTCCATCCCCATATGTAGGTATAGTAAACTGACTTCTTGATTGTTAATAGTGAGCTGCTTGCCCTAATACAAGTTCCATTGTGTCTATTAGTTCCTCATAAATTATGTGAGAGAGTATATACAACCAAGAGGTGAAATAAAAGAAAGTGAAAATAATCCTCAGTTTAAAATGAGATAACCTGAAACAGAAAGAGACCCTAGATTTTTAGTCAGTGCTGAAAATTATTTGTGACACTTTCTGTCCATCTTCCTTAAACTCCATAAAAAGAACTAGTTATACATAATCTAGCTTTCTAGCTGATATGTGATCAAGGCATTTGTGTTGAGAGTCCCTAAGACAACCCCAGATTTGGAGATTTGCTAGAAGGACTTATGGAACTCAGCTTGTAATTGTACTCTGGCTAATATTTATTACAGTGAATGAAAACAAAGTAAAAGAAGCAAAGGGAAAAGGCATGTGGGTAAAGTTCAGATGAAACCAGCTTCCAAGACTCCTCTTCCATGGAATCACACAGGACATGCTCAATTCTTCCAGCAACAAATTGTGAAAATATGCTTAAAGTGTTCTCTATCAAGGAAGCCCGTTTGAGACTTTCTATTGGTGGATGGCCATGTATCAAAATTCCAGACTCCTAAAAGGATAGCGGGTGTTCTGCATACACTACATTTTTTGCATAAACTTTGAGGCACAAAGATCTACTCATCGTTTATGGAAACTTACTGATAACCAGTCACATTCCCAGATACCCAACAAAGCCCAACCTTGTGAGCAGTCCTTCTAAGGATAGCTTTCTCAGACCTGCGATGTTAACAGTTTTCTGCATTAAACTCTTGTGCTTTTCTGGTGAAAGATATTGCAAATGTATCAAAATGTTAATATAGGGAATTAGGAAGAATGAGTAATATGGTCTTGAATGCTAATATCCTTAATAATTCATGCTGTAAACACTAAAGAGATAATTACTTGTCTTCATAATGGATAAATAATGGAGCCCTCACAAAAACAGATTTTAAATTTGCATTATTAGGTTTACCCTAGACTGGTAATAAGTTAAAATTGGACTTTTACATCAGTGATACTTAACCCTGGCTAAGTTTAAGAATTATTGAAGGAATATTTAAAGATTTCTAATGCTTGGGGTTCTCTCTAGTTATGGGGTCCAAATATCAGTATTAATTAACTTCCCAGTTAATTATAATGTGCAGCCAATGTTGAGAACTACGGCTATAAAGAGATTAAGTAGATATTAATACCTGGGATTCAGGAAGCAAAATTGCTGAGGTTTGGGTTCTGGGCTGATAAAAGCTTGATTGGAATATTGCTCCCCTATGGGACAATTTGCCTAAGAAACCTCATAGAAGAGCTTGCTGTAGGGGTTCAAATCTTAAAGAAGTCTTAGTCACTTATTAACATCTTATCAGGCATTTCTGTCAGTTCTTTAGAAGTGTTTTAGAGGAATCAGTGGAGATATTTTCTAAGAAATGAATCCTCACCACAGGAACTAAGTATCTTAAGGGGAGTGAAAATTTATAATCAATAAATGTGTAATTGGTGGAAAATATAAGAGTCTAATCTCAATATGAATCCAATTATGTTAGTAATGTTCATTGATTGTTTACTATGTTCAGGCGTTAGGTGAGATATCTGTGATACCAATATTAAATGAGTCCAATTCCTATCCTTAATGTGCTTATGGGCTTAGAGTGCTTATAAGCTAGTCGGGTCATTGTCATCCAGTTGAGCCCACACTTAACATCAAGACTCCACCTTCTTCCTTTTTAGTAGTTTCATATGATTTTTATTTGATTTTCCCTCCTAAAGGAGATTGTTCAACATTTAATTCAGTTTTTCTCCTAACTGGATCAAAGTAACAGGAATGCTCACTTTGTCTCTAGGACCTCCGTTGTCAGTTTTCAAAAATGAAACTCTAAATGCTGGGTGACGGATTTGATAAGATGACCACTAATTCAATTTTGCAAATGATTATTCTGATTTTGATAATTTTTCTTAATTAATTAAATGGAAAGCTGTGAGGTCAGGGCTAATATTCATTTTAAATAGCTTCCTAGTTGGAGAAGGTTTTTTTCTTTTTTTAATTTGAAAACATTTCTACTTAATTTTTTTGTTTCTCATTCTTTCCCTTTTATCTTCAATCACTCCTTAATTTCCCAAACCAGCCTAAAGGAAACCAAATAAAGAGAAATAATTAATCATTCTTTCCTTTCTCTCATCAGTCACTATCATAATCATGCAATTAGTTGAAGGAAGGAGGCAAATTTTCAAAACTAAATCTTGAAATCTTCATATTTTATACTTTTAAGTATATAGAAAATAACCATCTAGATACTTATCAAAAATGAAACCTAACATATTATGAATCAAGTATTATCTCTCCAAATATGCACTGCTTCCCACTTTTCTCATTAATATCATTTTTACTGTTTTCTCTTTATTTTTGGAAAATCAGATTTATAAATATTTTTGACAACTATTTCACTTTCTATACCTTTTCAATCACCAAGCTGGTTATTTTTTTCTATAATATATATATCCCTTTGCTTCTTTTTTTAATTTCCATATTTCTTATACTTTTCTTTCTCTCATCAATAACCATAGTATCTTAGCTAGAAATATCAATGCTTTCATCATCTTTATTATAACCAGTATATATATATTTCTATTATAATAATATTCAACATAATTGTAATATTATTTCATATGAACAATAATATCAATATGATACCAATGTAAGGAGGATTATGGAACAAAACATTTCATACTTATTTCCAAATTCCTGAATTTATAAAGTCAAACATATTCAGAATATCGTGGTTCTTAAAAATGTTTCATTAAAGAGCTACCCATCTACAGTTTTATTATTTTATATTATTTAAATGTTGAGATCAGGTTTTGCCATATTACATATCATATGATGTCTGTGAGATCCAGTATGGGTACCATATAACCTACTGCCTAAGACTTAAAGAATTCTACTATTTATGGAAGTATTTTAACAGTCTCTTGACTTGTCAAAAGGGCAGCATGATGAAATGAAAAAAAGTGTTGCTGGAAACAAAAAAAAAATCTTGATTTATTGCCATCTTTTTTTTAACCAGAACCATGATTAAGCATGTAGTTTCTCATCTATGAATTTGAGATAATCCTGAATCTCAAACATCAAAAATGCATCCATATTTTTTTCAGTAAAAACTTAAGCTATTGTTTTTGTATTGTAAATCCTAACAAATATTTCAGCCTCATTTGTGTTTTATCCCAGACCATCATCTCTGCTCCAGCCAACCAAAACTCTATGTCATCTACCACACATCATTTGTTGAGCTAATGTGTGCAAAAAATACCACACAAAAATATAAAATGATCTTCAAAGTATTTTTGCTGTCACAATGGCTGTTTTTGCTTTCGTCACTTGTGAAACCCGGCAGGTCTTTTTTCCTGCCCTTTAAAAATCAGGTCTCTCAGTTCTCCTTTACTTAGCCCAAAACTCAACCTCATCAATAAAATTATATATGTAGATTTAATATATATTTACAGGTACATACATAAGTGAATATATAAAGGACTTGTCTTTGCTTAAAATTTTAAGTTAGGAAAAACAATGACAATTAAAGATAATAAGTCATCAGAACCTGACATAATTTTACTGAAAGCTTGGTGTTCATGCAAGAGTCACTTAGCAAGTCAGTGAACCTGGTCAACCACAATGATTATGTGGTTTTATAGATTGCATTTGTTACAGGGAATCCCATTGTTATAATAAAAATCCCATGAAGTACATGAGAAAAGTCATAATCATTTATATTTTAGTGCCAGTAGAAAACTTGGGAAAAAACGCCAAAGATCTAGTACTCTGTTTAAATCCAAACTAATAATCAAGTGAATCAATTCATATCCTTAAATTTTACATTATACATACTACTTTTTTATAGAATTAAAATATATGCCACTTGACATCAGATCCCATACATTTTGTTTCTTACTTATGTAACAATGGTTTCTGAATAGGTCTAATAAATGTTGATTAATTTTCTTATCATATAAACAAACCACTATGTTTCTAGTGGAAAGATTGTATGTGTCAAAGACAAACAAATGATTTGTAGTTTGAATGAAAGATACCAATTGATATTATGTAAGGAGGAATATGAAACAAATCATTTCATACCAATTTCTAAATTACTAAATTTTTAAAGTTGAAATATATTCAGAATATCCTGAAACATACAAATGCTTCATTAAGGAGAGATACACCAATGACTTTATTTTTTATATTAATTAAATGATTGAGGTAATTTTTTGGCCTAAAACATGAAAAAAATATTCATCTTTTGAGATAATGGTAGAATTATCGTTTTAGAGATCTCATCATTTATTCAGTAAATAAACTTTGCATCTGTACAGGATTTGAAATGCTATATTCTAATATGTTTTTTTAAAAAAGATAAAATAAAGATAATAAAAATAATGTAGTTTTGGAATACTTTTGCTCTCTCAGAATGTTTTCCTCTAGCTAGCATGTTGGGTCTTTCTTAGAAAGTAAGCTTTTAAAATTCTATAGACTCTACTCTAAAATTAAGTCACTTAGTAGCTTTATTTCCACAGTGCTAAAATATTCTATTTGGAAAGTACATTTGCTGTGTATTTTTTTAAACTGGTGATTATAATGAATTGCAATGAATTATTGATAGAAGTGAAATATATTTCAATTTTAAGCAAGAAGAAAATCTCATGATCATAAAGAGTTAATTTAGAGCCAAAAGTCCTGGCTGTTGTAGAAACCGGAGAGTTAACATTCATTACAGAGAACACCTTTTATCTAATCTCTTCTACTTTATTTCCTAGTTAAAGATGGCTATACTACAAAATTTAAACTTAATGACTCCTAGTTAATGTATAGAGAGAGCTTTGAAGATTAAAAGTGCTACAGCAGAATCCAGTTCTACTTATCATTTTATATAATGAGAATTCAGCAACATAGGTTAAATCTCACTTTGCAAATGGCATTTGCTAAAGTAGCCAACATGAATGTGGCTTCCTTCTTTTAAGCCTTGCATACTTGTCTATTTAGAAGTAATTAATTTGACTTTCTTTGATATTTTCAAAGGTAGAAATTATTTTTGAATCTTTTAAACTGCCGTTTGGTTCGTGGAAAAGTTATGTATAATTTATTAATGTTTTAATTAGATCCAATAAAAATTATCTGACCATGAAAATATCTGACAGTATATGCTATTTTTTATCTATATAAATATTTTGCTTTTCTTAACTTGAGCAGTTTGACAAGTACCCATTTCAGAGAATTCTTGACAAAAATGGCTAGTACCAAAATTTGCCCACTTGCTTCCCAGTTGACCTAAAATAATCCAGTCTGAAACATTTATATATCAGATGTAAAGCGCTGCTATCTATCAAAGCCTTTTGCAAACTAGTATTGAATCTTCTACTTGTATTTCTTTGTCTTTTGATTTTTAAAGATTAACCAAATTCCTTCCTGTTTATTTGCTCACTTTTGTCCCTATTGATTGATTTTCCTTTCGGTAGGAGTGTCCTTTTTGTACTTGTCTATTTGTCTGTCTCCTGGTCTACTTTCTGTGGCATGAGTTCTGCAACTCTGTTTTTTCTGTTTTTTAGTTTTCCTAACCTGACTATACCTAACTTCTACCCCTCACCCTGATAAGAACAAATTACCCCGTCCCATATTTTTCATCATATCCACAACTGACAGCCATCAGTAATCATACTGATGACAGTTAAATTTTCCTAATTAGAAATTTCAGTACATTTAGCTTTGTTGGCTGTATATCCATTTTTTTCTCGGAAACAGCATTTTGTTTATATATTGAATATACAAACATTTTTTATATGTGTATAGTTAGTTGTTGGCATTACATATAGGCATAGATGTACATATATTTCATATATATGAATGCATGTACATGTGCATATATATGCACTTTATCTCCCATTTCTATGTCTACCAATATATGAGACAGAAAAAATAAGATAAGAAATTTATACTATTCATATTTATTTTTTAATTTGCTTTTCTGAATCAAAGAAATTGATATGGCCTATGATAGTAAATACATCTGTAACTTATTTTATTGGCAGCTGTGGAATATTTCTATAGAAATATATATAGGAATATATATATTTCTATAGAATATTTTGCTATACTATAATTATCAACTGAATGCTATACTTTCAAATGCTAAGAATTTACCCTTCCTTTAATTATGATCTCCTATAATTTGTAACGTGTATTTTTCTAGCATACAATGAAAAGGTGTTTTAATTAAGGTAAATATTAATGAAGAGTTCAACTGAGTTCATTTCTTAGGGCTCCTCAAGTTTCTACAATGGGGTGTTCACATGCTGTTCCTTCCACCTGAAATGCTTTTGCCCATCCCCATCTGGAGCTCCCCCACTCAGTTTTCAATTCTCAGCTTAATTGTTTTGGCTCTTCTGAGTCCTTTGAATTTTCATATGAATTTGAGGATCAAATTGTCAATTACTGAAGACATTTCTGTTGAAAATTTTATAAGAACTTCATTGAATCTGTAGATCAATTTAGGTATTATTGCTATTTTGTCAGTATTTTCAAATCCATGATCATGGGACACCTTCCATTTATTAGCACTTCTTTAATATCTTTCAAAAGTGCTTTCTTAGTTTTCAGTGTACAAGTCTTACACTTCTTTTGTTAAATTTAAACCAAAATATGTTTTTCTTTTTGATGCTATTTTAAAAGGAATTGTTTGATTAATTTTATTTTTAGAATGTTCACTGCTAGTATATAGAAATATAATCGATATGTACACATTGATTATGCATCCTTTACCCTTGCTGAAATCATTTATTAGTTCAAATTTCTTTTAGTGAAATTCTTAGGATGTTCTATATACAAGATCATTATCTGCAATAACAAACAGTTTTACTTCTTTTTTTCCTATCTGAATGCCTTTTATTTATTTTATTCTTATCTAATTTTCCTGGCTATACACTCCACTAAAATGTTGAATAGAACTGGTGAAAGAAGACCATAGAATATAATCTGAGAACATGCCTTGTTTGATTTCAATCTTTTTCAATTTATTAAGACTTGTTTCACTACCTCACATATGATCTATCTTGGAGACTGTCCCATATACTCTTGAATAGAATGTGCAGTTATTAGATGGAGTGTTCTATAGATGTCTCTTAGGTCTAGTTGGTACATAGTGTTATTAATATCTTCTGTTTCCTTACTAATCATTTGCCTGGTTGCTCTATCCATTATTAACTTGCAGTGATGTGTCCTAGAACCATTATTGATGAATTGTTTATTTTTCCATTCAATTCTATGAGATTTTGCTTCATGTATTTTGGGGTTCTCATTTGAGGTTCATACATGTTTATAATTGTTATATCTCCCTGATGGACAGACATTTTTATCATTATGAATGTGGTCCTTTATCTGTAGTAAAATTTTTTTGTTTTAAGATCGATTTTGTCTGATACTGTGTATGGCCATTCCAGCTCCGTATAGTTGCTCTTTGCGTGGTATATCTCTTTCTATTCTTTTTATTTTAAAACTATTTGTGTCTTTGAATTTAAATTGTGCCTCCTGTAGATAGCATATAGTTTTATCTAGTTTTTTTTTCTTTCATCCAATATGAAAATCTCTGCCTTTTGGTTGCAGTTTGTCATCAATTACATTAAGTGGTATTATTGATATATATGTATTTACATCTACAACTTCCTCTTTGTTTTCTTTTTTTTTAACATCTTTATTGGAGTATAAATGTTTTACAATGGTGTGTTAGTTTCTGCTTTATAACAAAGTGAATCAGCTATACATATACATATATCCCCATATATCCTCCCTCTTGCGTCTCCCTCCCTCCCACCCTCCCTACCCCACCCTCCCTACCCCACCCCTCTAGGTGGTCACAAAGCACTGAGCTGATCTCCCTGTGCTATACAGCTGCTTCCCACTAGCTGTCTATTTTACATTTGGTAGTGTATATATGTCCATGCCACTCTCTCACTTCATCCCAGGTTATGCTTCCCCCTCCCTGTGTCCTCAAGTCCATTCTCTACGTCTGCATCTTTATTCCTGTCCTGACCCTAGGTTCCTCAGGACCATTTTATTTTATTTTATTTTTTAAATTCCATATATATGAGTTAGCATCCAGTATTTGTTTTTCTCTTTGTGACTTACTTCACTCTGTGTGACAGACTCTAGGTCCATCCACCTCACTACAAATAACTCAACTTCATTTCTTTTTATGGCTGAGTAATATTCCATTGTATATATGTGCCGCTCTTCTTTATCCATTCATCTGTCGATGGACACTTAGGTTGCTTCCATGTCCTGGCTATTGTAAATAGTGCTGCAGTGAACATTGTGGTATATGACTCTTTTTGAATTATATTTTCTAAGGGTATATACCCAGTAGTGGGATTGCTGGGTCATACATTAGTTCTATTTTTAGTTTTTTAAGGAACCTCCATACCCTTGTCCATAGTGGTTGTATCAATTTACATTCCCAGCAACAGTGCAAGAGGGTTCCCTTTTCTCCACACGCTCTCCAGCATTTATTTTTTGTAGATTTTTTGATGATAGCCATTCTGACTGGTGGGAGGTGATACCTCATTTGTAGTATTGATTTCCCTAATGATAAGCGATGTTGAGCATCCTTCCATGTGTTTGTTGCCAATCTGTATGCCTTCTTTGGAGAAATAACTATTTAGGTCTTCTGCCCATTTTTGAATTGGGTTGTTTGTTTTATTGATATTGAGCTGCATGAGCTGCTTTCAAATTTTCGAGTTTAATCTTTGTCAGTTGCTTCATTTGCAAATGTTTTCGCCCATTCTGGGGGTTGTCTTTTCATCTTGTCTATGATTTCCTTTGTGCAAAAGCTTTTAAGTTTCATTAGGTCCCATTTGTTTATTTTTGTTTTTATTTCCATTTCTCTAGGAGGTGGGTCAAAAAGGATCTTGCTGTGATTTATGTCATAGAGTGTTCTGCCTATGTTTGCCTCTAAGAGTTTTATAGTGTCTGGCCTTACGTTTAGGTCTTTAATCCATTTTCAGTTTATTTTTGCGTATAGTGTTAGGAAGTGTTCTAATTTCATTCTTGTACATGTGGCTGTAGAGATTTCCCAGCACCACTTATTGAAGAGGCTGTCTTTTCTCATTGTATATACTTGCCTCCTTTGTCAAAGATAAGGTGCACTGATAAAACTATCAGTGAAAAACTAAATAAATATAGAGATATACCATATTTTTATATTAGTAAAAGCCAGTTCTCTTTGAATTTATCTGCCAATTCCTTGCAGCCACAATCTAAGTCTCATAAAATTTTTGTAGAAATTGATGTTTATTTGAAAATTGACATCAAAAAGCAAAGGGCCTAGAATAGCTAAGACAAAAGAAGAAAAAATTTGGCGAGTAACATTACTTGATTTCATGTTTTAAAAAAGAGCCACAGTAATCAAGACAATGTGATATTAGCACAAGCACATAGATCAATGGAGAAGTCCAGAAAGAGAAATATAATATATGTCAACTGATTTGCAACAAAAATTCCAAGTTATTTCAATAGAGAAAGAATAGTCTTTTCTACTAGCGTTGCTGGAACATTCATATATGAAAGAAAAAATCAAAACCAAAACCAAAAACAAAAAATCTTAAACTCATATTTCTCATCATATATGATGAAGATTTAGTATTTCCCCTAACCTTCTAACCAACTTTTTCAAATGAACAAATATACCGTCTGTCCCAAGTACTGTTAGTTCACCATATGCCTAAACTCAGGGATCTCTAAAGGTTACCTTTAATCCCAATTTTATGTATGTACATATGTATGTATGTATGTATTTGCACTTGTGTACCCTTATATTTGACAAATTGACTATTTAAGCTTTCTTCTAATTTATTCATAAAGTAGTCAATATAGAAACTATGGCATTCTCCTTTGGTATATATTACAGTGAACACATAGTGTTACTTTTTTTAATGCCATGCTGAAAATATTTAGAACTCTTAAGAAAAGTAGTATTATACTATCTAACTTTTCTGTGTTTAAATATACAATTTATATGGGTTAGGATTTTACTCATATAAATCTCGTTCCAAATGGATTTTGATATATTGCTGTAAACTAAAGATTACTTTGCACCATCATAACTCTCAGACTATTGACTTTAGAGGAACTGTTATATTCCACAATTTTTATGTTTCTAAGAGTTAGTAAGTATATGTTTCTGTGATAAGTGCTCTGTTGTTGTCCACATTTTAAATACTAAATTAGTTTCCTGACTGTCAAAGAAGATCTAATGAACCATTTATAATTTATCTTTTATGGATTTCAAAGAGTCTTATTAGAATTCTGAATAAGGTGGAGAATGTGAATCGAAGTCTCAGGAAAAACAACCAAATTTAATAAGATATACCCTATATTTAAAATGTTAAGCAATATACACTTACTTAGATATTTTAAGTTTTAATTAATGCATTAAAGTGCCTTTATCATACAAATATTAAATATTAATATTGACAAAATAATAAGCAAGTTGACTCAATATTTACCTTTAAATATATAAATTTTCCAACTGGTTAAAAAAATCAATACATTCTCTCTAGAAGGACAACAAGAATTGTGTACAAGGTTAGCTTAAAGTACTTCTATATATGGATCAGAATAATGAACAGAAATAACATTATTTTAAAGGAATTCTGCCATAATTACCATATTATATTGCCTAACATTTTCAAGTATCAAAATGAGAGCAATTTACAATGGATAATGTGGAAATGTAGTGATTATCCAACAAACACTTACCAAGAGTATATTGTAAAATATATGGTGTATTGAAAAAATGGGCGTAAACAAAACCTAACTCCCAAATATTTTAGTAGAATTAGACAGACAGAAAATACCAAATAATCTCCAGACTGCAATAAATTATAAAATCATAAACAGATCATTGTAAAATAAAAGGATGGAAATATTACTTCTAATTTGCTCTATTAAGGAAGGATCCTTTGTTTGCCAACTCACATCCATTAGAATGGCTAATATCTTTAAAAGGAAAAAAAATCAGAAAATAACAAGCGTTGGAGAGGATGTGGAGAAATTAGAACCCTTGTACATTGCTGGTGGGAATGTAAAATGGTAGAGCCACTGTAGAAAAGAGTGTGATGGTTCCTCAAAAAATTAAACATAGAATTACTATGTGATCCAGTGATTCCACTTCTATGTTTATACCCAAAAGGAATTGAAAACAGAGACACAAACAGATATTTGTATACCAAATCATCATTACTCACAATAGCCAAAAGGTTGAAAAACACATGTCCATCAACTACTGAATGGATAAACAAAATGTGACATATAAAAGCAATGTATTATTACTCAGCATTAAAAAGGAATGAAGTTCTGAAACATGCTACAAGACATATGAACCTTAAAAACATTATGGTAAGTGAAATAAACTACACAAAAAATGACAAATATTGTATGATTTCATTTATATGAGGTACCTAGAATATTCAAATTCATAGAAATGGAGAGTAGAATAGTGGTTACCAGTGGATGGAGAAGGAAGAATGTGGAGTTATTGTTTAATGGGTACAGATTTTCAGTTTGGTATGATGAAGAAGATAGCAGTGGAACAACAATGTGAATGGACTTAATGCCAATAAATTATAAACTAAAATGCCTAAAATGGTAAATTTTTTAATGTATATTTTATCACACACACACACACACACACACAAAGGTAATCCAAAAGAAGAAGGGGGAGGATCCATGTAGGATATCAGATTGGTGATGGGTGTAGAACTTGAGCTAGCATTGAAAGAAGGGATGACTGGTGAAGAAAATTCTGGCAGAAAGAAAACAGCTGAGCAAAAGTTCAGACTTATGAAGTCCGGGGAACAATAAAATTTTCACTGTGGCTCTAGCATAATATCTACACATGGGTGTGAACTGAACTCTGCCAAAACTATTGAAGCCAGGTAAGTATATTCATGAATGTTTATCTAAGGGTTTGGGCATTATGTATTATGAACTAAAGAGTGGTTGGCTATTTACAGACACCTGCAAAAATAACAAAGGCAGAGACAACTGATAAAAGAAAAGGTGTGATAGGATATATATAACATCAGAATTTGCCGGTGTGTGTGTGTGTGTGTGTTTAAGAAAACATACCGGATTAATTGACTAAGATATTGTTTATTCTTCAAATACACGGGAGCAATGATAAAGAAAATTTGGGACTGAATCTTAAGACAAATGTTGCAAAGGCTACATACAGCTTCATAATTTCTACTCTTTAGTCCTAATCACTAAATTAAATTCAAAAATGTTTACTGAGCACACTGTAACATAAAATGTGCTCAATAAAAATATAAATGTATAAGCATAGAATATTGAAGACAAGTAGATGCCCTTCATTCACAAAGTATTTTTTTGTGCAGTCTCCAAATGAAGGTATCCACCCCAGAGAGTGTATATGTCATCAATCAACATGTAAAAAGAATGTATTGGAACATTTATATAGATATTATTTCTTTCTTTATAATTTATACTTTCATGAGTGAGTTTTATAGCTAAATAATATAATAATACAGTCTTACATATTTGTGAATAAATATACATAGGAAGAGATAGTATACTAAAGTTGTTTAGTATGCTAATAAAAATTTCACAGACAACTAGTTTTTCATTTCTCTCAAGGGCCAGAATTTACTCAGCTTTATTCTCAAGCCTTAAGCCAAGAATAGATAAATATAGGGACAAAAAGAAACATTTTTGCCCTGCAGTTTTCTTCCATGACTCAAATTATGCACACATTTGATGAAAGGAAAATATGTCCTAGTCCAGGAGTCTGAAAGATAATTTTTTAAAATCTTTTAGAATTTTATATCATAGGACAAGTTCTCTTCTCCAGTATTTAAGTGAAAACATACATAGCATGGCTATCCTCAAGAAATATGATGCTTGTAGAAAATATTAATTTCTCTGGTATTTACTGAATTGGTTTTAAAAATAAGAGAGATAGTAACCATATTGATATTCTTGCTAAAATTAAACATACAATCTTTCCCAAGCAACATTTGGAAGAATTCTTGCATACTTTACTGTGTATTCACACATTTAATTTTTAAATCAAATGCTAATTCCCTTCTACTGTTAAGATATGTTATTTAAAATTTTAAAACAAAACAAATATAGTATGTAAGTTAATAAGCAAGTGTAAAACATGACCACAAACTACAAAGATATACGGTGTTTTAAATTTGAAAAATACTTAAATGACTATATTATCTAAGGAGAGTAATTTGAGAAAATCTTTTTTTTTTTTTTTTAACCATGCCAAGCAACTTTCAGGACCTTAGTTCCCCTGACCAAGGATCGAACTTCTGCCCTCTGCCCCCTGCAGTGGAAGCGTGGAATCCTAACCACTGAACCACCAGGGAATTCCCGAGAAAATCTTTTGAACAGGTTTCAACTCTCTTTAATACCTTCAACCTAAATTACAATACCCTCTACAGCAAAATCTAGACACTCTCTGGATAACTCTGGCCATGCTCATGGCTAACTATCCCTTCCAAATGTGCCTTCATTCAGAACTGCTAAACACAATTCCTTAACTCCCATTAAGATATCTTGGTGCTGTGTACCATTTATTCGCTGACTACAATCTGACTTTGTAGGTGATGCGTAATTAATGATTAATCCACCTAAAGGTGGTATCCCTTTATTTAAATGTGTTTATCTTTCTCAAAATGAATATTTTCATCATACAAGTACCTAATAAAGATCATTATTCAACTTCCAAAAATCACAATGTGTGAAAATTTCACTCAGCCTTTTAGAAAACTTGAATCAATCCTCTTCAATTCAGAATCCTGAGTAAACTATCTTTTGCATCACTCATTTCTACATTTCAGAGAATCAAGCCCCGGTACCCAGATGATATTGTTCTTCATATTTAACACAATAATGGGACTACAAATTACATGTTTTTATATTACTTCATTAGTTAAGTTACTTGAAGCTTTTGCAAGTTCAATAACCTTTATGGATTCTAATCTTGTGCATAGTTCCCTCTCAATAAATTACACTATAAGAATATGATGACTTTAAAATCTTAGATTATACTATCTGAGATACTTAACAGATTTTACATAAACCAGTTATTTGGATCTCTAAGTGAAACATGAATTTACCAGGCTGTAGTGTTATTCTCAGCAGTTTGGCTTATTTGTCTTATTTGGATCAAAGGCAAATGGGCCTCCTGAAAAGGAATAAGAACACAAAATTGATTCAGAGATATCTTACCAATAAGGTTTAAAGAACAAAGAATAAATGGACAGTTAATAGTTTAATTTGATATATCCTCTCCCAAAACTCTTCAAAATATGCTGTTATAAAATTACAAGTGGGCTTCCCTGGTGGCGCAGTGGTTGAGAATCTGCCTGCCAATACAGGGGACAGGGGTCCGAGCCCTGGTCTGGGAAGATCCCACATGCCGCGGAGCAGCTGGGCCCGTGAGCCACAATTACTGAGCCTGCGCGTCTGAAGCCTGTGCTCCGCAACAAGTGAGGTCGCGATAGTGAGAGCCCCGTGCACCACGATGAAGAGTGGCCCCCGCTTGCCACAACTAGAGAAAGCTCTCGCACAGAAACGAAGACCCAACACAGCCATAAATAAATAAAACTAAATAAATTTTTTTTTTAATTACAAGTTAAAATTAGCCATTAAAAATATTATATTTTTGATGACAGTATATTATTTATTCCATAGAGTAAGGGTTAAGTTGGCTAATATTAAATTGGATACTTTATTTGTGAATCTAGGGTACATAAAGAGATTATAAATAGATATATGGATAGATGTATAGATGCAGCTGTTGAGCTCTAATGCTAAAAGTGTTCAATATCTGGTATTGAAATGTCAGTTTTTTTACTATATTGATTGATATTTTAATTATCCTTTTTATGTTATTTTGCATAGAAATTTACATATGTAAGGAGTCTTAAAAATCTACAAATATAACTTTTTAATTTTACAAATGATTCAACTGACATCTGAATAACTTGTCAAAGTACATACAGCTATCAAGTATAAAAATACATAATTTTTATTTTCTATCGTCTCAGTATTTCTTTTGCTTTTATTTAAAAACTATCATAAATATAACTAGTTTACTTTTAAAAGGAAAATCTGTTGCATCTAATATTTAATAAACCTGAATTATCCTGAGCATTCCAATCTGTGCTTTTTCAATGAATTCTTATTATTCAAATAATTACATATGAATGGGAATTTTTAAGGGCACCAGGGTATGAATCTCCCTAAAATGTCTTAATAATGTAAGTTCATTTTATTTGCCAGCTATAAAATTATATAACAAACCAATAAAAATTAAACCTCTTTACCATGATGCCCTTTTTGAAGGCAAATTAGGGAATTTATATTCTTGTAATAAAAATTAAGAAGTACATATTCTTACAATTAAAAATCTATTAATATTTTAGTATATTTTAATATTGACATTAAGCAAACTTAACTGAAACTGTTGAATGAATAAAATAAGGGAGAACTTTTTCTCCTATGTCATACCTCAAGCCAACATTTTATCTACATAACATACAATTGTATTAGTAGTCATATTATTCCCTATTATTTACTTTTCATCGAATTTTACTGTGTTCTAGCAGAAAGCAAATTAAACTAGTGCTCACCCACTGGTTTAATAACTATCCCAGCAGTTTGACAGTAAGTAGGAGAACCACAAATGAAGAAATTACTCATAGGCCACATTCTGGATCATATCTTCTTTTAGTCCTAAAAGACTATATAGATTATGCATTCAAACCTTTCAGAGTACAGTTGAGTGAACTAAAGATTATAGTGGCTAATGACTTTCTATGGAAGTGTTAGAAGAAATACTGTAGCCCAAGTCCTCTTGTTTTTGATTCAGAACTTTAACATGCCTTAAGTGGAAGAATGTATTTTCCAAATTTGGCCACCACTACCACCAGCATCTCCCATCCAACACACTCTTCCACTCTGCTCTTCTCATCAAAATCTGGAGCCTAATCCTTTCTTGTTGAATCTTGGCTGGCTTTATGACTGCTTCTAATCAAAAAGAAAATGGCATGACTTCATAGGCTGGGTCAGAAAAGGTGTAGAGCTGCCACCTGGCTCTGCTGGAAGTTTGGTTCTAGAACACACTCTCTCATGATTTTTCCACTCAGATACTGATGCCATATGGTGAGAAGCCCAAGTCACAAGAAGAGGCCACCTATAGATGCTCTCTTTGACAATCACAACTATTCCAAACCATCAGCTAACCCAGCCCAGGCACTAAGTCAGTGAAGAAGTTACCTGGGAAGTAAATCTTTTGGACCAAATTGTTCTAGCTTTCAGCGATTCAAGTCTTCAAAGACAAGGGGCTGGATATTGTGGAGCAAAGAGAAACCATCACCACTGAGCCTTTTATGAATTTCTGTCCAATAGAATATGAAGCATTATAAAATTTTTGTGATTTAACACCAATAAGTTTTGGAGTGATCATTATGCAGCAAGTGGACTACTATTCCAAGGAAGACACATGTTGGAGGTAAAAGTTAGAAGAGGAAACCAAGGCCTCAACCTGTAGAACACACATGTTATATGAAATGGAAACCTGAAGTGGTATCTTGGGTGATATAAAGAATAATTTCCTGGCATCCCACTTCTAACAGGAAATGGTTATTTGAAAATGAGTGTATTTTTAAACTACAGTTATTTTTGTTTTTCCCTGACTTACATCTTGGAAATCTGTATGTTGAGTACATAATTCAACTACCCAAAAATTTAAGAATTCAGCTATATTAAGCTAATATTGGAAGAGGGGTTTTTATTCACCAAGTACTCTTTGGGCCCTCAGCAGTGAAAGCACGGAGACACTGGACCGCCAGGGAATTCCCCAGTTAACCTGTTCATGTAGATTTGTAGACAGATGAAAGACTTCCAAAACAGCTGAGCTTGGTTGGGTAGCATGGACTTCATAGAGCCTCATATTGAAATAACACTAACGATAAAAGCTAGAATTTATTCTCTTCCCTAGGCTTATCTTCATGGTAGACTATGTATATATGTGTGTCAGAAATATGTATACGTATATTTTGAATGCTGCCTAGGACCTCATCTGACTATAATCCAGGTATCTCTGAGGTCTACAGTTTTATCAAAGGCTCAAATTGGGAAAGACCCACGTCTAAGATCCCTCAGGTTGTTGGCAGAATTCATCTCCTTGTGGTTTTAGGACCAAGAGCCCCATTTTTTTGCTGGTTGGCAGCCAGCAGTTGCCTCTACCAGTTCTTTGCCACATGGCCATTTGCAACACCCACTCACCCTTGCCATGTAACATAGTCTTATCTTGAGAGTGATATCACATCACCTACCCCATGTTCTACTGGCTCAGAATCAAGTCACAGGTCCTGCCCAAACTTACCCCAAGAAGGAATTACACAAGATTTTGCAGATTTGGTGGGGTCATCCTAAGGCTTGTCCACTGTAAATGCCTTTGGAAGAATGCATTCAATCACAGGACAAACATGATTACAGACACAGAAATATATAGTGCCTGCTTTGAAAAGAAGAGGCGCTTGAGTTTATATAAAGAATTCAAAGATTTTTTACTTAGTGGATATTTAATTATTAATACTATCTAATATTCGAGTAGTCTTCATATGTCAGATATTATCCGAAGTCACAGTATCTGTATGCAATATGTTTTATTATCATTATTTTATATATGAAGAAAATGAGGCAGTGAGGTATCACCAACTTACTTAAACTCACATAGTTAATAAGCTGTAAATTGAGACTTGAAGGAAGGCAATTTTTCCACAACTCTTCACTGTTTGTTCTTATAATATCTGATGAAGATAATCTCCATTAATTTAGGCTGAATGGATTATAGGCTCTAAAACAACACCTAAAAATATGAAACATATTTTGTATGTTCAATAAATACATATTATTTTTCCTTTATGTATGCACAGGCTACTGAAATCAGTTATCAATACCTATGTACTGATTAATATGAAAATAAAATACCATTTCTATGGAAACTTAGGTTTCTGGACTGACTTAAAGTCCATTTTACGTCAAGCACTACCTCACAATGAATGATGTAGAGAATCTAATGTTATATTAAAACCCGTCTTGTACAATTTGCCACAAGCTGACCTTTATCGCTCTATTGATGGAATCAGTATTACAGACTACCTGCTTCCTACACAATGTTTGAAAATTAATTACAACATATTCCTTGACATTTTTACTTTGTGCCTGTGTATACTACCTGTCTGTTCTGTTTCAATCCCGTTTCTTTTAAACATCACATTTCTTATCAGTTGTTCTCTATGTGCTCTATCCTAGGTTGTCTTGCCTCCTTTAATAAAATTGCCTTTGATGCATTGAGTTATTTCAGCTACTAGGTTTATTAGCTAAGAACTCAATCTCTCTCCCCCTTTCTTTCCCTCTGCCTCTCCTTTTCTTTCTCCCTTTCCCCTTCCCTCCATTTCCTCCACCTCCTTCTCCCTCTTCCTCTCTCTGCTGCTCTTGCTCTCACTCTCCTATGCCTCTCAGCTTCCTATTGAGAACTATGCTTCACACAAAAAAAATCATATATAAAGAATTGTAGATGACATGCACAGTTAAAAAAACATGCTCCATTAGATGGAAATATATATGTATATATAACTGTCAGTCATAATTAATATTACCATAGACAAATTAACTCACTTGAATTCAAACTAAAGTTACTATAATAGTTGAATTCATGTTATTTTAGTTTAAGACTGGCAAGAAACTCAGTTTTTTGTTTTGCATTTTTGGCTTAGAATCAGCTGACTTGTGAAACACTGTGGCAGAAAAACCCCTTATGCATTGACTTCAGAGGAAACCAAAAATATTTTATTATACTTTTCTATCCGAAGACACTTCCTGAATTGTGACATCAGGTCTGGTTTTACTAATTTCATATTTTTTAATTGTTTTCCATATGTTGGGAGGAAGAAACCAAAATAATTTGGTAGAGCATTTAGCAAACATAAAATTAAGTGATGATTCATGCCACATGCAGCTTCCTGTGGCTCCCTGAGAAAGTTTTGCACTTTCTATTCATGTTTACAATATATGTTCTAACTTGACATGTGATAAGAATTAGCTGATTTTCCAACAAAGATTGCATTAGGTGTGAGGCCTAACTAAGACAATGAAGAAATTCAGTGTCCCAGGATTTCAGAAAAAAAAAAAATTAGAAACACAGAAACACTCATGAAAATATGTGGGTTTATTCTAATAGTTATATGGTATCACTTTGAAAAGTTAGTTGAATATACCTTTTCACACATGGATCAGCATAATATTGATTGGCTCTAAGTATTTTAACCTTATCTAATCTTCTCAGGAGTGCAATAGGTAAAGCACTCTGCCACACATTTGAAACAGGTGTTATGTTTTCAAGTTCCTTAACACGACAGCACTCCCAATTAACAACTTTTCAATTGCCATAAAACTGTTTCTAAACTCTAATCCTTTAAATAAAATTTTTATTTCCACAAATATACTTAATTTGTAATTAATATTTTACCTCTTTGTGTCTAAATTATTTGGAAGTTTTATTTCTTTGTTAGCATCACTGATTATTCTCTTCAACAGGCCCATCTAGTTGAAGATACTTGTACATTTTGTTGCATTGTAGGTATATTAAGAACAGATTAGGTGCTTTTATTTTTCAATTAAATCAATATATTTACCACCTATCAAGTTTTAGCTTTAATGTATACATTTAAAGTGAGAATAAGGTTAACATTTAGGGAAAGTAGGACACACAATGAATTGTTTTTGAATGAGGGAGCAAATAAATGGAGGGAAGAAAGAATAAATGAAAACAGTGAAAAGTGTTCATTTTTATTAAAAATGACAGAAAACTTAATTGAAATAAAGTAACATATATTATACATTTATTCATTTATACAACAAATGTACATGAAGTGGCTTCTGTAAGAAATGAAACATATATAGATTATATTCTAGTTGTAAGAGTCAGACAATAAACATATTTAAATTTAATGGATTCCATTTATGATATTCTGGAAAAGACAAAACTATAGTGATGGAAAAAAGATCAGTGGTTGTCAAAATTTAGGGTTGTGTGTAGTGTGGTATTGGTTATATGTGGCTCTGCACACACTAAAATTCATAGAAATGCACATCCAAAATTAAAGTCGATTTTACTGAATATTAAAATAAAATAAAACCCAAAGATATAGAGTTTTCACTAAGTAGACTGCTTAAAATTTAATAAACTGACAATATCAAGTCTTGTTAATAATGTGCAAAAATTGAACCATTCACTTACTGCTGGTAGAAACTAGATTTGTATGACAACTTTAGAAAACGCTTTGGCATATCTACTACACATGTATACCTTATAAACCAAAAATTCCTATCCCATAAATATACCCAACAAAAAATGCATTCATAAGGCACTAAAAACTGTGTAATGTATATCTGAGTAGTATTCGTCATAATGCATTTGTGTGTGTGTGATATTTTCAAGGACAAAAAGAACCCCAAGGTAATTTTTTTAAATGAGTTCATAATTTGAATTTAATGTTAATTTCTGAAACATTTTCAAAGTCATTTTCACACTTAAAAGCATATAATGTAAAGCAAAAATGTTTATGATTGTTAGAATCCAAGATTTTAAGCATAAAAGAAATTAAAATATAGGTAATACAGTCTTCTTAAATTAAAATTGGAAATATGAGTACCAATTTAAGATGCATTTTTAAAAAATCTATTTTAAAAAAACTATTTCTGATGTCTACTGAAATATGGAAACAATGACTAATACAGTATTGACAAGCATCCTTAGTTTCCGGACTATATTCTCTGAACACCATTTTCCTCTAAGGGTATCAGGGTTAATTTAATGTCTGAGGTAGCTGTACCAGTAAGGTGAAGCAACATGCTGTTACGCAAGACAGAAATGAACCTAGAAGGGTACCACACATAAATTAAGTTCCATTTATTTATTGCCTGTTAAATAAATGAATGAGTGGTCATTTAAAATAACATCCTAAATCATCATTATAAGAAAGTGTGATATTTTTAATATGCCTAGTATTGCATTGTATCTTCAAAGAGACAAAGTTATTGTCTCCTTTGTAAATTGTCCGTAAAATCACTGTCTATTGATAAAAAAGTGAAGGCAGCATCTTCTAAAGAATCCCTTATCCCTAGACATGATAAAATAGAAGATAGAAACATATTTATTGAGACTTGAATAAACTCTGTTAGAGTAAGCTAAAGGGAAAAATCTAAAAGTTGTGAAGTTATTAAAACATGCATCATAAATTTATTCTTCTGTGTGTTATTGTCTTAATATATTATCAAACATAATATATTTTTTATCTAAAGAGCAATAAATAGTGTAAAGACAACATGAAATTACTTTTGTCAAGTGTGATCATTTTTTAATGCTAAGGACAACTAACTCAGATAGTACTACAATTTAATCTTATTATATGACCATGGATTTTTTTAACAAAGACTTTCCTTATTGAACAGAAACTGGACTTTACAATGTTAAATATGTTTTATCATATTAATAATCATCATTTCAATCATATTTCAGTAGAACATTCAATAAAACATTTGCAATATTAGGGAGGGGGAACTTTCATATTCTGGCTCTATTTTCCTTGCTGGGGGGTGTGTTTTTCTGAGTGGCCTTGTTGGCCACTTCCCATACTCCACTGCTGTTCTTCCCCATCACAGGAAGATGGGCTTATCTGAGAATGGAGTAATGAGGAGAAGCTGATTATGTTTAGCTCAGCCCCTCCCATCTTCATTCTCTCATGTCTGCCTGTCTGCACAGAGGATCATTCTTATCCTCTCTAGGCCATGGATTAGATTTAGTAAGACAGGTTCCCATTAAGGAAACTGTCTTACTAAACCTCTTGGATTCTAGTGATTTCTGTGCCTACTGGGTATGCTTATTCAAGAGTGTAATGTAAACAAGCCATTTTATTATTAACTCTATAGCCATGTATGCACATCTAGACTTTGTCAGCATATTATTATAAAAATTATTTTTTTTCATCTGCTTGAAGTCTGTGACCCTCTGTTAATAGAGGCTCAACACAGATAAGGGAAAAAATTCATTTCTTATTTGTTTTAATCCTAGATTCAGTTGCACTTGCCTGTGAATCTATAGGCAGAGACACAGAATGATATTAGGAAGTGAAATATACATGCAATGTGACCAGGTACATGCCTTTAAAGTTGAGAGGAACTTGGTTCAGCTCAATGCATGCAGAATTTATAGGGAATTATATTGTACCATTTGGACACTTTTACAAAATTGTGCAGTTGGATTTTAACAATGCAGCCTTAGTAGGTTGACTTTTATAGTAAAAGTACTACAGCTTGACTGTGAGCTAGAGTGCTCCCTCCTTCTTAGTTCAGCACTGGGGTGACCAAAGTGAGGGACCTAGAAAAAAATAAGAATCTTCAAATATTCTTGAAGAAAATCTTATTTAAATTAAAGCCTACGTTTCTCAAAAAGTCAGAAATATCTCCAAAAAATTACAACTGAGACTATTTCTAGGTAAATTTTTATTTCAATGTAGTCAACAATGTGTCACAAATATACTCTTTATGGGCACTTTCTCACATTCAAATTTACATTCCAAAGCTCTGGTCTCCAAGTATCTGGTATAGACTGACAGGCATTCTGGCAAAGCTGAAGCCAAGTGATTTTCCCCATTGATTCTGTTTAACCAAGATCCCATTAAGACTTCTAATTTCTTGGGCAATGCTGGGTCCCGGGTTATTAAAGTATAATTTTGCCAGGAATAGTTTTGCTATAGGAACTAATGATACTAAATCACTTGAGTATGAGCCTTTCCTTTTTTATTCATTTGTTGGGCTCTTCGATAGACCCAGGAAATACTTATGGCTGAGTATGACACTAAGCTCTCAAAGAGACTTCAATTTTTTTTTGATATACAATACTATAACTTTGAAGGGACCCGAATTCAACCCAGGTATCCAACATGTCTCAAGATTAGACTGAGTATAGAAAAAAAGAATTTGGGGGGACTTTAATAACTTTATGATCAGATTCTTTATATTTTGACTTATGTTGGAATAGTTATTTAACTTTAGACTTTGTTTCATGAAGGATTTTGAACTTAACCTACCTCAAGGAACTTTAATATTTGATCAATAGTTACTTTTTTCCCTGACATTGGTAATGGCGGAAATTTAAACTGAGGACATATCATGGTTGACATTTTATTTTGGGAGTGTCTGTATGTTATCATTTAATATCATTGTAAAACTTTGATAATGTACATGGATTAAAGTTTGAACATTTTTGTTCTGAGGTTTAAACTTGCCTTGGAGATACCTGAATTAATGTACTCTGTGACTTTTTAAAAAATGTAGTTTTCTGTGGAAAAAAATTTAACTCTCTCTTCAGTGATATTAGAACGATCAGCAAATGATTGGGACACATGAAGTTACAAGCAAGAGAGATTGCCGTTGAGCAATTGCAATCTCTCTTTTGCTGGACTACATTATTGTAAAATTACGCATTACCCTCTTGTTAGGCTTTTTCCTTTTGGAACTCTCTCTGCCATGTCCCTCTCTGCTAGACCTCTCCATGCTATTAGACCATACTACCATTTCTCAGCCTTGGCTAGGTGAATCTCTTTAAACCTGTGATTCACAACCAGAGACTATATTTTGTCCCCAGGGAACATTTGGTAATGTCTGGAGACATTTTTATTTTTTACAACTTGGGTGTTGGTACTGGTATCTGGTGGGTAAAGAGACCACAGACGCTGCTAAACAATAATGCACAAGACAATGTTACCTGCCCCCTGCCAAAAAAAAAAAAAATTATCTGATCTCAAATGTTAGTAATGGTGAGTTGGAGAAACTCTGCTTTAGACAATGAAATGTGTAAAGGGACATGAACCATTTCTGAGCAGAAGCCTTAAGAACTGGTGTATGTTTCTACCATCACTCTTTTTTCCTCTGTGATGAGATGAGTGAAGGGGCTCACATAGGAGCTGCTCCCATATCCTAGATCCCCTAATGAAGAAGACAGGGAGCAGGGTCACACAGTCAAGCCACAATGGAAGTATAATGTGACCAAGAAATAAATCTTCTTGTTGTTGTAAGCCACTAAAATTTAGGAATCCTTTGTTACCTTATATTAACATAAGCTGATTAACTACCTATTGTTTTTCAGTGATAAGATGAACAGTTTAATGTCCGTTATAGTGACTTCTGTATGTTTCTTAATTGGTTCCAACAAAAAATCATTATATTTATTGCTCTGCTTGAAATTTTAAGAATACATGCTAAGATAAGGTTGCCGATTCAGAAAAATGTGTACATTTGTATCAGAAGGGTTTTTATGTCCCTATGATGCCAGAAAGTTTTAAATACGCTAAAATTCACCTCCTATTGAAAGGCTAAAGCATGTCAATGGCCAGCTTAACTGAGTAAATTATCTTAAATTTAATGTAGTTTTAAAAATGGTTTAACTCAAATCCCAAGTAATCTGTAACTTGTGAAATAGTTCATGGATACTGGTTCTCAACAGACTTGAGAAAATGAAGATTTGAAAATCATTTTATTTAGGATCCAGTAGACAGCACCCTCGTAGTTTCCTTTCATGAAACCAACACTTATGGGAATGACTGGCAAATTCAGTTCAGTGGCAAAATGTACAGAATTTATCTAAGCAAAAACTCCTGCTCTAGAGTCAATGATTTTGAATTTCAATTAGGGGGAGCAAAAGAGCTTGAACATCTGTGAGATGTTCTTAAGATGTTCTTGTTCTTCAGATGGCTTGAGCCATGTGTGAGAAAATAGTTTCAGTGTCTCTTAAAGTCTGTCTTCTAATCTTCAGTGCCCATGCTTTTCTTATCATTTATCAAAATGTATGGTGAACAGACATGAACACATGTGTTTGTGTTATATTCTGCTTGGTCTCCTTGGTGCATCGTTCTTCACCAGACTGCACCTTCCTTTTGGAAGGGAGTTTTGCCTTATGAGTATCCAATTCAGAATACTTGGCACATAGTGAGGCTCAATGTTTGATGATTGAATTAGTGAACACCTATACATGAATAGATGACTTTAATTTATGCTTATTCTCACAAATGAAGTTTAAAAAAATGAGATAAACATGAAAGTTAGAGATTTAGAGCCAATCTAATGTTTCTATTTTTATAATATCTTTGCATATTTATTTCTCTAAATCCACACTTTACAAGAAAGAGAAAATATATATTTTATTGTAACACCATTTTTTTAGACCAGGAGTTGACATCCATTTTTACAAGATTATGAGTGGCTCGTGGCTACTGAATTTTTTAGAATGGATTTCAAGCACATCTATGAAGTAAGCCAAAGAAAGTAGAAGTATAAAGAAAGCGATCAGATGTTGGAAACTACAGTGCTTTTTCCTGGAAAATTCTTTCAAAGAGAGAACCTGTAGCCTATAACCTCTCTTGTCCTCATGACAAGGTACACCATGCTGATGTTTAAAGTTTCAGTCTAGGCTCTTGGCCATATTATGAATGTGAAATATCTTTTTGAACTGTGTGTTATATCCCTTGGTTTCAGTTGGAGAATAGTATCTATTTTATATTTTTGTATTTTAATATAAGAGAATTTGAAGTTACTCTAATAAAAACATAAAGGAGATAATTTTCCTTAGATGTTTAGACTTCATAAAAATTTAGAAGAGTTGAAAGAGTTTTGAACCTCAAACTTCTTTATATTCAGCATAAAATGATTTTATCTTAAAGCCTTGTATATTTCAGAGGGAATTTAATTTTTCAAAAGTCCGTACCCTGGACATTCATAGTATCCCTCTACTGGTGTTATCTTGTTTGTCTCTTAGATTGTTACCTTGCTGAGCAAAGAGAATGCTTTCCCCTGAATACACATACACACACACACACACACACACACACACACACACACACACACACACACACACATACACACACATACCTGCTTTCTGATGTTCATTAATTTTGTATAATAATAATGTTTTTCCCCTGCCATCTAATTTATCTACACAAACCAGTCCACATTTGTTGCAAGCATAAAGACTCCAGTCTAAAAAACATTAGGTGAGTAGCATTTTATTGGTCGTTTGAATTTATAGTAGGTAAAGTATAAATCACTATGAGCTCTAATTCTTTGTTTTTTGTAATCATGTATATTCTTCTTGGCTATTACTTGTCCCCTGAATCACTATTCTGCCCCATGTTTTACCAATATGCAAAAAACAATTTTTAATTCTTTGATTTGCATTGACATAATTTTGAAAATATTCATGTACACTGGAAAGTTCCGTTTAAAATCACTTTATTTTGCAAAGACACCTGAAGGTGTTAAAAAAGTTAAAGATTTACTTCCTAATTTGGAAAGAATTCTTATAAAGAGGTTTTTAATTCTTAGAAAGGTAAGATTGACAAGAACCTCAGAATAGAAATTGGATCCAGTGACATTAAAGCATGCCCATCCTGCTCAGGAGAAAGGCCATTCTCTCCTCTGGCCAGGTCCCAATGCTGTCCAGGTGGAGTGTGAAAGTACTTCAGCAAAAAAATTCATTTGCCTAGCTCGAGTGAGGAAAATAACCCTCCAGATGTTGCAGAACACTCACATGCTTTTTGTTGCATTATTGCTGTTTCTTGAATTTATTTTCCCTGCTGCAATTGACTTGTTGATTGACTTGTCAGCTCAGTTTTGGGTCAGTTTGGCTTCCCTAATTTAGTGTCATAATCAATCCTTGAACAGCAATCATACATAATATATCAATAGTAACGACTGTAAGAGGGTTTATACAATACAGCATGTTTACTGAGGCTAAGGTATTTGTTTTATGCACCTTCATAAACGAACTCATATTCCTTTGCTCCCCATCATGGATACAACAGAAACAAGCTTTTTTTCTTTTTTCTTTTTCTTTTTCCACAGAGATTTACACCAAATAGTGAATGAGTCTTTGGTATCCTCTGAGCTCCCAGAAACGCTCCTCTTTCTCTTGTACTTTTCTAAAAATTTCAAGTTATTTAACCTGCTGTGAATGAGGGCTTTGACTTTGGGGATGAAGTATCAATGTGTAACATACATGAGACATTCTGCCTTATGCTTATTGATTTGATATAGTACCCATTATGAGTCAGGCATTATAATGACTACTGAAGATAAAAACAGGATGCCTGCCTTCAAGGATTTCATAACATAGAAAAGGACACAGCCAAAGAAATTAACCCCCCCTTGAATAATTTCTAAAATAAAATGAGCTATAAATGAGTTTAATTATTTGGTATAAATATGGGTGATTCTTTTTAATACTTTTGCTTTCTTTTGATATTCTATAAATGTACAACTCAACTAAGATCTGAGTCTCTCCACTAACAGAGGTGACTGGTGATTCTACCGCAATGATTTTCTTTCTACGAGGTTAGTGAAAGGAGATGACAGATAGAAGTCTCACTGGTTATGTAACTACTCTCTTTCCAGGTAAGCACCTGTTGTGCCAGTTCCCATGGCTCTCCCAGGTCCCCAGGCTCTGCTGCTTCAGGCCATGCATGGAGCAGGGTGAACTTGGGCTTGCCTGGAAGGCCCTGTGCCTGAGAGTCACTCTCCCTAGTGGACCTCACAGTCACCTCCTCAGAAATATTGCCACTTCCCAAGAGTGCTGCTGTTTCTACTCATATTGGTGACTTTCAACCTCTTCCAGTTTTCAAAAACTTCTCTCCTCTGATCTCCTCCACACCACTTAGCTTCACTCCTTACAAGAAGCCCAATTAGAAAAATGTAGTTTTTAGAAAAACAAAACAAAACAAAAAGCCAAGAATTAAAGACCTTTCAGCCAGCTTCATCTTTAGTGAAGAATCATAACCTACCCTAGGGGCAATTTAGCACTGGGAGGTCTGCCTGCTTCATAAAAGTGGGCATGAGAGGAGGAGATGGTGTGAGTAAAAAATCCTATTTCATATTTCATCTTTTTCTAACACATTTTAAGCCAAAGATTAGAATGTCATGCAAATGCTATGATAGAAGAAGTCACCAGCCATGTGGCAAAGAGAGAAGATGCCCCTAACTCCTGACCATGAGGAACTCAGAGAAAAATCTAAAATTTTTTCTGGGAAGGACTCCAAAAGGATTTTCAGACATAGCTGAGTCTTCAAAGACAGCATGAGTTAATCAGGTGGTTGAAAGGGCTGGAGTTTATTCCAAGCAGAAAAAGCAAGTACTACTAGTGAACGTTCTGATCTGTTTAAGGAATCACATTTAGATCAGAACACACACTGTACAGAACATGAAGAGTGGTGAGAGAAGAGACTGGGAAACTAGTGGCCAGACCATAAGTGTTCTTTTCTACTCTACAGATTTTATCTTTACAACAATAATACATTCACGTACTAGCTCATGGTAGATCCTTTTATTTATTGCTTTAATTATTACATTTTCTTTCAACTGCTCATATACCTAAGTTAAAACTGTGAGATCTTTAAGTAAAAACAAAGTCTCATAACTATTTTCTATGAGTGTTACTACAATGTCATTTAAATAGTAATTCTCAATAATTTGATAACATTTGAATCTTGCTATTTATGTTATGCATTTAGGCATGGTATATTTGTGTATTTTACTGAAGCTCTAATTTCTGTTTCCAAGCCAAATTTTACTTTTTAAGGCAAATTTAATGTATTAGGATAATGTTGAATTCTATTTTGTCCTCAACTTTCTAGTTAAATAATCCAATTTTATTGTTTACAATTGAAGTAATAACCCCTTTAGAGTTAGATGAATATATCTTGATTTCCCTTTTGGGAATTGAGGATATTTTAGCGTAGAATTTAACTGTTAGAAAGAACTATAATTTCATTTAGTAGAGATATTTTAAAAAATAGAAGAAAAAATAGAAAAAATGTTATTAAGTATATGTTGAGTCAATTTTAGTTATGGAATAGTAATTATATTTAGCATTTGCTTAGTCAAAGTCATAGTCACTCCAGAAATTTGTGTTGTTTTTTCTTGTAAGCAAATTAATATTATACTACTCCATATTTAAATAGGGAACAGAAAGAATTATCTGCTTATTTAGCATAGCAGAAAATAATGAACCTAGAGGATCATTAAGAGAGTAGACTACATTAAAAACCAGAGGAAAACTTAACTATCTTATGTGATATGCTGTTATTCTTTGTGGTGTGTATGTAGATTTGGTTCATGGAAACTGCTGAGATGTTTCCTTTCTTCTAATACATAAATCTACCCATCTGTGTGTGTACGTGTTAGTTGTTATAAATAAATTAGTAAAGAGACTGCGAATGCCTCCACATATCTGTCCTCTCTTCTTTTCTTACTAATACCCCTCCCCCCACCTTTTATCTGGGTACAGGATGGATAGAATAATAGAAGTGACCTGGGTCTCTCCTGAATACAGTACTTCACAATCTGCCAGAATCTGTACAGCCACCCCAAACACACAAGTCTCAGAATCAAGAAGCCAGGAAAGGAATTGCAACAGTCACTAGTTCTAGAACCATGCACTTGGCTATGACTGTAACCACACAATGGATGTACTGCACCCTCTCTGTCTCTCTCCATGTAATTTGGCTCTAAATCAAAACCTTAAGAGGAATCTATAGCATACCCCCAAACTTGCAAGATAGTTTTAGAAATGTAGTTTTAAAATTGGTAGCCTCTGTATGCTAGAAGAGATCTGCAGTATCTACCAATGGAAATTTTATAAAGCTGTTCAAGGCCACCCCACTGGCCAAAAACATTAAAATCTGTTTTTGATGCTTGTGACTGAACCCTTAGAAAATAAAAACAAGGAGGAAAGCTTAAATAGTGAAAAAAAGTAGTAGAACAAATGCACAGACCATCTAGAATCACAAAGCACTATAAACACCTCTTTCAATTTTGGGTGGTTAGTCCCCAAACATCATTCTCCACTCCTCTTTGACTACTTTGATAGTTTGATTACTAAATTGCTTGATTTATTTTATGCCTTAAATGACACTGGTAATTGTATAAATCATGTGTTAAACTTACTGATTTAAAAAGATGTCTAAAACGAACAGATTTCTACCTTGTTTAAAGTATAAGTGATATCTTCCTAGTATAAAAGAAAACTGTGTCAGAAAAATGCCTATTATTTAACTAGAAGTGTGAGAAATAGCAAGTATTTTGCTAATGCCTTGAATCTTATTTTTCTCAATTGACTTCTAATCATATCCAATGCCTTGGAATAGTATGATGACAAAATTTAGAAACATACCTGTGTCTTGCTCTACACATACAAAGAACATTTGGTCATGGCCCAGCCAATTCGTCACTTTGACTGACTTACTGGTTAGTTCTGATTCACTCCAAGGCTAGTTTTTCTACAATTTAAATATCAAAATAAACAAATAGATATAAATGCCATATTAGGCTGTTACTTGTTAGAGGAGATATACAACCAATTATTAAACAACTTTGAGACACCATTGAAAGTCTGAAGAGAGATGGGATGAAAGAGTGGTTCCCTTAGATTTTCAGCACTTCACAGCATCTCATTAGCCACGGTTACCTGGATATTTATATATAGAATCTGGGACCAATTCTCAAAATCCACTTTCTTTTGAGGAAATAAACCCTGACATTGGACCATGTCTTTCAATTTTACTCCCCAGAGCAACGTCTTCTCCTTAACCTATCAGCTTACCACTCCAGGGTCCTGTATTTTCTCCTCAGCCTACACCTGGAATTGCCAATTATTTTGTTCCAACATATTACAGTCTTAGATGGTCTGGAATAGGAGTTGAGAGAGAGAAAGAGTAGCAGCTCTTCTTTGGAGCTCTCACGGCACACTGCCAGTTTCTGTTTCTGTCTGTTCCTCTGAATTGAATCACATGAAGAGGTGTTGTGCTTTGTTATCTTGGATATGTGCCCAGCAAGGGGAATGGATTAGGGAAAGAAAAAAAAAAAGCACATTATCTCATTAATATTGCGCTTAAAATCTTTAGGAGAACAAAAAGTGAACAACTGAGCACTATATCAATTTTATCAATCAAAAAGAAAGTGGATAACAAAGAATTTGGTTGGCTTCAGTCTCTGGTTCCAGGGAAGTAACCTCTTATGATTGATTGATTTTATATGTCAACTTGGCTGAGCTATAGTGCCCAGATATTTGGTCGAACATTACTCTGGGTGTTTTTGTGAAAGTGTTTTTTGGATGAGATTACCATTTAACTTGGTGGATTTTGAATAAAACAGATTACTCTACATAATGTGGATAGGTCTCATTTAATTAGTTGAAGGCTTAAACAGAAAAAAGTTGACACTTCTGGAAGAAAAGGGAATTCTTCTAGCAGACTGTCTTTGCACTCAAACTGTAAGTCTTTCCTGGGTCTCCAGCTTGATGTCCTACTCTATAGATTTTGGACTTGCCAAGGCTCCACAATTGCATGAGCCAAATCCTTAAAATTAAAAAAATAATAACTAAATCTATCTACCTATCTACATATTTATTTAGAGAGGCATCTTATTCTGTTTCTTTGGAGAACCCTGACTAATATACCTCTAAATCTTTGGAATTTCCCCATGATAAGAGTGCCTTTGTTATTCATGCTAAGCCCTTCATTATGCAAATGAGGTGACTCATGCTGGGGCCCTATATATTTTATTCTAACAAGATGACCCAGGATAGTGCTGACATGCCAGAAAGACTAATCAGATGATTACAAGGCTCTTTGAGCCCCATGATATCAGCTGGACCTCCAGCTGGAGATCTAGTCACATGGGAAGTGTTTCATTCAATCATGCCAATATAATGAAACAATAAAAACTCTGGACATAGAAGCTCAGTTGAATTCCTCTGGTTGGCTATATCCTTTGAGTATTACCATACATCAGTACCAGGAGGGAATGCTTCCCTGAGGATGATGGAAGCCTCACATGTAGAACCCTTCCAGAGTGTGCTTATAAACCTTTTCTTTTGGCTGGTTATTATTTTATCTTTTTGCTATAGTACAATTGCAATTGTGAGTATGGCACTTGCAGTGAGTCTGTGTACATTTCCAGAAAATTATGGAATCTCTGTATAATTGTGGGAACCCCCAAATTTGTAGGCCGTCACTATAAAATGAGGGTAACCCTGGGGACCCCTGAAATTGTGACTGGTGTCTAAAGTGAGGGCAGTCTTATGGATGACTGTGTCATTAAACTTGATTTTGGCAAACTCACTGCAGGAAGAGATATGCCACATTAATTTTTAAGTAAAATATATTCTTATTTAAATTTCCAAATTATAAAAATTACATTACATTTTAGGCTTCAGGAGGCTTATGTCTAGGGACATAAATTGAATAAGAATCTCATAAAGTTCTGACTACAGAATATTTATGAAATGTTTTTTCTTAGTTTTAACCTTAACTTCAAAACCTATCTCCTCCATATTCTAGCTATCTGACCTGGCCTAAATCGTTTAGCCTATATAATGCTCAAGTTTTTCATCTATAAAATGAAAAATTTTGCCTCATATTTAAAAACTCATACTGAGATCAATTCATAAAAATCTACAGGCCCTTTCATGAAACAAAATAATAAATATTTTAAGGTCAGTACCACCATTTTTCAATAATTTTGAAGTGTCAAATTATACTCAGTAATTAGTTTACCTATTTTAGTATAATCTTAATTCAGTAATTGTAACAGATAAATAAAAAGAAAACAGATTTAGTTTAAATTTTGGAAACGTTTTTGCTGACTCCAATGGTAATGTGAAAAAACTGAAATAGGCATTTAAACAAAGCAAAAAATAACTGCCCTGTTTATTTTCAAAATAAACCTTTAAAATTCAGTATCATATTAAAAGAAAACAAAACAAAAAACCTTGGTATGTAAGTGTACCTTAAATGCTGGATTGCCTAAACATAAATAATTGTTAATGTAATATGACTCTTTTTGAAGTTTTTCTTTAAGAAGATAGATTTTTAAATTATGAAATATCCACAGGAAATTACTAATCAAAACCGAGTAAATAATCAATAGGCATGACATAATACTGACATCCAGTGGCCTTTTAGGCTAATTGCAGAGCAATGTTCTGTTCATATTATTCAAAGCAGTGTTGGTAAAAGGTTTGTCATGATTATTTAACTTGATGTTATCCATGTGAGAAGCAATTTCCTTATTGATCACAACATAAGTAATAAATGTAAGGTTGCAGATTGCTTGCTATTAGTAATATGTTTTTGTCTAATACTCCCACAATTATTAACAAACTCCCAGAGTATTAAACAAACAAAAAAAACAATAAAAAATAATTACATCTCTCTTAGATTAATTCAATACCTATATAGATAATTATCAACATTTCTCTTTCCACAAATAATCCTATGGATATGTTTTGATTTTCAATTTGCTTTTACAGACTTTTTCACATGCTCCTTTGAATACATGTTTCCATTTGTAGTTGAGGCACATGTTTCAGCCAGGATAGGCTGGCTTACATAGTTATAAACATCAATACACATTTATTCCTTATTCAAATTACTGGTTAGCAGAGAAACTGTGCTCACTGGAATTACTTATGAGTCCTGCCAGAGCAGCCACCATCATGAAGTTGCTATTTGCTGTGGAGAAGGAAAGAAAGTGTGAGAGAATCTTGAAAAGCTCCATATGTCAATCTGATGCTATAGTTCACAAACGGCCACAACACTGCATTGGCAGAGCCAGTCACCCAGCCACACTCAACAGCAGGGGTCAGGCAGTGATTCCTACCATGTGCTCAGATGGGGAGAAAACAGTTGGACATCAGCTCCCTTGGAATTACTTTCTTCTGTCTTTGTTCTTTTGCCTTCTTTGGCTAGTCCTTCTCCAACATTCTTCTAAACATTCAGGCCCTACAGTTTTAATCCCAACTTTAAATAACATTTATGCTGATGATTCTTAAATTTATATTTTCAGCCTATAAATTTCTATAGTACTCCAGATCCATTTAGCCAACATTTTACTCAATATATCCACTTGATACTATCAAATCCCTTAAACTAAAAGTGGTTATAATAGAAATTATGGTAATGCTCCTGAACTTTTTTTCTATTTTGAAGTTTCTATATTTGTAAAAAAGATTTTCATTAAGTTAAACTTGCCAAAAATCTAGCAACCATCCTTGAAAATCCTGGGCTATTATTAACTTAGAAGGCAGTTTTTTAAAAAATCCATCTTAATAATGACATTCCCCTGTCCTCAGTGAGGGATCAAAGCTAAGTTCATGAACCAAGCCAAGCTGCCTAAGAAATTCGGATCCCACACACAATGCTAGAATAGCCAGTGGTAACAACTCTTGCTAGACTTGAATCTATGATACTAAAGACAGCATCTACACCTGTCAAACCTCCACACTATCCCAAAAATAAATACACTGAGGTAAAGAAAGCCAAGTCAACAGATATAGTGAATCCAAATCTTTTTTCACTTGTTTCAACACCTAATACAGCTGTGCTTGAATCTAACTATAGTACTAGCTTTCCATTTATGTGAGTCAATAAAATTTCTTTACTTTGTTTAAGGCAATTTTATTTAAATTTTCTGTCACTTGTACCTAAACAAGTTCTAAATGAAATATTTTACACACACAGACACATATACTTATGGTAGTGTTGTAATATTTAAATAATTTATAAATGTTATATATTGCATATAGGACTACTTTAATACATATGTGATAATATTGAGGTATTTATGAAATTTGCATAAAGTATTATATATGCAATTGTATGTATATAAATAAATATATATGTATAATGCATGTATATATATATATTTTTACAATAGGTGGGGCATTTCAAGTTAATGCGGAAATAATGAACATTTATAAAATACTCACAGGATTTGTAATATAAAATAAGTTGTGTACATATGTTTAGGAGGACTTTAATTGTAATTGAGTCTGTGGTTCTGGCTTCCATTTTAGGAATCAAATTTATGGAATTATTAGTCTCCAAACTGACCTTTATTTATGTGTTTCTTCACACACAGAATGATTTTATATTTACATATATGTGATATGTATGGTGATTTCTATTTATCTGTGCATGTGATCTGAGGCAGAGGCCCAGGTTCAAGAGACCTAGTAGATACAGTATCCACTTTTACATCACTTGTATGAGCCAACACTTACAGGTAAACAGTGGTCAAATTTCTGAATGAAGGCCAAGATTTTCCTATACATCTCTGTATCAGAATTTTTCTTTCCTAACCCCGGTCATTTTATGTTGGAAGTTTGATTGTTGAAAAAGAACTAAACTAGAGAGAACATTTTTAAATACACTGGAAAGGGCTTAATAACAATTTATACAAGTTTTGATTCAAAACATTTATCATTTAGTCAGGCTGAAGAAACTACTTCACCTCTTTCCGATGTGAATATTTGGCTTCATAAGGAAAATAAAAGCCCACAGCTTGCATAAGTCAGATCAATTTTGTCTGTTTTGTTTTTTAAGTTACCTGAGAGCCATAAATTTCTGGTACCTGAAACAATCTCTTCCTTATTTTCAAGGTCAGTGTTTCTACAATTGTGTTCCAAAAATAAATAACTAACTAAATAAACAAATAAAATTGTGTTCCACAGGCCACAGGTCTCTGAATCGGATGCTCTGAGTGGCTTTCAGGTTTCTGTATTTTAAGCAATGTACTCAGTAATACTTTGTGCCCCTGAATTCAAAATCTAATGCTACAAACCAGGAGCTTAGAAGTTGTGAAAGAAAAAAAAAAAAAATCCTGTTTAATCACCATATTTAAAGCCCAACAATATTATTGGTTGAAATCTTGGGATGCTAATAAACCTATATTTATTTTTGTGTTTTCTTTTTCTTATTAATTCATTTATACCACAGATGAAATTCCTATAAACTACAGCTGGCACTGATGACATGAAAGAAATTGAAAATAGGTAGACCCACTTGGGTAGGATCTTCTACCTTATATTCACAGGAAAGTGGGAAAGAGAAGGAATAGAAAATGTGTTGTTCTGCACCCTGTACTTGCCCAGCTCCAAGACTGAAGAAAGATCCCAAGTCAGTTACAGAAACATCAATGGTTTAATGGATGGAGGATCTTACATGTCTGAACCAAGGTCCTGGAGCAACACCCCACCATGTGAGGCAGACAGAGCAGGCAGGACATGGCAGCAGTCTTTGCTCCAAGGGGGAGGGAGGTTACCAGTTATTGGGGTATTGAGGTCACGTTGGCTCATCAGTTACCAGGGAAACCAGGAGAGCCCCCACCCCCACTACTCCTTTGATAAGCTATCTTGGTGGAGATGTTCTGATCTAAAGATAAGGAGAATCGCTCCTAGAATAATGGAAATAAAATAAAAAATAAACAAATGGGACCTAATGAAACTTACAAGCTTTTGCACAGCAAAGGAAACCATAAACAAGACGAAAAGACAACCCTCAGAATGGGAGAAAATATTTGCAAATGAATCAACGGACAAAGGATTCATCTCCAAAATATATAAACAGCTCATGCAGCTCAATATTAAAAGAACAAACAACCCAATCCAAAAATGGGCAGAAGACCTAAATAGACATTTCTCCAAAGAAGACATACAGATGGCCAAGAAGCACATGAGAAGCTGCTCAACATCACTAATTATTAGACAAATGCAAATCAAAACTACAATGAGGTATCACCTCACACCAGTTAGAATGGGCTTCATCAGAAAATCTACAAACAACAAATGCTGGAGAGGGTGTGGAGAAAAGGGCACCCTCTTGCACTGTTGGTGGGAATGTAAACTGAAACAGCCACTATGGAGAACAGTAGGGAGGTTCCTTAAAAAGCTATAAATAGAATTACTACATGATCCAGCAATCCCACTACTGGGCATATATCCAGAGAAAACCACAATTCAAAAAGACACATTCACCCCAATGTTCATTGCAGCACTATTTACAATAGACAGGTCATGGAAGCAACCTAAATGCCCATCAACAGACGAATGGATAAAGAAGAAGTGGTACATATATACAACGGAATATTACTCAGCCATAAAAAGGAACGAAATTGGGTCATTTGTTGAGACGTGGATGGACCTAGAGACTGTCATACAGAGTGAAGTAAGTCAGAAAGGGAAAAAAAATATCGTATATTAACGCATATATGTGGAACCTAGAAAAATGGTACAGATGAAGTGGTTTGCAGGGCAGAAATTGAGACACAGATGTAGAGAACAAATGTATGGACACCAAGGGAGGAAAGCCTGGGCAGGTGGGGGTGGTGGTGTGATGAATTGGGCTATTGGGATTGACATGTATACACTGATGTGTATAAAATTGATGACTAATAAGAACCTGCTGTATAAAAAAAAATAGAAAAAACCTATTTATTAAAAACAAATAATAATAAAAAAATAAGGCTTTTTCAAAAAAAAAAAAAAGTCATGTACCACAATATTCATTGCAGCTCTATTTACAATAGCCAGGACATGGAAGCAACCTAAGTGTCCATCAATAGATGAATGGATAAAGAAGATGTGACACATATATACAATGGAATATTACTCAGCCATGAAAGGAATGAAATTGAGTAATCTGTAATGAGATGGATGGACCTAGAGTCTGTCATACAGAGTGAAGTAAGTCATAAAGAGAAAAACAAATACCGTATGCTAATGCACATATATGGAATCTAAAAAAACGGTACTGATGAACCTAGTGGCAGGGCAGGAATAGAGACGCAGACATAGAGAACGGATTTGAGGACACAGAGTGGGAAGGGGAAGCTGGGATGAAGTGAGAGAGTAGCATTGACATATATACACTGCCAAATGTAAGATGAATGGCTAGTGGGAAGCTGCTGCATAGCACAGGGAGACCAGCTCGATGCTGTGTGACAACCTAGAGGGGTGGGATAGGGAGGATGGGAGGGAGACGCAAGAGGGAGGGGATATGGGGATATATGTATACTTACAGCTGGTTCACTTTTTTGTAAAAACAGAAACTAACACAACATTGTAAAGCAATTATACTCCAATCAAGATACAAAAAAAAGAAGAAGAATCACTAGCTGGGGCCACGGGCAAGTATGTGGGAAGGTCAGTCTTGTGTGTAGGGTGTAGGTGAAGCAGGCATTGGTTGAGCAGCGGGGAATGTTCAGAGAGCAAGAGAACATCTCTCTTGGGTGGCTTTACCATATGGAAGGATTTAACAGAATATAACTGAGACTATTGGAAGAGTTTACTACTAAATAAAAAACTTTGGGAGAAATTTTACCTACCAAATTTCCTAGCACTATTTTCTTGAGCTGTTTAATAAAACAAAATTTTGTCTAATTAGCACACTGGACACATGAACTAGTGGGCTAATCTAACCACTTGTTCACAACTTATATTGTAAAATTGATTACCTCCAGGAGTTAAGCTAAAGGCTTTGTATCAATTAGTAATTGCAATTGAAGCTGAATGTAATTAATTATATAATTTTAGAGTGTTAATGTTAAATTCCATTCTAATTACATAATGAAACTGAATCATTATGAATTTACTTAGGTATGAGTGAAACCTCTGTAAGGGATTTGTTGGACATTTTCATTAAGAACAACAATAAAATTACTTTCACCTATAGGATACATGTTAGACTGCAGGCAGTTATTAATTATAATGAATGGAATCTGCCTTTTATTCTCATATCATACACTCTTCTCTATTTCCTAACTCTTCTTAAATATAATTGTCTGATTAAGTGAAACCAATTCCTTCCCTTCCCCTACCTTTCTGTAGTAATTTCCTTATAATTTAAAAAATTTTATTCACATAGCTATTTTTAAAAATAACTGCATAGGGTAAGTAGATTAGGTTCAGCAAATATAATACACAGCAAATGTATAAACACTCACCCATTCTTTAACCACATTTGGTATTAAAATCTTGGAAAGGACATTTTTCCTCTGTGTGTAGAATTTAAATTTTTTTTTCATGAAGAGCTCCAAGAACCTATTAACAATAGATCAAGCCAAGCAAACAAAAATGAAAGCTATTTGCCAACCCATCATTAGTTTATTAGCTATTTATATAAAAGAAGAATTTCCCATTAATTTTTGTATTCTCAATGCCCAGCATATTTGAGCCCTATGTTAATTATGCAGAAAGATATAATATGAGGAAATGGACACTCACTTCTATATCTTCTGCCTTCTATATATTCATACCAGAACTGATAATCACTAAAGAGGAAAAAAAAACCTTTTGATTGAACACCATAGATTTAAATACAGATTTAACATCACTATCCCTTTCCATGTCTTCCTTGGACCTCTGCAACTTTCCTCTTGGTTTATACCCTTCACTTTCCCATGAATATTACTAGACCTTTGGGTGAAAACATACAACTTATCTGAAATAACAGTGACTATCTGAATTTTTATTCTTGCTCAATGTTTTTGTTTTCCTTTTTCTTTCAAAATAGTAAAAAAGAGCTGAAACTCCCTAAATTATGAATTAATAATTTATGCAAGTTAATAGCTTTCCTATTTAAAACTGCTTTAAGATAAAAATAAAAATTAATGTGACAGATGACAGTTTTAATATTGTGACTGGTTAAGGATTACTTTAAGTTTGAGGCTTTATTCAGTATTTTGTATTTTGTGAAGCGCCTTAGTTATACTATTGTAACCGAAAGTGGGCTCCGGCTGCTCACCACGCAAAAGCCAATAAAGAGGCAAAGATGGTAGGAAGGAAAGTTTGCTTTATTTCAGATGCTGGGAACCGCCAAGGTGGGGATGGGTGGACTCCTAGCCAAAGGGCAACTTCCCCCGACCCCACGGACAATCAGTGGGCAAGAGCTTTCATAGACTGAGGTGGGGAAGGGGGCTAGATGCAGAAACAGCACAGTCAGCTCTGACCGTCATCTTGAAATTGGTCATGCAGTGGCGTGACCAGCCCCATCTTGATTGTTTTAAGTACAGTTAATCTTCATTTCCAAGGTTGGTTTGTTCCCATTTCCTTGAAGCCAATTCTCAGAAGTGTGGCAGCTTATGTCATGGCTACAGTCTGATCATCAAGTAGTTAAATTCTCCCACCTGATGGGGGTTTCAGTCTTTACAAGACAGCTCACAGGCTATGGCTCGGGATATTATCTATAGCCCTTGAGAAGGAAAAATAGGTCCTCAACTTTGCTTACTGACTAAACTATTATTGTTTTGTCCTGTTTGACTGCTTTTCTTTGTTTCTGCATTTTCTCACTTCTCTGATTAAACTTATTCTTTGGCTAAAGTTTTTCCACAGACAAAAGGCAGGCTGAGGACATGGGGGATATAGACCATAGGGTCCTGCTCCGTTTCAGTATAGTTTTTATAACAACTCCTTACAAGCAAACTCTTTTAGAATAAATATCCACTGTGTTTCATGGTCTGGGTCTGAGTCTCCATTGCCTGAGTAATGGTGATGAGGATTACTTTTATATAAGGTATTTTAAATAGCATATTGTCTGTGATTATTGTTTGTCAATAAAGTAATAAAAAAGATTATATCTGAGATAACTTCCCTGACCACCAAGATAGATCTATCTTTTCATTCTATATTCTTTTTGCCATGCTTTAAATTTCTTCATTCTATAATCTCATATAACTTTGTACAGAATTATCTAATTGTGTATTTTCTCTTTCCCCCAATATAATGTACACTTTGAGAGGCTTTCTATTTTGTCTTTGCTGTATTTACTATGTATAAATAAAACAATTCCTGGAATATAGCAGACAATTAATATATTTCTTGAAGAAGTATGTAGTTAATCCCAAATTGAAAATGTACAAAAAACAGTTTTAATTCAAAACTAATTTAATTTTTATCACAGGTTTGTTATTGTTGTGATATGCAACAAAACAAAAATGATGGGATTATTCTAAAATTCCACATGTCAAATTAAGCTAAAATTTTACAATCCAATTAGATAGGGTTTTTATTACATAAGTAAAATTATCTATTGTCACAAAACTTGAGAAAAATTGAAATGGAATATACCTCATCTCTGAGGTTAGAATATTGATGTAGAATTTAAAATACCAACTGAGGCCAAGCTTACCATTTTCCCTGTAAATGTTTTGAAAGATACATAGCTAATCATTTATGTTTTCCATTTTCCTACACTCATGGCATATGCAAAATAAAAGCGGATACTATGGTTTGTATATAGTGAGACATTCCCATTCTAAGGGAAGAAAAAAAAATTCCTTTAAAATATATTCTCCTAGGAGGTAATATTAGACATGGCAAACACTATTAGGAGGTCATTGCTATTATAGTCTACAATCCTGTTCAACCAGGAGAGTTTGGATATTCAGCAATTTGGTCCATGGAAAATTTTCACCAAGGGTTAATAGGATTGTTTTAAGAAATAGTTTTAGGGAACATGATTAAAAGCTACTGGGAAAAAAGTTCTAACACTAGAAAGTTGTTTTTCCATCTGGGTTGCTTTGTCACTGCTTGTTCAGACCTTGCTTTGTAGTAGGAGACAAGCAAAGGAAAACAGAAAAAGAACAGTTGAAGTTTCCTTTTTATTAATCCCAAATGAAAATAGTCCAGCTACTGAGTTCCTGAGTACATCTTGTTATACCAACCAGAACTAATGCTATCAAGTGATAATGCTTATTTCGAGAAGCAGAAAGGGAAGTTAGATGAAGTTTTCAAAATTCAAATTATATTATGGTCTTTCTTTGTGGTGTCAGTGTCTACACAATGCCAAGAGATTAATTCAGATCACTGTATTCTGTTCAACAGTTTTGTTGACCTTTATAAAGAATGTGGCAGGCAGAATAATAGTGCCCTCCAAAGATGCCCAGGGACTAATCCCCGGAACATGTGAATGTTATCTTCCACGGTAAGGAGGAATTTAGGTTACAGATGGAATTGAAGTTGATAATTAGTTGAGCTGGCAATATTATTCTGGATTATCTGAGTAGGCCTAATGTAATTACAAATATCTTTATAAGTAAAAGAGGATCACAGGAGAGTTAATATCACAGTGACGTGATATAAGAAATAGACAACTGTTGCTTGCTTAAAGATGGAAGGGGGCCATGATCGAAAGAATATGAAGAGCCTCTAGAAACTGGAGTAGGCAAGAAAACAGAATTTCCTGTAGAGCTTCCAGAAAGGAGAGCAGCCCTGCTAACACTTGATTTTAGCCAAATGAAACCCATTTTGGACTTCTGAACTCCAGAACTACAAGATAATAAGTGTGTGTTGTTTTAAGCTACCAAGTTTATGGTATTGTTGCAGGATTCACCTGTAATAGGAAACAGATACAGATATTTGATTGAATTAGATTTTCCTGTTCCAAAGTTTACAGCAGTCACAAGCATGGAGCTGTAAGAGACTTTAACACTTAATCTTTCTTCAAATAGGACTATGTAAATTAACTTCTTTAGAAAAATGGCAAAGAATAATTGGAGTCTAGTGCTAGGTGGAAAGTTCCTAGACTTGATACCAAAAGCATTATCCATAAGTGGAAACTTCGAAATTGGGCCTCATTGCTCTGTGAATGACCTTGTTAATAAGGCAATGCATAGTTTGGGAGATAATATTTGCAAACCACATATCCAACAAAGGACTAGTGTTTAGACTGTATAAAAACTCTGAAAACTCAATATTAAAAATATACAATTGGAAAATGAGCACATGCTGTGGTTAAACAATAGATGCCTGCATCTGAGTACAATAAAATTCATAACTATTATTTTATCACCTTATTTGAAACATTTAGGTTTATATTGATTCAAGGTTCTTGGTTTATCATATCTTCACTGTCAAAAATCAACAATAAAGAGTACCACTTTTGTTTTCTTTAAATACACACACATACATACTTGTATTGGTTTGGACATGGTCTGTAACAGTTGCCATAATTTGATGATTCTGTGTGCCTGGATTGTTTCATGGGCTGCTAGTCAAGGTTTTCTTCAAACCTGACTTCCTATCAAAAACATTCTTCTGTGTTCCTAGAGAGGTGAAGTAGTACTTAGTCTCCTGGAAGTAACTACATTCCTTTCTTCCTTCTATATCCCTCCCTTCCCAAATAGTAACAACTATGGCCTTACGTTTCTCTTAGATTTCACTATTTTTCCAAATCTCCACTCCGCTACCATACATTCTACTTAAAAAAAATATACAAGTATACTGGGTTTTTTGTTTTGTTTTGTTTTGTTTTTTACTGTGCTTCACTTTATTGTACTTTCCAGATATTTCACTTTTTACAAATTGAAGGTTTGTGGCAATCCTGTGTCAAGCAGTTATATTGGTGCCATTTTTCCAAGAGCATCTGCTCACTTTTTGTCTTAATGTCACGTTTTGGTAATCTTGCAATACTTCAAACTTTTTCATTATTATTATATTTGTAAAGGTAATGTGATATGTGATCAGTGATCTTTGATGTTACTATCATAATTGTTTTCACATTTTTAACAATAAAGTATTTTTAATTAAGGTAGGTACATTGTTTTTTAGACATAATGCTGTTGCACACTTAATTACAGAATAGTATAAACATATATGCACTGGGAAACCAAAATATTAACTTCATTGCAGTATTTGCTTTATTGCAGTGGTCTGGAATTGAACCCACAATATCCCTGATGTACGCCTGTATGAAAAATAAGTCTCTGATTTAAAATTGGCTAAGTAAATGAAAAAGGAAATGTTGAAGGTTGGAAAATGGGCCCTCAAAAATATACACATCCTAATTCTCAGAACCTGTGAATATGTTGTCTCACATGGTAATAAGGACTTCGTAAAAGTAAGTTAAGGATCTTGAATTAGGGAGAGTAGCCTGGATTATCCACGTGGGCCCAATGTGATAACAAGTGTCCTTATAAGAGAGAGGCCTGAAGGAGATTTGTCTACAAAAGTGGAGCATCAGAATAATGCATTGTGAAAAAAGAGTCAACCAACAATTGCTGGCTCTGAAGATAGAGAAAGTGGCTATGAGCCAAGGAATGCAAGTGACCTCTAGAAGCTGAAAAAGGTAAAAAAAAAAAAAAAAAAAAACAGACTGTTTCCTTGACTACCTATGCCTTGGCTTTAGCTCAGCGAGACTTACTTCAGACTTTTGACTTTCAGGTAACACATCTGTGTTGCTTTCAGGTGACATGTGGTAATCTGTTTCAGCAGCAGTAGGAAACTACCAGGAAGGCTGTGGTAAAGACAGTTACTGGGGATTTAGATTTGGGGTGAATTTTAGGGAAAAAAAATACCTAAGGTATAATTATTAAATAAATCACCATTAATATTTATCATGTTTTAATGTATCTCCATATTGTTTTGGTGAATCCAATTGTCAATAATTTAATATAACTTGGAGATAACTTTTTCATTTTTTAATTAGAAATTTTACATTTTAAATGCTTCTGAAGGTATTATTTTCATTTTTTATTGAGTTGTCACAATTCAAATAATTCTAGCAAAAAATTTAAGTAAAATGAGAGGTTTGCCTTAATATAGGTGTAACTTTTTAAAATATCACATCCTTTTTGGATGTGACAATGTTCATAAAATTTTGCTTTTAATATTCTTTTTCCAAATATAAAGATAATTATGTTTTGATCATTTTGCTGCTCAAGCTGAGATGAATTTCATGTGGTTAATTTTTGTTTATTATTACACTTGTGTAACTGACAAAATTGCATTTTTAATGGTGCTATACTAAAGTACAAGCTAAAAGAAATACCAACAAAGATAATAGTTTTATATATCTTTATAGATACTATTTGAATTACATTTGAGTTTAGATACTGAAGCATTTATTTACTGCCACCATAAACAGAATATCTGAAAAACCTACTTTAATAACATTTTAACAAATAGTTGATTGCATATAAAAACATTGTTTTATTTGTATGGGCATGATAAACATTTTGAATGGGACTTTACAGTATTTCAAGCACTTGAACTAAAGTTTAAATATGGTTAAATTTCACCAGAGTTTACGGAAAAACTATATATTATACAACTAAAATTCTACAAAAACCCTTTTTACTTTTAAAATGGAAGTATAATAAACACACATCATAAGTGCATTTTAAGTGAACAAATTCATCAAATCCCTAAATGTCAATATAGAAAACGTAATCTGAATCCCAAGACCCTCATTTGTGTTCCCTCCCAGTAATTAATTCCATCAAAGACAGATGTTATTCTGACGTCTATCATTATAATTTGGTTTTGCCTATTTAAAAAGTTGCATGTGTTAGGAATTATACAACGTATATCATGTTGTATTTAACTTATTTTATATAATATTGTTTGTAAATTCATCTGTGTTGTTGCCTATAGCTGTAGTTTGTTATTTTTCATTCTTTATTGATTAAGTTACATGATTATATCAATATGCTATGAGGTAATCATTAAATCTACTTTTGATTGATAGTTGATTTTTTCCCCTAGTTTGGAACCATTATAAATAATGCTATGCTGAATATTCTTGTGTACATCTTTTGGAATAATCTTTTTCATCTGCAGACTATATTACTAAGAGTGGAATTGCTTTGTAGTGGTGTAGATTATGCTTATGATTGGTTTTGGTAGGCAATACTAAACAGTTTTCTAAGGTGGTGATGCCAATTTATGTAATCACCCATGTCACATGAGATTTCTAGTTTTTTATATTATTGCTAAACTTGATTTTGGCATTTTATTCAAATTTAGCTATTATTTTTGATTAGTATTATATTCATTGGAAGTCAATTTTCCAAGAATATGTGGAGACATTACATATCCAGGTATTATCTGGAATCTTTGTATGCAGCCCTGGAAGCATAGGGACAGGGAATCCATGTGGAGCCAATTTACTTACTTTTCTGGATAAGTAAAGATAGAGATAGTAACCCCCTCCAGAGACATTGAGAGATGTCTCTCAGAAGAAATTTGCCTACATTTCAGAGTAATAAACATGGGAATGCCTTACTTCCCTCCCCAGAAACGTCTGCTTATATTCCAGGGTAATAAAAGTAATTTTGTTTGTCTCTGTAAGTTGTACGGGAAGAAAGGATGAGCAAGTTTGCCAGCAGCTCCTCTATAAGATAAGAGTCTTCCAATCTTGTAGTTTCTATTCTGTAACACACTGTCAATATATGAACAGTTACCAACTGGAACTCACTACATCGCTCTATGAGAACTGGGGCTCTAGGAATTAGCACTGTAATTTTACTCTGTTTTCTGTTTTCGCTGTGAATAATAAATCTGTCTTTGCCTCTAAGTGAAAAGTCTTCTATTTTCTCTCTGTGTCACACACACACACACATACTCTGTGTGTCAGGCTAACTTGCAAATAGGGTAAAATACCTGACACTTCACAGATTCTGACTTAAAAATATCATGGTTTTAATTTGCATTTCTGTGATAAATAATGACATAAGAACCTTATTCTATGTCTAATGATGATTTGGATGTTCTCTTTTGTAAAGTGCATATTTAACTCTTTTCCCCAATTTTATTAGACTGTTTTTATTTGATTTGCAATATTTAGTAACTATTCTTTTAAATTCTTTATATAATTTTTGTCAGAAATAATACAAGTTTGTCTCCAACACTGTGACTTTAATTTTTCATTCTAATAGTTGTTTCATTTGATAATGAGTTCTTAATTTTGATGAAGTCTTTTTGATCAAATATTTTCTTTATATCCACTTTTGTTTTCTGATTAAGTATTATTTGCTTGTCCCATGGTCATAAAAATATTTTCTTTGCATTTTCTTCTAGCTAGATGTTTTACTGATTAACTTTCACATCTTTCTCTAAAATGCTTTTACATCTGACTTTTGTTAATACAGTGTGAGTTAGGTATCAAAGCTTATTTATTTTTCATTCATCAGTTTCCATTTAACCTACCACATTCCTTCAAAGCACTATCTTTCTACACCCCGTGTAGAAAGCACTATCTTTCTACACCCCGTGGTAAGAGCACGTTGGTTATCAGTAGCGTTGGATCTCTCCTGATCCCTCTATTGTTTCCATCATTATATTTTTCTACCCTTATGCAAAAACTTCATTATGTTTTCTGGCTTTATAATTTTCACCAGGTTTTGTAAGTCATCACTTTTCTTATTCTTCATGATTGTCTTGGCTATACTTGGCTTTTTCATTACCATACATACTCTAGAACCAAACTATTAATTATCACATAAAAACTTATTGGAAATTTTTTATGATTTTGTTATATTTATTTATATCAATTTGAAAAAATATTGACATCTTTAAATAAATAATGTTTTTTCTGTGTACATGCTATGTCCCTCTGTTTATTTAGTCTTCTTTCATTTCTTCTAATACATAATATTTTAAAATTTTGGTGACAGAACTTTGCATACTCTTCATCATATTGCCTAGACATTTTAAGTTTAAAAGCTATCTTTTAAATTTTTACTTTTAAAGTCTTTGTTTCTGCTTTATTGAAATAAAAATTATTTTTGTGCATTGAATTTTTATAGTAACTTTGATTAACTCACTTAATGCTATATGTATTTATAATAATTCTATGTATAAAATTAAATCACCTACACCCAATATGATCCTATTTTTTTCCTTTTCAGTTTTTATATCTTTTCTCCTGCCTTATTACACTGGCTAAAACTTGCAGTATTCAGTTAAGTAGTAGCATTTTTATCTTTTCCCTGTTATCAAAGCAAATTATAATATTTTATCATTGAATACAATATTTGCTCCAGGATATTTATACGTGTGTTTTATAGTTTAAGTATAAATAACATTTATCATATAAACATTTTGAAATTATTTTATTTTCTCATTTACTCTGTCAATTTGATAAATTAGACTGATGATTTGAAAAGATAAATAAACTTTGAAGCCATAAAATATATTAACATTTGTCATTACATTTCTATATTAATATAGAGATAACTTAAATATGCTAATATTTTGCACTTATGATTATGAGAGTGATTGCCTTATTTTCTGGTCCTGTAATATCCTGGTGAGGGTATATACTCAAGATGCTCCTGCTAATTAAATGAGTTGACAAGTTTTCTCATATATTCTCTTTTATGAGTGAGTTTGTATAAGATTTTATTAATTATTATTTTTTGTCTGAGGATTATAATCTTTATTGTACATATAAGAAGATGGGGCCTTAGAAATCTTATATCACTCACACAAGCCCACTCGGCTAATAAGTGATAGTCCTGGGATATGGACCCAAGCTGTCTGGTGCCCAAGTACATAGTCTAAACCTATGGTTTCCAGTCTTTTGGGTTTCATAGACTTCCAAAACACTTAGGGACAGATAATAGGTTGTCAACTTCATTTTGTGCCTATTAATAACAATATTTTAAATATCAAACGACCTTCACTTCACCAAAGAACTTTTTTTTTTCCTGAAAATGACTAGTGTAATGTACATAACTCTACTTGGAATTTTACTATCTGTCTGCAAATAAGTTGTCTTTTAATAATCCCTTACCCATGTGTCAATAGCCCTGAGAAAATCGTCCTACTGAAAAGGGTTTGCAATAAGTCTCCTGCTTTTCACTCAGGTATGGGCCTCAACTTTCTAGATGAAATTTAAAAATCAAGAGGCCTTTGTTGTATGCCAAAGCCATGATCCACCTTTGCCAGGGAAACTCCTCACCTACCTTCCCAGACATGCTCCTGTGGGTCCCCATGTACACAATGAAAAGCACAATAGGAACATGCACCAGTGTTCTAGAAAATTACTTTGCTGTTACTTATTCTTTGAAGTTTTACTGTTGATGTTATTTGTACCTAGATATTTCTTGGTGGTAACGTTTCCATATTTTACAGTTAATACCTTTAATAGATCTAGGAATTTCCTGATTTCTATTTTATTCCTGTGTCAGTTTTGGTAAGTCATACTTTTCAAGGATTTCATGCAATTCATCTAAATGTCAAATATTGGCAAATTTCCTACAAAATGTACCATTCCATCTTTATATTCTTTTTAAAATCTATAATAATGTTCTCTCCTTGGTTATTTTTATTGCATTTGTCTTGAAGCAGTGAATAGTATAATTCATGGACATAAGGATGTTTGATTCATCATCATAGCATGGTACACAACATTGTCTAAGATGAAGAAGCTTACTTAAAATATAGGACATGCAGCAATGTGTTTATGCCATGGGATTGTTCAAGTGTTCTTTTTCTCAGAAGCACATGGTTAAAGGGAAGAGTGAAATGGTGCCGTTTCTTCTCAGAGTGAAAAGTTATGGGTCTGGTAAACAGTTGATGGAGTGCCAGTACCCTCTCTCATTATTATACCTTATCATTCACTTAGGGAATTTTTGTCTTATATCTCCATGGTACTGGGCTCAGTGGGTTAGGAGGTGTCAGTCAGTACTTAAGTAGTACTTCAATCAGGTAACACATCAGCTGAATTAAAAGCTTAGTCTACCACATTAACATTTTAGGCTGTACTGACTCTAATAGATGGAATGATTTGATCCCATTTTCCAAGAGGAAATTGGATAACTGTTATACAATTGGGGAGAAGGAAGTTGTGAAATCAGGGGATCTGGTTAATATTTCAATTGCTAATATTACTGGTCAATGTGAAAATGCTTAAGACCACTAAAAAGTTGGATTTTGAGAGTATTAAATTAGGGTCACACCAATTGGTAAACATCTCTGACTTGCCTGTTCCTAGCAGAAGGTACAGGAACAGGAAATGGGTAGCCCAGGTAGGAAACTATGATTATCAACATAACCTCCTGTTACCAATGAACAGAAGATAAGACTAAACTAGCTGTGCTTTAGGTTAATTCATTTTTTGTCTCTTGCTAACTTATTTGTTAGTTGTTAACATTTTAAGTTTTATATGGGAGTTGTATTAGTTTCTGGGGGCTAACATAACGAAGTATCACAAAGTGGGTGGATGAAAACAACATAAATTTATCCTCAGCTTTGGAGGCTGGAATTCTGAACTCAATATGCTGGCAGAGCCATGCTTCCTTCAAAGCCTCAAGGAGAGAATCCTTCCTTGCATCTTCTAGTTTCTGGTATCCCCCGGGGATCCTTGGCTTATAGTGGCATAACTCCAGCCTGCCTCCATCTTGTAAGGACAAATAAAAACTTGAAATAAGAGGCTTAGTTCTCCCTGTTGAAAATAAGGGAAGAAATTCCTCTCCCATACTTTTCTTACAACATTTACTGTAGAAAACTTAAAATTGTAAGTGCTTTCCCCTCTTTGAAATTTAAATAGATCATTTTGAAAACTAGACAGGCCTTTTGTCAGCTTTCTGAACCAGGAAATGTCTTTCTCAAAGAAATAGAAGCCATCTCTTTGAAAAGTAAGCATCAAAGAAGTTTGTTCTTTGCCTGGATAAAGCCAATTAGCTAACAGAAGTTTGCCTCAGTTACCAGGTAAAGTTGTATGAACTACATTTGACAAATGGTACTGTCAATCCTCTTACTAGAGGACTAGCTATAGTTTATCTAGAGAACATGTATTTAATGGATTGTATCTGCTTGGATAAATAAAAATGAGATTTCTTTCTGTCTTTGAAATCTCTTAGTGCAGGGGTCCCCAAACCCTGGGCCTCAGAGGACCGCTACCGGTCCTTGGCCTGTTAGGAACCGGGCCACATAGCAGGAGGTGAGCTGCAGGCAAGTGAGTGAAGCTTCATCTGCCGCTCCCCATTGCTCCCCATCACTCCCCATCGCTGGAAGTACTGCCTGAACCCTGAACCATACCTCCTCCCTGGCCCCTGTCCATGGAAAAAATGTCTTCCACGACTCTCCCCACCACCCATCTGTGGAAAAATTGTCTTCCACGAAACCAGTCCCCGGTGCCAAAAGATTGGGGACCACTGTCTTAGTGGATAATCTGTTTTGCACATCACATTTTGGTGTAATGCCCATTCAATATTATTTCAGTGTAATGCTCATTCACTAACAAAAAATGTTCAACAATTTACTACCTTTATGGAGAGGATTTCTGGGCTGGTAGAAGATTTTGTTTTTAATTATATTTCCTTAGCAGTCTTCATATGACCATCTTCCTCTGTATCTGTATCTTCACATGGCATTCTCTATGTGTGTGTTGTGTCCAAATTTCCCTCTTCTTATAAGGCCATGAGTCATTTAAAATTAGGGATTTGATGGCCACATTTTAACTTGATTATATCTCTAAAGACCCTATTTCGAAATGAAGTCACATTCACAGGTACCAGGCATTCAGACTTCAATATACTTTAGAGAGGGGAGGGGACACAATTCAAACCATAACAGGAAGATACCTGGGGTAACATCACTACATAATGGTATAGTAGCTGTATCTCTGGTATTTGGAGAAAAAGTTTTTCATCTGGACAAAGCACAGGAGTGAATATTATGAAACAAATGGGTAAATGGTTCTGAGTATTCTTTTGTTTCCTAGATCTATTCTCTGCTCTGCTCTGTGTTCTTGATGTTGATTTCCATATATGGCATTATTTGGAAATTACATGTCTTCTATCTTGCAGTTAGGTTCAAACAGGAGTAGGTGGCAGGAGTTACAATGATGGGAAGAGAAATTGGCTTATTTATTACTGTTCTTCCTGCATGCCAGTGCCTCAGTTTTATTACTAACGTTTACACATGCCATCCAGTGGTCATCTTCTACAGGTACATTTCTTGCTTAATTCTAATAGCCCCTCTGCATACCTCTTCAATTCCAGGGTGATAAAAAATATCTTACACCAATGTTTCCAAATAGGGGAGCCCAACGCTTATTTCGGTGAGCTTGTAAAGTGTTGCCTGGGAACTTTTGATGGTAGGTTATAACTGAGCACAGTGAGCTGCACGCTATCCATGTTCATGAAAAAGACTGTGCAGGCCAACCAAGCAATTGGCTCCTAACTTTTCCCTGCTCGTGTATACAATAATGCTTTGTAGGCATTACAAAAACAGATGCTCTAGACGTGTTCTAAACCATGCATGCCAGTCTGATTTTTATTGTAAATTACACATCAGGGTTTCTATTAAATGAGATCATTCCTTCCATATTTACTTATTTGCAGTCTTCATGCTTCCTGGTCATTCAACCTGCACTAGCAATTTCAAATGGTTTATAAACAGATTCTTCCCTAGAGAACAAGTGATATCTCAATCTCTTTACTCTGCTCTAGGATAAAACCTCCCTATGTTTCTTAAGCAACTCATACTTATTTTTCATTGTTCTCCTTAATTTAAAAATAGTATAAAATGTAAAATATTTTTATTATAAAATTCTTTTTGTATGACTTTCTCATCTTGTCATTCTCACACTTACCAAACATAAGATTAATTAATAAAAAACAAACCAAGCAAAAATATCTTTAAAGATTTCTTCTTTCCCTCTGTTTTCTTATTTAACATTGCCTTTTCCTTCCCATCAAGTTGCTTGACTTATCTTTTATTCTACTTCTTACAGAGAATATAAATGCCAAAAAAAGTATCAATAAACTATAAATTTGAGCTCTTCCTCTACCACTTACTGAATTTTTAATTAAAAGTTTCTTGTTTTGTTTTGCAGACTATGCTTGAATAGCTCTGAAAATTTATGTGCAACTTTTTGATTCATCTCATCTAATTCAAATAAATAAATTTTAATTTGCATACAAAATTCCTTGATAATGAGATTTTCTTCAATCCATGTTACTTTCCCCATAAGTACTGTAATATCTTATAATGATATTTTCATTAATTATGAAGTAATATACTAAACTCATGAGAACTTTTTATATATTCAAGCTTTTCAAAGAGAGAACTTGAATGAGTCTTTGTCTATTTAAGACAAATAAATGAGAAAGGATTTTAGTTAATATTTTATCAGAAATATGACTCATGATTTCAGTGCCCTATTGAACCACATTTTATGTAACAAATGAATTTGAGGAATTGTTTAACAGTTCATAAACTTAGAGTTGTGAATGTCTCTGAACACTATCATTCAAAAAAGATAAAATTTGACCCAGCCTTGCAAGTAAATTAATTTATACCTCAAAACAATATCACTGGGGGAATATAAAACTATAGCTAAAAAAAAAAAAAAAAACACAGAAATATCCAGGTATCACACAATGGCTAGGTTTTTAAAATAATACTGACATTTACACCTAGTCTAGAAAAGTGACTATATCTTCAGAGAATTTCTTTGTATTCCAAACATTCATCCAGGAAATTGAATTGTCTCTGATGTATGCTTTCCAAAAAATAAACAAGAATCTTCTATCAAAATTCAGCCTTAGAAGGCCATTTTTCTGGAGTATTTCAAAGATATAGAATATGGATATATTTCTATTAAGATATACACCACCTGTATGTTTTTGCTTATCTAGCATCTTTGGTAACATGATGTTTGTTGGCAAAATAATTCTATATTAACCCCAATTCTACCTCCCTGGTTGCTGAGCAGCTGGTTGTCATACTTATACTTTCCTAGGGTACCTTTACAGGATTGGGCATGGAAAGAAGACTTATTTGCTATTATTCCAGATTCCTACTTCAGGAGTTATATTAGTGGGATTTTGAGACAAACAGCACTGGGGATAGAATTCTCCTTTTGAACACGATACCACTGCATGGAAATTATTTGGAACTGTCACAGTGAGCTCATGCAAACACAACCATTGTTCTGTTTCCTCTTCAGCTGGGAAACCCCACAAACATAATCAGTGTATGGTCCAGAGCAGACACTCAATAAAATTTGTTCTTGAAAGATGGAGGAACAGTCCAATCCTGTGTGACTCTAAATTTTTTTTTTTAAGAGCTATTCTTTGGCTACTTAGTTAATTTCATCAGTTGCCCTGGACCTGTCCTCTTTTGGATATGTGCTGCACAGTGAACTGATTAAAAGTGTGTACTTTTTGCTAGACAGATCTGAGATCAAATCCTTATAGGGTCACTGAAATTCTACTGGGTGGGATGGGAAAACTAGATGGAAGCCAGTGGGAAAAATGTAAGAATCTTTCTTGATGCGTCTATATCATAATAGGCCCTATGTTTTAATGTAGAATACCAGTTGATTTGATGTGGGTTTTCATTCAGTGATGTAAACTTCCCTTTCTATTAAACCACTCTTTGATAATGCCATTATTTCTAAGTTGATCAATTGTGAACTGAGCTAAGGAAATCTGGTATTCACAACTTTCAGTTTCTTATAGTGAATACTAATAATTTCTGAAAACAGTATGTAAGTCAGAGCTATATATCTTCTCCTCCACAAGCTCACTAACATGTCATTTATGAAAATGTAAGCAAGTCTGATATGGAGTTCATCCAAGCAAGCACAGACGTGTCATAAAAGGTGTCCTTGAATACACATGAACTTCCCATTCTCATCACTTTAAGTGCTCTGACAAGAACTTTGCTAAAATTTCACTTCTAGGAATACATACCAATATACTGAAAGCTGGATCAGTGAACTTTCTATTCTGGCCAGATGAAAGAGAATTATTTAATGTGGGAGATGTAAGGATTCACTGGAATCCTGTTGGAATTCTATATATGTATATATATGTACTATATACATATTATATTATTATTCTATATATGTAATATACAGTACGTTAGCTACTTATCTATTTTAAATGACAGAAATTAATTTCATTGAATTTTAATTAATTTAAGTATAAACAGCTACATGTTTAGCCCATTTCTAAACTAAGAACTCTAAGCTAAAGCCATATGAGCACTGGTTTACTAAATTCTGATAGCTTACACATGGAGGGGTAGAGGTATGTTTATAACCTTTCTAATCAACAACAAATTCTAAATACTACTCATTTCACAAATGAAATCCTATTACTATCATTCCTCATGTTAATTGCTGATGATATTGCCAATTTTACAGTGTGGATTAGAGAGATTAGTTTCAGAACTGCTAACTACCTACTCAAGAAATCAAAATCTCGATAAAAGTAACTAGTCTTAGGTTGTAGATTATTGTACATTTACTCCCCCTAGGTACATACATCATGATGTTTATGTTGAAGTATCTTAAGTACATAGAGTATAAAAAAGCTACATATCTTCATTTCTCAAACAGTAAAATGGTAATAATAATAATTATTTATGTATTATTTTTTAACTTGGTGTTCATGAATTATTTTTTTGAATTTTATTTTAGTTTATTTTTTATACAGCAGGTTCTTATTAGTTACCTATTTTATACATAATAGTGTATAAATGTCAATCCCAATCTCTCAATTCATCCCACCACCACCACCCCCCTCTGCTTTCCTCCCTTGATGTCCATACCTTTGTTCTCTACATCTGTGTCTCTACTTCTGCCTTGCAAAACCGGTTCATCTGTACCATGTATCTAGATTCCACATATATGTGTTAATATACGATATTTGTTTTTCTCTTTCTGACTTACTTCACTCTGTATGACAGTCTCTAGGTCCATTCATGTCTGTACAAATGACCCAATTTCATTCTTTTTATGGCTGAGTAATATTCCATTGTATATATGTACCGCATCTTCTTTATCCATTCGTCTGTCAGTGGACATTTAGGTTGCTTCTATGACCTGGCTATTGCAAATAGTGCTGCAATGAATATTGGGGTGCATGTGTCTTTTTGGATTATGGCTTTCTCTGGGTATATGCCCAGTAGTGGGATTGCTGGGTCATATGGTAGCTCTATTTTTAGTTTTTTAAGGAACCTCCATATTGTTCTCCATAGTGGTTGTATCAATTTACATTCCCACCAATGGTGCAACAGGGTTCCCTTTTCTCCACACCCTCTCCAGTATTCATTGTTTGTAGATATTATGATCTTGGCCATTCTAACCAGTGTGAGGTGATACCTCATTGCAGTTCTGATTTGCATTTCTCTAATGATTAGTGATGTTGAGCATCTTTTCATGTGTTTGTTGGCAATCTGTATACCTTCTTTGGAGAAATGTCTATCTAGGTCTTCTGCCAATTTTTGGATTGGGTTGTCTGTTTTTTTAATATTGAGCTACATGAGCTGTTTATATATTTTGGAGACTCATCCATTGTCCATTGATTTGTTGGCAAATATTTTCTCCCTTCCTGAGCATTGTCTTTTCTTCTTGTTTACAGTTTCTTTTGCTGTGCAAAAGCTTTTAAGTTTCATTAGGTCCCATTTGTTTATTTTTGTTTTTATTTCCATTACTCTAGGAGGTGGGTCAAAAAAGATCTTGCTGTGATTTATGTCATGAAGTTTTCTGCCTATGTTGTCCTCTAAAATTTTTATAGTGTCTGGCCTTACATTTAGGTCTTTAATCCATTTTGAGTTTATTTTTGTGTATGGTGTTAGGGAGTATTCTAATTTCATTCTTTTACATGTAGCTGTCCAGTTTTCCCAGCAGCAGTTATTAAAGAGACTGTCTTTTCTCCATTGTATATCCTTGTCTCCTTTGTCATAGATTAGTTGACCATAGGTAAGTGGGTTATTCTCTGGGCTTTCTATCCTGTTCTATTAATCTATATTTCTGTTTTTGTGCCAGTACCATACTGTCTTGATTACTGTATCTTTGCAGTATAGTCTGAAGTCAGGGAATCTGATTCCTCCAGCTCCATTTCTTTCCCTCAAGACCGCTGTGGCTGTTCGGGATCTTTTGTGTCTCCATACAAATTTTAAGATTTTTTGTTCTAGTTCTGTAAAAAATTCCATTGGTAATTTAATAGGGATTGCATTGAATCTGTAGATTGCTTTGGGTAGTAGAGTCATTTTCACAATATTGATTCTTCCAATCCGAGAACATGGTATGTCTCTCCATCTGTTGGAATCATCTTTAATTTCTTTCATCAGTGTCTTATAGTTTTCTGCATACAGGTCTTTTGTCTCCCTAGGTAGGTTTATTCCTGGGTATTTTATTCTTTTTGTTGCAATGGTAAATGGGAGTGTTCCTTAATTTCTTTTTCAGATTTTTCATCATTAGTGAATAGGAATGCGAGAGATTTCTGTGTATTAATTTTATATCCTGCAACTTTACCAAATTCATTGATTAGCTGTAGTAGTTTTCTGGTGGTGTCTTTAGGATTCTCTATGTACAGTATCATGTCATAGGCAAACAGTGACAGTTTTACTTCTTCTTTTCCAATTTGTAATCCTTTTATTTCTTTTTCTTCTCTGATTGACGTGGCTAGGACTTCCAAAACTATGTTGAATAATAGTGGTGAGAGTGGACATCCTTGTCTTGTTCCTGATCTTAGAGGAAATGCTTTCAGTTTTATCACCATTGAGAATGATGTTTGCTGTGGGTTTGTCGTATATGGCCTTTATTATGTTGAGGTAGGTTCCCTTTGTGCCTACTTTCTCAAGAGTTTTTATCATAAATTAGTGTTGAATTTTGTCAAAAGCTTTTTCTGCATCTATTGAGATGATCATATGGTTTTTATTCTTCAATTTGTTAATATGGTGTATCACATTGATTGATTTGCATATATTGAAGAATCCTTGCATCCCGGGGATAAATCCCACTTGATCGCAGTGTATGATTGTTTTAATGTGCTGTTGGATTCTATTTGCTAGTATTTTGTTGAGGATTTTTGCATCTATATTCATCAGTGATATTGGTCTGTAATTCTCTTTTTTTGTCTGGCTTTGGTATCAGGGTGATGGTGGCCTTGTAGAATGAGTTTGGGGGTGTTCCTTCCTCTGCAAACTTTTGGAAGAGTTTGAGAAGGATGGGTGTTAGCTCTTCTCTAAATGTTTGATAGAATTCACTTGTGAAGCCATCTGGTCCTGGACTTTTGTTTGTTGCAAGATTTTTAATCACAGTTTCAGTTTCATTACTTGTGATTGGTCTGTTCATATTTTCTGTTTCTTCCTGGTTCAGTCTTGGAAGGTTATACCTTTCTAAGAATTTGTCCATTTCTTCCAGATTGTCCACTTTATTGGCATAGAGTTGCTTGTAGTAGCCTCTTATGATTTTATTGATTTGAGTCCTCTCCCTCTTTTTCCTGATGAGTTTAGCTAAAGTTTTATCAATTTTTCTTATCTTCTCAGAGAACCAGCTTTTAGTTTTATTGATATTTGCTATTGTTTCTTTGTTTCTATTTCATTTATTTCTGCTCTGATCTTTATGATTTCTTTCCTTCTATTAACTTTGGGTTTTCTTTGTTCTTCTTTCTCTAGTTCCTTTAGGTGTAAGGTTAGATTGTTTATTTCAGATGTTTCTTGTTTCTTGAGGTAGGATTGTATTGCTATAAACTTCCCTCTTAGAACTGCTTTTGCTGCATCCCATACGTTTTGGATCATTGTGTTTTCATTGTCATTTGTTTCTAGGTATTTTTTGATTTCCCTTTTGATTTCTTCAGTGATCTCTTGGTTAATTAGTAACGTATTGTTTAGCCTCCATGTGTTTGTATTTTTTACGTTTTTTCCCCCTGTAATTGATTTCTAATCTCATAGCGTTGTGGTAGGAAAAGATGCTTGATATGATTTCAGTTTTCTTAAATTTACTGAGGCTTGATTTGTGACCCAAGATGTGATTTATCCTGGAGAATGTTCCATGCACACTTGAGAAGAAAGTGTAATCTGCTGTTTTTGGATGGAATGTCCTATAAATATCAATTAAATCCATCTGGTCTATTTTGTTATTTAAAGCTTGTGTTTCCTTAGTAATTTTCTGTCTGGATGATCTGTCCATTGGTGTAAGTGAGGTGTTAAAGTCCCCCACTATTATTGTGTTACTGTCGATTTCCTCTTTTATAGCTGTTAGCATTTGCCTTATGTATTGAGATACTCCTATGTTGGGTGCATATATATTTATAATTGCTATATCTTCTTCTTGGATTGATCTTTTGATCATCATGTAGCATCCTTCCTTGTCTCTTGTAACATTCTTTATTTTAAAGTCTATTTTGTCTGATATGAGTATTGCTACTCCAGCTTTCTTTTGATTTCCATTTGCATGGAATATCTTTTTCCATCCCGTCACTTTCAGTCTATATGTGTCCCTAGGTCTGAAATGGGTCTCTTGTAGACAACATATAGATGGGTCTTGTTTTTGTATCCATTTAGCGAGCTTGTGTCTTTCAGTTGGAGCATTAAATCCATTCACATTTAAGGTAATTATCAATATGTATGTTCCCTTTACCGTTTTCTTAATTGTTTTGAGTTTGTTTTTGTAGGTCCTTTTCTTCTCTTGTGTTTCCCACTTAGAGAAGTTCCTTTAGCATTTGTTATAGAGGTAGTTTTGTGGTGCTGAATTCTCTTACCTTTTGCTTTGTAAAGCTTTTGATTTCTCCATCGAAACTGAATGAGATCCTTGCCAGGTAGAGTAATCTTGGTTGTAGATTCTTCCCTTTCATTACTTTAAGTATATCATGGCACTCCCTTCTGGCTTGTAGAGTTTCTGCTGAGAAATCAGCTCTTAACCTTATGGGAGTTCCCTTGTATGTTATTTGTCATTTTTCCCTTGTTGCTTTTAATAATTTTTCTTTGTCTTTATTTTTTGTGAATTTGATTACTATGTGTCTTGGTGTGTTTCTCCTTGGGTGTATCCTGCCTGGGACTCTCTACACTCCTGCACTTGAGTGGCTATTTCCTTTCCCATGTTAGGAAAGTTTTCAACTATAATCTCTTCACATATTTTCTCGGGTCCTTTCTCTCTCTCTTCTCCTCTGGGTATAATGCGAACGTTGTTGCATTTAAGGTTGTCCCAGAGGTCTCTTAGGCTGTCTTCATTTCTTTTCATTCTTTTGTCTTTATTCTGTTCCGTGGCAGTGAATTCCACCATTCTCTCTTCCAGGTCACTTATCCATTCTTCTGCCTCAGTTATTCTGCTATTGATTCCTTCTAGTGTAGTTTTCATTTCAGTTATTTTATTGTTCATCTCTGTTTGTTTTTTAATTCTTCTAGGTCTTTGTTAAACGTTTCTTGCATCTACTCGATCTTTGCCTCCATTCTTTTTCCAAGGTCCTGGATCATCTTCACTATCATTATTCTGAATTCTTTTTCTGGAAGGTTGCCTATCTCCACTTCATTTAGTTGTTTTTCTGGGGTTTTATCTTGTTCCTTCATCTGGTACATAGTCCTCTGCCTTTTCATCTTGTCTATCTTTCTGTGAATGTGGTTTTTGTTCCACAGGCTACAGGATTGTAATTCTTCTTGCTTTTGCTGTCTACCCACTGCTGGCTGAGGCTATCTAAGAGGCTTGTGCAAGATTCCTGATGGGAGGGACTGGTGGTGGGTAGATCTGGGTGTTGCTCTGGTGGGCAGAGCTCAGTAAATCTTTAATCTGTTTGTCTGCTGACAGATGTGGCTGAGTTCCCTCCCTGTTGGTTGTTTGGCCTGAGGCGACCCAGCACGGTGCCTACAGGCTCTTTGATGTGGCTAATGGTGGACTCAAAGAGGGCTCACGCCAATGATTACATCCTAGAACTTCTGCTGCCAGTGTCCTGGTCCCCACAGTGAGCCACAGCCACCCCCTGCCTCTGCAAATGACCCTCCAACACTAGCAGGTAGGTCTGGTTCAGTCTCCTATGGGGTCACTGTTCCTTCCCCCTGGGTCCTGATGCACACACTACTTTGTGTGTGCCCTCCAAGAGTGGAGTCTCTGTTTCCCCCAGTCCTGTTGAAGTCCTGCAATCAAATCCCACTAGCCTTCAAAGTCTGATTCTCTGGGAATTCCTCCTCCCATTGCCAGACCCTCAGGTTGGGAAGCCTGATGTGAGGCTCAGAACCTTCACTCCAGTGGATGGACTTCTGTGGTATAATTGTTCTCCAGTTTGTGAGTCACCCACCCTGCAGTTATGGGATTTGATTTTATTGTGATTGTGCCCCTCCTACCATCTCATTGCAGCTTCTCCTTTGTCTCTGGATGTGGGGTATATTTTTTGGTGAGTTCCAGTGTCTTCCTGTCAATGATTGTTCAGCAGTTAGTTGTGACTCTGGTGCTCTCACAAGAGGGAGTGAGGGTACGTCCTTCTACTCTGCCATCTTGAACCAATCTCCAATACTATTTTAAAATATATTATTGTTTTTTGACTTGCACTTGAAACAATAAGAGAGAAACTGATATTCGAATATACCTTCCACCATAAATAACTACAAAAAGAACATATTACATGAAAAATTCGAAAAAAATTTCAGATGTTGCAAGTCAAGAGCCCATGGCTGTAATTTCTGAAAGAGGAAAAAACAAAAAACAAGTCCTATTACCAATTCCACCGTTTGCCTTAAGGCTTTTTTGGAACCACACACATGGATGTGAAGCCCAAGAGCATGGCAGTGATTATAATTCAGTTCTGCTGAAGTAACTGGAATTTGTAAAGCAGGACATCTAAAAGGAAGAGTCTATGCAAAGACAGAGCTCCAGGTATAGCAGAGGAATACCAAAACCAAGTCCCCCTAAAATCTAGTTCCCTTGCTGAGTTTGTGATTAACCTCTGTATCTAAAACATTATTCCCTCTCTTGTCCCACCCCTGTTCCCCACAGACTGGATTGAGGAGTATCAAAGAGAAGGGCAGGTTGAAACCCAGCAGGCCCATGCAGGGCCGTCCCTTGTACAAAGGACCCTCTGTGTCCCCCATTTGTAGTCTGTAAAAAAAAAACCTTTAGATTCCAAGGCCTTCCCTGAATTCTAAAAAGCAGATTCAAGCAGTTACTAACTGGGGAAGTGAGAGAATTCAGAAACAAAGGAAAAGCAGTCAAGAAACAAGTTCAGTTATAAAAGAGTCCTAGTTCCTCCTCACGGATATATATAACAATTTGATGGATATCTTTGAGTTGTTCTGCAGAAACTAAGACCCTGCACAAGTATAAGATGGTGACTACATACTTATGATAAGCATGTAGACCCTAGACTGGTTGAAACCAGAAGGTTGATGATTGAGACTCTTGAAACACCACCCTCACCATGAACCAATCAGAAGAAAGTCATGAACCCTGCAGCCCTCACATCAAATGTTGCCTTTAAAATCCCTTCCCTGAAAGCCATCTGGGTGTTTGGGTCTTTTGAGCATGAGCTGTCCATACTCTTTTGTAGGCCCTGCAATAAACACTGTACTTTCCCTCCCCACAGCCCGGTTGGCTTTGCTGTGCAACAGGTGAGTGACCCAAGTTTGGTTCATAACAATACCCTCAAGTCTCCAGTTAAAAACTAAGTTGTACATGTTCATGGCTTGACTATAATGTCTGGCAAAACAGCTATTTGGGAACTTTGATCTAAAAGAATCATGGGAGATAAGAGTTTTGACCAGCTAGTATGGAGAGAAATTATTATAACCCTTCGCATAAAATTGATACCTCAGAAACATCACACTTTAAGAGTACTACTTTATATCAGCTCTGACAAAAACTTTTAAAAAGCTTCAAGAGAATTACACTGATTCACAGTTAACTTAACTGCCTTCCAGAATAAAATTCAACATTCTCGGAAAGGAGGACCACATGATGCCGATTCTCAAAAATGTAGTCATCGATGTTCAGCATACAATTGTAGGGAAGCAGAATTTGCCACTCTAAAATATGTCTCTTTGAGTCATTTGTGTATGTGAGAAGGACTCTGAAAACCAAGTAGGATTTACCCTTTGGTAAGAAACATTTACATTTGTAAGGGAAATCATACATAATGGTGTCTCCCTTTCCATACCTGGAAGAGGAGGATGACCAAATTTATAGAAATTCATATCAGTGGAGAAGGCAATAGCTTATATTTGCTTCACAATCACCCTTGCTTACTGAAATTTTCCTGGTAAACCTCCCATAACTGACTCTCGACATCCTCTTTAGTCTTAGGCGAGGATGGCATTTTAAGGTGAGGGGTCTGGCCATTTTAGTGAGTTACTCAGTTTTTCTGGGTCTCTTCCATGTACACACATAATTAAACTTTGATTTTCTCCTGTTAATCTGTCTCATGTCAATTTAATTCTTAGACCATCCATAAGAACCTAGAAGGGTAGAGGAAAATTTCTTCCTCCCCAACAAAATAATAAATTACTGGATAAGTGAAATGTGGGGACATATGACTAAGACCAGAAAAAAGAAACAGTTGTAAATATAGCCAAGAAGTTAGAATTAGCAGACAAGTATTTTAAAAGCTACTAAGATTATGTTTAAGTATTTAAAGAAAAAATGTGAAGAAATAGAGATCTCAATAGAGAATTCTAAATCATAAAGAATCAAAATTCTAGACTGAATGGTACAATGTGTACAAAACACCTGAACAACAGACTAGGAAATGCAAAAGAAAAGACTAGGAAACAGGAAGGAAGAATGGGAAATAGAAACTATTCAAAGCAAAGCAAAAAGAGATAATGGGCTACAAACCATGAACAAAGACTCAGGGATGTTGGGAAAATAACAACTTGTCTAAAATTATGTAAAAGAGGAGTCCCAGAAAGAAATGGGAAAGAGAGAGACAGATTTATTTTTAAGAAACATAACAGGGACTTCCCTGGAGGTGCAGTGATTAAGACTCTATGCTTCCAATACAGGGGGCCTGGGTTCAATCCCTGGTCAGGGAACTAGATCCCACATGCATGCCACAACTAAGAGTTTGCATGCCACAACTAAGGAGTCTGCAAGCCACAACTAAGGAGCTCGCCTGCTGCAACTAAGACCCAGCAGAACCAAATAAATAATAAAATAAATAAATAAATAAATAAAGATTTTTTTAAAAAAGAAAGAAAAATAATGATTTTTTTTTTTTTTTTTTTTGGTAGAAAACCTTAACTTAGAGATCCTGGAACCTTAATAAACTATAGACAAAATGAATATTTTTTAAAGTGAATTATATATGTAGCAAAGAAAAAAACCTTCCAAAAATGAAAGCAAATTGAAGATTTTTCAGGTAAACAAAAGATGAGTGAATTCATCTCCAACAGACCGGCATTATAAAAAATGACAAAGGAACTTTTTCAGGCAGAAAGAAAACAAGCTAAATGGAACTGCAGGACTACACAAATGAATGAGAGGGTCATAACTGGTAGTTGTGTGTGAATCTGATTTTACCTATATTTACATTAGCTCAGTGATGCTAAAAGAAGTGAACTTTAAACAACAAGATGTATATAGGTTACATTTAAAAGATAGCAAGATACATGCAACGCAAGTATTAATAAAAAGAAACTGTAAATCAAAACAGTGTGGTACTGGAACAAAGATAGACATATAAACCAATGGAATAGAATAAAGAAGGAGAGATACAAAGATGATAGCTAGCTAAGTAGATAAAAATAATTTTCAACTAGGGTGCCAAGACCATTCAATGGGGAAAGGGCAGTCATTTCAAAAACTGCTGCTGGGAAAACTGAATATACACATGAAAAAGAATGAAATTGGACGCTTACCTTACACCTTATACAAAAATTAACTCAAAGTGAATTAAAGACCTAAATGTAACAGGTAAAACTGTAAAGCTCTTAGAAGAAAACAGAGCAATACTTCACGACACTGAATTTGGCAATGATTTAGTAAAGATGGCACTAAAAACACAAGCAGGAAAAAAAATAGATAAATTGGACTTCATCAAATTTAAGAATTTTCCTGCATCAAAGTACACTATCAGGGCTTCCCTGGTGGTGCAGTGGTTGGGAGTCCACCTGACAAGGCAGGGGACACAGGTTCGTGCCCTTGTCCAGGAAGATCCCACATGCCGCAGAGCAACTAAGCCCGTGCACCACAACTACTGAGCCCATGAGCCACAACTACTGAAGCCCGCGTGCCTAGAGCCCATGCTCTGCAACAAGAGAAGCCACTGCAATGAGAAGCCCATGCGCCGCAACAAAGAGTAGCCCCCACTCACCACAACTAGAGAGAGCCCTCATGCAGCAGCAAGGACCCAACGCAGCCAAAAATAAATTAATTAATTAATTAACTTTTTAAAAAAGTACACTATCAACTGAGTGAAAAAGCAAACCACAGAGTGAGAGAAAATATTTTCAAATTGTATTTTCTGATAAGAGGTCAATATCCACAATATATAAAGAACTCCTAAAACTCAGCAATAAAACAAAAACAAAAAGCAAATGACCCAATTCAAAATGGACAAAGGACTTGGAAGGTATTTCTCCTAAAATGTATACAAATGGCCAATAAGCACATGGAGAAAATGCTCAACATCACTAAACATTAGAGAAATGTAAAGTAAAACTACATTGAGATACTTCACACCCACTAGGATAGATAGTATCTCCCCTCTGCCCTACCCAAAAAAACCCAGAATATAATAAGTGAGGGGATATGTGGAGAACCTGAACTCCTGTGCATTGATGGTGGGAATACAAAATAGTGCAGCTGCTGTGGAAAACATGACAACAGTTACTAAAAAAACTAAATATAGAAATATCACATGATCCAGAAATTCTACTTCTAGACATATACTCAAAAGAGTTGAAAGCAAGGATTCATATTGTTATTTGTGCACCAATGTTCATAGCAGCATTATTCACAATAGACAAAAGGTGGAAGCAACCCAAGTGTTCAGCAACTGATGAAAGGGTGGTGGTACACACGATGGAATATTATTCAGCCTTGAAAAGAAATGGAATTCAGATACATGTTACAACACGGATGAATTGCAAAAACATTATGCTAAGTGAAATAAGCCAAACACAAAAGGAAAAAAAATGTATGATTCCACTCATATGGGATATCCAGAATTGTCAAACAGGAAATAGATTAGTGGTTACCAGAGGAGGGAGATAGAAAGTTATTGTTTAAAGAGTACAGAGTTTGGGAAGATGAACAATTCTGGAGATGAATAGTGGTGATGGTTGCACAGCAATGTGAATGTACTAATGCCATTGAACCATATACTTAAAAATGGTTAAAATGGTAAATTTTACGTATATTTTACCACAATTTAAAAAACAAATACTGGAGTGACTATATTAGTATCAGAAAAACTTTCAAGCTAAAGTATGTTACCAGAGACAAAGAGGTAAGTTTCATAACAAAAACTGTCAATTTATCAGGAAGGCATACATGCTTATCCTAAATGTACAGGCATCAAATGAAAGCTGTTCCAAATAATTAAAGTAGAAACTCCCAGAACTAAAAGGAGCAATAAATAAACCCACAATTATATTTGAGGCTTTTAACACTCCTACCTCAGAAATAGATAAAACAAATAAGTCCTACTAACCACTTACACCCATTTGCTATTTATAGAACACTCTACCCCAAAGCAGCAGAACACACACTTTTTCCAAGAACTCACAACCAATAAACTGGGTAGACTACATGTTGGACTAATAGAGGAGTCTCAATAAATTTAAAAAGAATTGAAAGCATCTACAGTATGTGATTTGAATACAATGTAATTGCACAAGAAATCAGTAAGAAAATGATATATGGGAATTCCCTAAATACTGGAAATTAAATGGCACATCTCTAAATAATACATCAAAGAAAAAAATTCGAAATGGAAATTAGAAGATATTTTTAACAGGATGTTTATAAAATAAAACATCAAAATTTGTGGGATATTGTTAAGGCAGTAATCAAAGGGAAATTTTAAACTTTACTTACTTATTTCAGAAAATGAAAAAAGAATTTAAATTCTGTGATCTAAGTTTCTATCTTAAGAAGCTATTAAAGAAGAGTAAATTAAACCCCAAAAAAGTAGAAAAAGGAAACAATAATAAGAGCATAAATTAATGAAATAGTAAAAGGACAACAATACAGAAAATAATGAAACAAAGATATTTTTCAAAAATATCAATAAAATTGATAAACCTCTAGCCAGACTGATCATGAAAAAAATGAGATAAAACATATTTCCAATAGCAGCAGTGAAAGGGAATCTCTATAGTTCCTATGGTCATTAAAGATAATAAAGGTCTATTTTGAAAGAGGTTATTCCAATAAGTTTGACAATCTGGATAAAATTGAGCAAATTCCTTAAAACAAATAAAACAGTCTGAATAAAAAATAGAATATTTGTATAGCACTATATCTATTAAAGAAACTGAATTGGTAATAACCAAGTTGCTAGCTATCTGCTCCCTCCTTGACAAAAAAAAAAGAAAAGAAAAGAAAGGAAAGATGCAGATTTTTCACTGGTGAATCCCATCAAAATTTTAATGTAAAAAAATGATGAAGTAATTGAAGATGAGAAGACAATTTAACAGTTTTGTTGTTGGTATTTTCCTCTGTGACCTGTTTATTCAGTCAGTCAATTTCCCATTTTGGATAAGAATGTTGGTCTATTTTAACTGTTTTGAGGAGCTTTTCTTAGGCTGGGGTAGTAATCCCTGAATGTGGTGTAGATAGAAAATATTTTTCCCAGCTTGTCACTTTTTTTTACTATATTTACTCAAGATAATGTTGATTCTAAGATGGTCATACATTATGTTCCATAAAGAACCACCATGGGGAAAAAAAAGGTGATATTTATGGTATTATAATATTCTATTTAATTAACTTTTGTTGTCATTGCTTTAAAAATGTATCCTTTTATGCCATTTTTAATCCAATTTATTTTTTTTTTCTAGTAACAAATTTCAGGTTCAAATTTGTAGTTTGGCAAATAAATTATTAAGAATTTTCATTTCAGTTAAAATTTAGAGAAATCTGGGAATTCCCTGGCAGTCCGGTGGTTAGGACTCTGAGCTTTCACTGCTGAGGGCGAAGGTTCAATCCCCAGTCAGGGAACTAAGATCCCACAAGCCACGCAGCACGACCAAAAAAAACAAACAAAAAAAAATTAGAGAAATCTAATTCAAATTGTACAGCTTATGTCAAGAGAAATTTTCTTTTTAGTATATTCATCCAGGAAGCGTCTAGCTACATTAACTTATCTGCCTATGTCTGAACAAATCAATGGCCAGAGAAAATGTTAGTCTGTTAATCAGACATCTATTGTATGAAGTAAGTCCTACAGAACAAAGAAAATGAAATAGAGACTTGGTGATTCTCCAAAGATAAAGCAATATAGAATTTAGGTAGGCAAAAGTAACACATGTGCACACACACATGACACAAACAACTGTATTACAGTATTTTTATTTGACAAGAATAGTAATTCATGCTGGGAAAAAAATGCACATACATAGACAACAACATAATTAAAATGAATATAAATGACTATAATATGGGGTACACCTTCAAGTTGTATTTGAGCCTATAAAAAAAAGAGTTTTTTAGTATACAGTGAATAAAAACATATGGAACATTGCACATCTCAGTAAGTAATTTCCCGAGTGGATAAGATATTTAGGGAACACGTAACTTAATGGTCACTGACATTGCTTAAGTACAGGTTTCTTTTTCTCTTTCCTTCCTTCCTTCTTTCTTTCTTTCCTTTCCTTTTTTCTCCTTTTTTTCTTTCCCTTCCTTCCTCCCTCCCTCCCTCCTTCCTTCCTTTTTCCTTTTCTTAGGCTACCATTATGTAAAGAAAAAACATTTTTTTATATAGCAGCCATTTATTCCTCACTCATTTAATAAACATTGAAAAGGTTACAATATTATATTTCTAATTCTATACTCATTGAAAAGTAGTTTATCTTTAGTTGTTTAATTATTTAGCTATTTTAATCCCAAGATCCCATTTTCTTAAATGTAGATTGATACACCAGAAGGAAAAAAAATGGCTAGAGAGAATTAAGAAGTTTCAAGAAAGAAAATATTTTACTTTAATCTGGAAAATTCGGGGGAAAAATGCCCCAAGATTTTCTTCTGGCTAAATAGAGCCACTTCAAATCTCTCAAAATGACATCACTGAAAGTATCGTAAATACCTTATATCTCCCAAAATTATACTTGTATAACATGCAAATCAATATGAATTAAGTAATACGTGTCTTTAACCTTTAAAAACTCAAACTTGTTCACAAAGAGTATTCAAAACAATTTAAAAAATTGTCCTATCAGCAAGATCCATTTTATATTAAAATATGTTGTAAGCATTTAATTTTCTTGCAGTTGTTATATGGAAATTATAGAGCAGTTACCTATTTTTCATATAGACATAATCATCAGTAGTTCTCTACATGCAGGTTTATATTTAGATAGCTCCTGCTGTTTTGTCTGCAATATTAAAATCTAAAAGTTAAGCAACTCTCTATTTGGTGATATTTAAGATTTTCTATTTAAAATCTGCTGGATATTTTAATGCAAATTAGCAAACCATCTTTTACTCTTCTCCATATAGTATAGGTTTCAGCATTCTACCTCTATATCTAGAATCTTTAATATGGACCAATTTTCTCTCCTAGGCAATTAAGATTTAATTTCAATATGCCAGGTTTTTGTATGTTTAAAGAAACCGAATCTACGTTTTCCCTTCATTTTGTTTTTGCTCATTTTAAAAAGAAAATCTTGACCATAAAGTAATGAACAGTCACACACATTCACACACACACACACACACACACACACACACAACATAATGAGGTAATTTTTTTCATTATAAATATAGTTTAAGAATACTACAGATTAGAGGGATAGATTGGGAATTTGGGATTGACATGTACACACTGCTATATTTAAAATAAAATGCCTTTCCATGAAAAAAAAATACTACAGGTTAAATATCTATATTAATCCACCAGTGTATTAGAAATTTTATATTTAAAGTTAATTTTCTTATTTAAATAGCCTAACAATCTATGCTTCATAAAACTAGTCCATGACACACTTTGTAACAATGCAGATATAGAAATAATGGTTCATTAATTATTTACAAAAAAACCTTTAATTCTTTTCCTTTGACAAATTTGCTGATAATCTCACTTTCTTTTTCCAGTTGCAAAAAGGCATTTTATCACAGGCAGCTACTAATCAACTTAGCCAGGCACACTGACTGTTTCTTCTACAAGATAAACTTTTTTGGTTTTTTATTTATTTAAATTAACAATTGTTTCATTGTTTAATTTCAAATACTCATACTTTCAATTAATTCGGATTAAAAAATAAAACAAAAAATTCAACACTCAAAATTAGAAAGAATAGTATAATAAATAATCATATGTTCATCATTCAGCTTCAACAATTATCAACATTTTGCCAATCTTATGTCATCTCTTTCCCAGTTTCTTCCCCTTCCTCATTTACTGAGTGTTTTTATGGGATATAATTTAAAGTAACAATGTAATTTTTTCCATAAATGCTTTGGTAAACAATATTACTATTTTTTATTGTAGATTGCTGATGTAGAACGCCTATATTTTAATTCTTTCAGTAGAATTAGTAACAATGTTTATTTTTCTATTATTTCAGTAGAATGTATGGTATTTTGATACACACGTATACACACATGGTAAGTACTATTTCAGAATTAAAGAAAAAGAATTTAAATGAAATCAGTTCTGTTTTATATGTTTGTATTGTACAAGTCAAGACTCCATTGTTTCTTGCCTAGATTATTGCATTATTCTCTTAAATGATTTTTGACACTTTCTCTTCCTCTGTCTCTAAACACAGCAGCTAAGTAATCTAGTGAAAACATAAGTTGGATAATGGATCTGTGCTTAAAACCATCTAATAACTTTTCATATCACTCCAAACAAAATCCACAGTCTTTACAATGGCCTACAAGGACTGGCCTCCCTAATGCTTCTTCTTCCTTTCTCTTGGATCACTCTGCTTCAGTCTCATGGCCTTCTTGTTTTTTCTCAAACTCACTATGTTCTGAACTCAGGATTTTCTCACTGTCTATTCTCTATGCCTCGAATATTAGTGGCTTGCTTCCTTACCTCCTTCAAATCTTTATTCCAGTTGACATTCCTGTTGAGGGCTTCTTAAAAAAAAAAAATAATAATAGAACACATCTCCACACCCATTTCAGGACTCCAGGACTCCTTATTCCCTTTCACTGCCTTATTTTTTCTTATCATTATCAAGTCTGACCTACTATATTGATTATATATTTTGCTTAATGTCTACCTCCTCCCACTAGAATTTAAAAGCATGAGAAAAGAGATTTGGGGGCTGTTTTGAAAATGCCTGGGCATGATAGGCAATCAACACATAATGTTTAAGTAAACTGAATAAACAATGAAACTAGGAGACCTTCTTAGTCCTCCTTTTCGATATTGGATATGGGGTTCTCAAAACTCCATATTTGTGATCCCAGATGATGAAGAGCCTGTACAGATTATAATGATTCTTTTCTTATTTTTACCGAATTGCACAGGCAGAATGCTACCACCTTGTTTCTGTTGTACCATTTTTCTTTTCAATATTTTATTATGAACAGAGTTGAAATAATTTTACAGTGACCATTCATAGAATACCAGCTAGATTCTACTATTGATATTTTACCTTAATACTTCCTTTATATTTATCTACCTAACCATCTCTCTATGCATCCATTCATAGATCTTGAATGTGATGTATTTTAAAGTTAGTTTCAATCATGAGTATACTTTCCATAAATGCTTCAGCATGCATATCATTTACTAAAGTTCAATTTTTTAACTTGTCTTCCCTTTGACATGAAATTTACATACAACAAAGTGTACAAATCTTAAGTGTACATTTTCTGAGTTTTAAGAGATCCATGACACCAGAATGTTACCTTATGACCCTTCTTGGTCATTCCCACTCACACCCCTACAAGGCATCCATAATTCCAATTTTTGAATACGGGATATTTGCTTGTTCTATAACATCATATAAATGAAGTAATTTGTTTATACATTTAATATAAAGTTCATTTCATATAGCATAATGTTTTTGAGATTTATTCATGTTTTGGGGTGTATCAGCATTCCATTCCTTTTCATTTCTGAGTAATATTCCATTATATGATACACCACATGCTATTTATCCAATATCCTATTAATAGACACTTGGTCCAGTCCAAATTTCTGACATGGACATCTATCCAAGTCTTTTTGCAGACATATGTTTTCTTCTGTCTTTCATAAATACATAGTATTGAAATGGTTGGGTTATAGCTTAAGTATGTGTTTACATTTATAAGAGGTTTCCAGAGATTTTCTTGATTACACCATTTTGTACTAATACCAGTAATATATGAAAATTCTAGTTGTTCCACATCCTTGGCAACATTTGATTTTTTGGTCTTTCTAATTTTAGTCATTCAGCTAGGTGTGATTTTTACCTCTTTATGATATTAATATGTATTTTCTGATATCTAATGACATTGAAAATATTTTTCATGGGTTAATTTATTATTCATATATCTTCTATTGTGAAGTGTCTCTTCACATTATTTGATTTTTTATTATTGAGTCAAGTTCTTTCTATATTCTTTCTGCGATAAATATTGCATAAGTATTATCTCTCAATTTGTGGCTTTTCTATTCATTTTCTTAATAATTTTAATGAACAGAAGTTTTCAAATTGATAAAGTCTAATTTATCAATATTTCCTTTCATTTTTATTGCCTTTTGTGTCCTTCTAAGGATCTTTGCTTACATGCAAGTCATAAAAAATTATTTTCTCACATTCCCTCTAGGTTTTTAGCTTTTATATTTATCTTCATGAACAATCTTGAATTGATTTTTATTTTTGGTGTGAGGTAGAGGTCAAAGTTCCTTTTTTTAAAAAGTATGGATATTCAGCTATATAAACACCATTTGTTAAAAAAGACTTTCCTTTTCCCATTGAAGTGATTTGTTAGCTATTAAAAAAATAAATGATGATATAAGTGGGGGCAATTTAGGAGCACTATAATATATTCTATTTATCTCTTTGTTGAACTGTATGTCAAAACCACACCTTCTTGATTACCCTGGCTTCTAGTTTCTAATTTCTACTTTTAGTTTGAAATCAGATAATGTACATTCTCTACCTTTGTTCTACTTCTTCAAGATTGTCTTGGATATTCTAATTTGTTAGCATTGCTGTATAAATCTTATCATTAGCTTGTCAATTCCTACGAAACATAACAAAAACAATTTTTCTTTTTGTTGTGTTTTTGTTTTGAAGAACTTTCCAAGATTTCAGACTTATATTTCCATTTAATTAATCTGGTAGAAAAAAATATCTAATCATGATTTCTTAAACTTCATCTCTTGTGTTGTTCTTTTTACAGATACTACTAAATTAATCAGTATACCAAAATAATCATAACATTAGCAAGGCATTACTAAATTTTAATTAACAGATAATGAAATGCTTATATTGAGAATACTTTGATACTAATGGTTTTGTGATTTCTTACTTATTAAGTAGTTTATAGAGATTTTAAACTATCAAATATAAGAATGTAGTTAGAATCACAAAATATATTTAATGAAAATAATTTTCCTATTAAAGCCATTTTTTTGACCCAAAAGCTGCCAATTTCATTTCTTCATAATAAAGTTTCAATTCTGGAAACTAAAATTAAAAGCCATAAACGTATTATTAATCATATTGAAATTTATTTTCAATATTAGCTACAACTATATTTTGTTTTTCTGTAATTTGTAAATATCTGTTGATGATAACAAGGTAATTATCTATATCTCAATTAAATATTATTGTATGTAGTCATCAAAGTGATGTTGATAATATTGCGTTTAATAAGTACTCTCACAGCTAACCTTTGCAATGCTGATAGATACATTTTAAATTTATTCGTACCTCTATTCCATCTTAAAATATTGGAGAAATATCAGTAAAATCAATTTGTTTCTATGGGCTCAAATTATTAGTAAGATGAAAACACTAATTAATTTTTAAAGCATACATTTACTAAGCTACTATTTTGTGCCATACACTGTGTTTAGCTTTTTTGCACAAACAGAAATAAAGTAGTATGATTGGATAGAGAAATACATAAGGCCAAAATAACAGGAGAAATATTAGGCTGTGGAGTATGTGATATGAGTCATGGTAAGCTGAATTCTAAGATGTCCCCACAGATTTTACACATCCTTGTGTACCTGCCCCATAAAATTCCCTGGACAGTAAATTCATGTATTTTACTTCTGTGGTTAGGTTAGGTTATATGGCACCCTTGAGTTTAAGATAGAGAGCCACTAGTGCTTCCGTAACCAAGAAGGTTAAGGTGGTTGAATAGGGATAGATTCAAGTTCTGCTACAACAAATTGAAAATTTTTGTCCCGGCTCCTGATTATGTGAGAGCAGTGAACTTTGCTTACTTAAACATGCAGTTTAGGAAACTGAGAGCTCAAGGATCAGGTTCTCTTTCCTGAATCCGACATCTGAACCTGCTAAATCTCTATACACAGCCCTAAATCCAATGGATGATGAGGCACTTAGCCAACTATCCACCCATCTCCATGAGTTTCCCTCCAGTGAACACTGCTCAAGCCAGCCTAGTGCATTTGATTTGTGGCCATTTTCTTTTGTTTGCATGAAAGTTCAAAACTCATAAGGAAAAACAGATACTACCCACTGGACCTCGCAAACACTGCAATATGCATTTGCTGGTGATAAAAGAATTGGATGAATGATGTTCAACTTTACAAAAATATTAGGTGATGGGTGAACCAAATAATGCTTTTAACTGTATCTACTTATGCATAAATCCTATAAATATTAATCAGAGATGCCTCAAGCCCAGGTTTTGTCTCCCACGTGTAGTTAAATTGTAATGAATCGAGTTATCTGAAAGTCTGGAATCAAATTTTGCCCTAAAAACTGGATCTAGACTCTCTTTATGTTAGCCACCTGCCAGAAAATATTGCTTCTATGACACAAACACCAAAGCTAATCCATTGGTCATCTCCACATCATTGCTCACTGCTTTGCTGTTACTAGACCACAAAATGTGCAAATTCCTATTCAAGCAAAGGTCTCCTGACAGAAGGATGAGTTTTATTTTGCATTTTACTTTTGTATACTTCCTTACTTCCCACCTTTTCTCAACTTCTAAACTTCTGTGATCCTATATCCTGATGGCTCCTTAGAGTGTTTCTTATGAAATAGTATCTCTATTTTCTCTGTCTCTATCTCTATGCCTGTCTGTCTGTCTGTCTCTGTCCATCTCTCTGGCGACTTATTTGACTCCTGATCTATTCACAGACTTGAATTTGAACCTTCTGTTACATGACCACAGTCTGTTCTTATTTCTAATTCTAGTTTCCTCCTTGATCACTGTCTTCTAGTCACATTTCTTTTGTAACCACTAACCTTCATTCACTTCTTTGTCTTGGCTCCAAGTATCATACTTCGTCTGGCCAGTATACTGTAGTCTGTATGCCATAAATGATATTGAGATTAAAAGTAATGTATATACCTTCACTGTCACCAAGTATCTCCAAGGGGATAAATCATCCTCAACAGAAGTGGGTTTCATAGCTTCACTAAAAAAAAAAAAAAAAAAAAGCAGCAATGAAACAGAAAACTTATACAAAGCCATCCTCAGGATATAGTGTACATGAAGAACAAATGAGTTTAATATAAAATCCCTTGAAAAATTCAGTGACAGACGAAATAATTCAAACTTTTAATGCATCTCAGAAGAGAATGTAAAATTATAATTGACTACTGAGTGTAAAGATGAACAATACCTAACATGAAGATACATGTTTCTGAAGAGGATAAATGGTAGAAATTAACTCTTTTCTTCAAATCATTATTAACTTCAACTTAAAAAAATAAACAAAAAGGCAACAATCCAAAATCAGGCAAACAAGAAATCAAAAACAAGTCTGAAAAATGAACTCCTACTTCTCTCATAAAAATAGAAGATATGTACATTTTAAATCATTAATTTTATCACACCTCCTCCTTTCTTAGCAAACACAATTTTTGCTCCTATGTATCATAGAACAATGATTTTATGTTAGAGAATGATTATGTGTTAGTAGATTTTAAAAGGTACCTTATTTTCAGCAGGAAATAGTACAACATCTTAAAGCAACTATACTTCAATTAAAAAAATTATTTTTAAAGGTACTTTATTTTGAAACAGCTTCATTAAGGTGTAATTGGCATGAAATAAACTAAAATTTAGAGTGCATAATTTGATAAGTGTTTGACATGTATATACATCAGAAAACCATCACCACAATCAGGATAATTAACATATCTGTCACTTGCAAATTTCATACTTCTTAGATCTTAGAGTCTTCCATCAACCCCCTCCGGCCCTGTCCCCAACAACCATTGACCTGCATTACTGCAGACCAACATAGGTTAGTCTGCCTTTTGTAGATTTTTATATAAAAGGGATTACAATATGTAATCTCTTTTTTTGGTCTGGCTTCTAAAACTCAGAATAATTGTTTTGTGATTCATCTATGTCATTGCATGTATCAATAGTTCACTTATTTTTCCTGATGAATCGAATTCCATTATACGTATATGGTATAATTTACTTGTCTACTCATCTGTTGTTAAATTTTTTTCATTATTTCAAGTTTGGGACTAATATAAATAAAGTTACTATGCACATTCATGTATAAATCTTTGTGTGGACATATGTTCAATACTTAGGAGAGGTGTTGGAAGATCATATAGTAGGTATAGCTTCAATTTCTAAGAAACTGCCATACAGTTTTTCAAGGTTGTTGTTCCATTTTACATTCCCACCAACAGTGTATGACAGTTGTAATTTCTCCACACCCTCACCAACGGTCAATCTTTCTAATTTTAGACATTGTAATAGGTATGTAGTGGTATCTCCCTATGGTTTTAATTTGCATTTTTCTTTAATTAATAATGTTAAGCCACTTTCAAGTACTTATTTGACACATTAATATTTCTAGGGTAATGCATCTCCTAAAATATCTTGCCCCCATTTTTTTGATTCTTAGTTTTCATAGTGAGGTTTGAAATTTAAAAATATAATATATATATGTACATATGTGTGTATGTATATATATAAATCTTTTGCAAGCCAAACTTGGAAAACAAATTATGCAACAATTCCTTATAGGGTTCTTTGAAGGAGTAAGGGGGTAGCATATGTAATGCATTTATCACACAGCCTGTCACATACTAACCCATCAGTAAATAGTTACTTTTTAGTTATTTTTGCTACTGTTGCAAGTAAACACAAACTCTGAATGTCACTACTGTGTTGTAGAAAAGTAAGCAATTAGTGCAAGTTTTCTATGCTGTGTCATGAGAATATGGTAGTAATTCTAAAAGAAATAGTAGAATTGGGACACAGAGCCTACTTGAAATTAAAGATATAGAACAATATTTTAGGGATTTTAAGCTGATTGTACACTTGTCTTTTCCCCCAAATTATATAACATTATGATTGAAAATTAAGGAGCATTAAGAGCAATCACCATTTCTGAGTTTTACCTAGGAAGAAAATGAGGCAGAGAATTGGGTGGATGGTGAAATGGGAGCTTTATTACTCCACTACATTTGATTATAAAATGAGTACATAAAAGTGGAAATCACATTTTCATATTATCTTTAATTTAGAAAGAGATATTTTTATATAATTTGATATGGTATAAAGACTGGCTATTCATTGATGGAGTTATTTGGCTATATCTACTTAGAGCACTTGACATGTTAAATAAACTCAAATTGATACATTTGGTAAGAACATTCTCCTGTACCAACAGTAAATCTAACTTACACAATTTTAATTCAAGTGAGATAGAAGACCTAAACTAACTTTCATCAAAAATATCATTAAGTTAAATTATAAAAGAAGGGGTGAAGTACAAAAACGGAGAGCAGCCTCTTGATCATCTGTATGTCTTCTTTGGAAAAATGTCTATTCGGACCATTTGCCCATTTTTTAATTGGTTGTTTTCTTGATATTGAGTTATATGAACTGTTTATAATTAATCCCTTATCAGATATATGATTTGTAAGTCTTTTCTCCCATTTGGTAGGTTTTCTTTTGATTTTGTTAATGGTTTCCTTTGTTATGCAGAAGTTTTTTGCTTTGATGTAGTCCCATGTGTTTAATTTTGCGTTTGTTTCCCTTGCCTGATGAGACATATCCCAAAAGATATTGCTAAGATTGATGTCAAGGAATATATGGCCTTGTTTTCTTCTAGGGGGTTTATGGTTTCAGCTCCTACATTCAAGTCTTTAATCCATTTTAAGTTGATTTTTGTACATGGTATAAAAGAGTGGTCTAGTTTCATTCTTTTGCATGTGGCTGTCCAGTTTTCCCAAAACCATTTATTGAAAAGACTATTCTTTCTCCATTGTATGTTCTTTGTTCCTTTGTTGTAATTAATTTGTTGTCCATATATGTGTGGGTTTATTTCTGGAGTCTCAATTCTGTTCCATTGATCTGTGTGTCTGTTTTTTCTGCCAATACCATGCTGCTTGGATTACTGTAGCCTTGTAGTATAATTTGAAATCAGGGAATGTGATGCCTCCTGCTTTGTTATTTTTTCTCAGGATCGCTTTGGCTATTTGGAGTCTTTTGTGGTTCCAGAAACATTTTAGGATTTTTGGTTCTATTTCTGTGAAAAATGTCATTGGGATTTTGATAGGAATTGCATTGAATCTGTAGATTGCTGTAGGTAATATGGACATTTTAACAATGTTAATCTTCCAATCCATGAGCATGAAATATCTATTTTTTTGTGTCTTCATCAGTTTCTTTCAAAAATGTCTTACAGTTTTCAATGTACAGGTTTCAATGTCTTTCATCTCCTCCTTTAAATTTATTCCTAGGTATCTTGTTCTTTTGTTGCTATTGTAAATGGGATTGTTTTCTTAAATTCTCTTTCTGCTAGTTCATTGTTAGTGTACAGAGGTGCAACAGATTTTTGTATACTGATTTTGTATCCTGGAACTTTTCTCTACTTGTTTATAATTTCTAATAATTTTTATTATTTCTAGTATTATTTCTAATAGTTTTTTAGTGGAGTCTTTACGATTTTGTACATATAAAATCATGTCATTCACAAATAGTGACAGTTTTTCTTCCAATTTGGATGCCTTTTCTTTTTCTTAACTAATTGCTTATGGCTAAGATTTCCAATACTATGTTGAATAAGAGTAGTGAGAGTGGGCATCCTCGTCTTGTTCCTGATCTTAGAGGGATAACTTGCAGTTTTTCACCATTGAGTACAACATTAGCTGTGGATTTGTCATATATGGCCTTTATTGTCTTGAGGTATAGTCCTTCTACACTGATTTTGTTAAGAATTTTTATCATAAATGAGTGTTAAATCTTGTCTAATGTATTTTCTGCATCTATTGGACAATCATATAAATTTTATCTTTCATTTTGTTAATGTGGTGTATTACGTTGATTGATTTGTGGATGTTGAATCATTCTTGCATCCCTGGAATAAATCCCACTTGATCATGGTGTATGATCCTTTTAATATATTGTTGTATTAGGTTTGCTAATATTTTGTTGAGGATTTTGCATCCATATTCATCAGAGATATTGGCCTATACTGTTCTTCTTTTGTGCTGTCCTTATCTGGTTTTGGTATCAGGATAATCTTGACCTTGTAAAATGAGTTAGAAAACATTCTGTCCTTTTCAATTTTTCAGAATAATTTGAGAAGGATAGGTGTTAATTCTTTGAATGTTTGGTAGAATTCACCTTCGAAGTCATCCTGTCCTGGAATTTTGTTTTTTGGGAGGTTTTGATTGCTGTTTCAATCTCGTTATTAGTGACTGATCTATTCAGATTTTCTATTTCTTCACGATTCAGTCTTGGATGAGTCTAAGACTTCATCCATTTCCTCTAGGTTGTCCAATTTATTGATCTATAGCTGTTCATAGAATTCTGTTTTAATCCTTTGTACTTCTGTGGTATCCATTGTAATTTCTCCTCTTTCATTTCTGATTTTATTTATCTGAGCCCTCTCTCTTTTTTTCTTAGTGAGTCTAGCTAAAGATTTGTCAATTTTGTTTATCTTTTCAAAAAAAACAGCTCTTAGTTTCATTGATTTTTCTATTTTTTTTTTAGTCTCTATTTCATTTATTTCCACTCTGATCTTTATTATTTACCTTTTTACTACTGACTTTGGGCTTTGTTTGTTCTTCTTTTCCTAGTTCCTTTAAGTGTAAGGTTAGATTGTTCATTGAGCTTTTTGTCTGTTTTTTTGTATTGCTATAAACTTCCTTTTAATAACCTTTTGCTGCATCCCATAGATTTTGGTATGTTGTATTTCAATTTTTATTTGCCTTCAGGCATTTAAAAAAAATTCTCTTTGATTTCTTTGTTGACACAATACTTGTTAAGTAGTATGTGTTTACTCTCCATATATTTGTGATTTTTCCAGCTTTCTTCTTGTACCTGATCTGTAGTTTCATACAATTGTGGTTGGAAGATGCTTGCTATGATTTCAGTCTTCTTAAGTTTATTGAGACTTGTGTCCCAATGTATGATCTACCCTTGAGAATATTCCATGTGCATTTGAGAAAAATGTGTATTCTACTGCATTTGGATGGAACGTCCTATATAAATCTATTAAGTCCATCTGGTATAATGTTTCATTTAAGGCTGCTGTTTCCTTGTGTCTTTCTGTCTGGATAATCTATCCATTGATATAAGTGGGATGTTAAAGTCCCCTACTATTATTGTGTTGTTTTCAATGTCTCCCTTTAGGTCTGTTAATAAAATCACCTTAAATATTTTGGTGCTCCCATATAGGTGCACATACATTAAAAACAATTATGTTTTCTTGATGAATTGTCCCCCTTATCATCATATGATGATCATTTTTGTATCTTGTTACCTTTTTTTGGCTTAAGTCTATTTCGTCTGATGTGAGTAAGGCTAACACTTACTTTCTTTTGGCTGTCATTTTCTTGGGGCATCATCTTCCATCCCTTCACTTTGAGCTTACGTTTGTCTTGAGATGAGTCTCCTGAAGGCAGCATATTTAGGTCTCTCTTTTTTTTTTTTAATCCATCCATCCTCTCATTGTCTTTTGATTGGTGAATTCGATCCATTTATATCTAGGGTCATTATTGATAAATGAGGACTTAGTACTGCTATCTTATCTTTTGTTTACTGGTTGCTATAGATCTCCACAGTTTCTTTTTCTTTGTGCTTCTGTCTGCCATTTTAGTTTGGTGGTTTTATATGATGTTTTTCTCAGTTCTTTTTTTTAATGTTTTTTTTGTTACTATTTTAGATTTTTTGTGTGTGTGGTTACCACGAGGTTTGCATAAAACACCTCATAGATAAAATAGTCCTTTTTTTCTGCTGATAGCATCTTATTAATTTGCCTATACAAGTTCCATCATTTTACTCTTCCCCTTTTATGTTTTGTTTTCTCAAATTATCCCTTTTTATGTTCTGAGTTTGTTACCAAATTGAAATAGCTATAGCTTATTTTACTGCTTTTTTTCCCTTTAATCTTTATACTATAATGAAATGTTTAACAACCTATTCTGATATAGAGCTACAATTTTCTGATTCTGTCTTTTTATCACCTTACTCAAAGTTTTATGAACTTTTTTTCTTTTTGTTTCAGGTAAAAGGGTTTCTTTCAATATTTCTTGTAAGGCAGGTCTAGTGGTGATGAACTCCCTCAGCTTTTGTTTGTCTGGGAAACCTTTTATTTTTCCTTTATATCTGGATGATAACTTTGCTGGATAGGGTATTCTTGGCTAACAGTTTTTATCTTTCAGTATTTTGAGAATGTCATTCCATTCCCTCCTGGCCTGTAGAGTTTGCTGAGAAATCTGCTGATAGCCTAATGGGGGTTCCTTTGTATGTTGCCTTCTTTTTAACTCAGCTGCCTTTAAAATTTTCTTTTTCATTGAATTTTGACAATTTTAGTATAATGTGTCTTAGAGAAGGTCCTTTTGCATTGAGGTAATTAGGTGTTCTCTTACCTTCATGAACTTGTATCCAAGTTCCTTCCCCAGGTTTGGGAACTTCTCATCTATTGTTTCTTTAAATACTCTCTCTGCTCCCTTATTTCTCTCCTCTCCTTCTGTTATACCCATTATCATTATGTTGCCTTTCTAATGGAGTTAGATAGTTCTTGTAGAATATCTTTATTTTTTTAATATCTTAATTCTTCTCATCTTCTACATGTATCATGTCTAGATTTCTATCTTTGAGCTTGCTAATTTTTTCTCCCTTATGGTCTTCTCTATTCCCACTGCTTTCTAAATGCATTCTTTATTTCACTTATTGAGTTCTTCAGCTCCAGAATTTCTGATTGGTTCTTTTTTAGAGTTTCAATATCTCTGGTAAAGTATTACTTCTGTTCATTAATTTTTTTTTGAACTTCCTTTTACTTATATTACTTGATGTATATATTTTCTCTTGATATATGTACTCATTTTCTTCTTATAGATTTGTTAAACTTTTAAATACATTAAGGATATTAATTCTTCAGCTATCGAACGCATTGCAATTTTTTTTTCTAGCTTATCTGTTATATTTTCCTTTTCCTTATAATATTTTTGAACCTCAAGTAATTTTCACTTTTATATATTCCAGTTTACCAATATTTACCCTATGGTTTCTTCTGTTGCTCTTTTCTTCTTCTTTTTTTTTTAAAATATTTTATTTATTTATTTATTTATGGCTGTGTTGGGTCTTCGTTTCTGTGCGAGGGCTTTCTCCAGTTGCAGCAAGTGGGGGCCATTCTTCATCGCGGTGCGCGGGCCTCTCACTATCGTGGCCTCTCTTGTTGCGGAGCACAGGCTCCAGACGCGCAGGCTCAGTAATTGTGGCTCACGGGCCTAGTCGCTCCATGGCATGTGGGATCTTCCCAGACCAGGGCTCGAACCCGTGTCCCCTGCATTGGCAGGCAGACTCTCAACCACTGCGCCACCAGGGAAGCCCTGTTCATTAATTTTAATCCTGAGCTAATTGAACTGCCTTTCTGAGTTTTCTCATAGCTCTTTGAGTTTCTTTGTGACAGATATTTTAAATTCTCTGTCAGTTAGATCACAATATTCTATGAGCTTAAATTTGGTTTCTCGAGAATTGTTATTTTCTTTTTGTGATACTGCGCTAATGTAATTTTTCATGGTGCTTGATGAGCTGTTCCTCTGCCAATGCATAAGAAGTAGTGAACACCTTTCTTTAGTAAAGCTTTTTTTACTTGATTCTAACAATTCAACAGGTTAGTAATTGAGGCCTTTCTTTTGTTTTTCAGTAGGTGGTGCTATAGCATAAGTTTCTTATTTCTCTTACCTGAGCTATCTCTGGCTATATTTTAGAATCAACATTTTTCACCCTCCACTGCCACCCAGAGATGTCACCCAGTGCCCTCACTGCTTGTGCCTCCAAGGTTGCTGGTGCCTTGCTGCTGCTGGTGTCCATGTTGTCACTGATGTCAGTGCATGGGATGCTGGGATGGCAAGCACCTCCACCACATGTGGATTTGCCTGGGTTGTGGGCTCCACTGCCTTGGGTGGGCGGGGAGGAGGTTGGAGGAGGATTGCAGGGAGTTAGGTGTCACAGGCACGTCTGCCACACCTGGTGTTGTCAGGTTTACAGTGCCGCCACTGCAGGGGGGGAAGTTGGAGTGGTGGGTGCCTCTGCAGGGAGGGGGATGCAGTCACAGGCCCCACTGTCACTGCTGCCCATTTCTCTGTGGTCATCAGCATCATTGTGGCCAGGAGGCTGGAGTCATTTGTGCCACCTCCCCTGATGCTGCTGGGTTCTCTAGGGTTGTGGGCTCAGCTGCCATGGCTGGGGGTCCAGGATTGCGTGCACTGCCTATGTTTTCCCCCAGTTCCACCTCTTCTGTGTGTTCCAGTCCACCCACCTTTAGGTGTACAGATGTGTGGAACTCTCCTGCATCCTGGTGTATTGAATAGAGGAATTTTTGTTGAGTTATAAAAGTTTTACTGGTTATAGATTGAAGGAGAGAGACAAAGGGAGTGTCTCATGTCTCTATGATGTTGAACAGAATTCTGTTACTTTAATTTTCATTTCGCCCATCACCCTTTTTTTGATAGGTTTTTGACATGTTTAATTTCCACATAAAAGGGTCATAATACTTTTATTTCAATCAGTAATATCTTTATTAAATTAAATTGTTATTTCCCCATAAACTTGAAATTTGTTTATATGGGAAACTGAATACATCAGCTCCATTTCAACTAATTTTTTAAGCTCTTAAAAATTACAGAAGTGGCATGAGGCACTGATTCTGTTTTGAGCATGTTAAAATTCAGTATATAGCTCAGTGGAAAGAAACAGGAAGCTAGAATAAGAAATTATATTGGCTGAAAAAATTAAACATTAGCTCTTCTGGCAGAATTTAAGCATTATGATGACATGTTTTCTAACACAGTAAGCATTTCACTAGAAAGAAGGATATAATCTAGCAAAAAAAAAAAAAAAAAAGAACTGAGGAGAAAATAGTCCAGGTAGTGGATTCCCAGAATTATTTTTTATATGTAGAATTGTGTTTTGCCCACGGCAGTGAAAGCACAGAGTCCTACCCACTGGACCACCAGGGAATTCCCATCTAGAAGTGTTGTTACTCAATACAGAGTCTCAGTCAGTGACTATAATGCAGGACAAATCTAATCACTAGATGATAGGTGTTCAGTCAAATGGGATTCAAGGGTATCTTACAGTTGCAAAAGAAAATGGAGTCCTAGGCAAGAAAAGAGAAACAGAATCCCAATTTTATGGGTGTATAACACAATCCATAAGAAGAAAGTCAAAAATGATATAAGTCAAAGGCTAATTCCATATTCCAAATATGTGCATATGCTTTTACCAAGCAGTTATACTGCAATCCTACACAAGGTACACAACTGAAATTCCTAATATATTTCAAGTTTTCTGCAAGACTGACTCAGATATATCAGCAGATAAACTGTGCAGAGAGTACAAGTAGAAGGAAGAAATTCCATAATTTAAGATGTAACATATGGTCAAAAGACCTGTTTGTACCACTAGCCACATTTTAAGGTCTCAATAGCCACATTGTGGCTAGTGGTTACTGTATTGAGCAGTGCAGATATAGAAAATATCCATTATCATAAAAATTATATTAGAAAGATATGTCTTAGATCTTTAATAAAATATACAACATTCAGTGTAATAATCTTAAATGATAATAGAGGGCATTTCTGGTTTGGAACTGCTAAATTTGGCAAGTCAGGAGTCCCCTCTCCACTACCTTCACTCCATTCCTTGGACTAAAAATTGATAGATTTTTCTCTCCCCTTTTATAATTTTGGTGGCAATTCATTAAGTTATAGTTCCACATGAAACATATTTGTAAGAATCATTACAAATTATAGTATAATGTAATGTATTATAATACAAACACATTTTATGTAAATCCATAGTGATTTTAAATAAATGAAATTTGACTTATTCAATTGTTATAGTGCCAGAATATAATTAAAATGCAAGGTCGTTTAGAAAATGGAATAAAAAACCTCTTAGGACTAATATAAAGATTTTGTGTGGTCAAAGAAAAATAATTGGGAAATGATAACCTTTTTCTTCCACAAATTAAACTAATTTAGATAATTGCGATTTCCATAATTGAATTAAAGAACCATTATTTTAATGAAAATCTATTACTTCTAGTAAAATACATAATTCTTAAACAGTCTGCGTGAGTGTTATTATTAGACTAAATTTATCAACTTAAGTGACTTTTCCTGAGTGAAGTACAATAAAGATTAGTGATACTGTGTCTTCAAGAGTGACTTTATTTAATTAATTACTCAGAAAATTTCTCTATGAGAACAAAACCCCCAGGTATACTGAGTCTAAGTCACCCAACATCATCTTATATTCAGTTGGAATTACTTGATAATTCACTACTTTATCCTGTTACTTACTATTAAATTATGTGAGATTTTACTTGTATCTTATTCTTAATAAAGGCAAGTTAGAATAATATAATTGTTATTTCCTGGACCTCACACTCCCAATAAAGTGATATCTCTTAATCATTAAGATTCTAATCATCAGTGTACAGTTATCTTCAAACTGGTTTGGAATAGGTAGACATTTAATGTCAGACAACTGAACAGACAACTGAACTGTTGAACTATTGATTTCATCACATAATTTGTTGTATTCTTAAAAAGTTTATATAATATAGAATTGAGTGTACACCATTGTGTAAAACACACATATCAATGTCCTCATTCACTAGAAATACTTTGTTATGTTATATTTTTAAGGGATATTGAACATAGCTTTGGATGAAGGTACATTTTCCCCAATATTAGGAGAATATTGGCTCAAATCTTACCTATATGACAAAAGCTATATCTATAGCTGTTGTATTCCAATATTCCTCAAAATGAATTCAGAAATGACTGAGTTAAACATTTTTTCAGAGGCTCATCAAAATTTAAGTTTCTCTCCACAGAGCTTCAGGAAAAAATAATTGTGTTTTGGATGTTATTTTTTATTTGAGTCTTATACTTGATTACTTTTGGTAGAGAAATCATATAAAATAAAAATGCATCTTATTGTTTTATGCACCTGTACTTAAAATCCTTACGGTTTATTATAAAGCACAAGAGCACAACCACATTTACACAAACCACAAATGCCTTAAGTCATTGATTCATTGAACAGGAACATGTATCCAAATTCCTGACTAAGCCAAACAGGAAAAAAAGGCAGGGGGGAGTATCTCCTGGCCAAACAGTAAAAGGTTCAGGCATAACAATTATTTTTACAAAGAAAGAAAAGAAGAAGAAACTCAATTTCTGAAAAGTGAACACATTCATTCATTCTTTGAGTGAAAAAAAATAAAAGTTTTATTTCCATATATTATGGAATTTTAACATCTTTTCAACTGACAGTTTAGATAAATGCAAATTAGGGAACAGAAAATATTAAGAAAATCTCAACTCAGTACATTGCTGTAGAAAAGGATAGTTTTCTCTGCTTTGGCTGAAAGTATTATGAAGTCTTTGAGCCATTGAACTTCCATGATTGTAATGGTAACTTTAGAAAAATATCTTTACCTATAATAGAGGGATAATAACATTTGTTTCATGGAGTAATTGAGATTAAAGTGTTACATACAAAATTATCCATGGCATAGCTAAAGTTATATTGTTGTTGTTTTGGTTATAATTATTATAAAGCTACTGTTCTGATATGTTACACGCGTTTACAACACTAAAAGCAGAGTCTCTTATTTAGGGTGTTTCAAATATGCTTTCAGATGAGTATTCCCTCTGGTGCTCTGCAGACCCCATGATAAAACAATTAAGACTCTAAGTAAAGGGATATAGTTTCACAAAAGTCAGAAAGTGCTGCTTGCTACAAAATAGGCAGTGGGGTCTGCTATCTTGACTGAGTTAGTGATAGTAATATAATTGAAGCAGCATATATATATATATATATATATATATATATATATATATATATATATATATATATATTGGCTTGGCCAAAAAGTTCGTTCGGGGCTTTCTGTAACATCTTATGGAAAAACCCGCAAGAATTTTTTGGCCAATCCAATATTAATTAAACCCTGGCCTTTGAAACCAGGCTGGTTGAAATTGCTGCTATTCATAATATGAATGACCTTGGACATACATGCCATCAAACCCACTGAAGCCATCATTTCCTTATCTACATAGATTACACCTCCCAAAGGGATCTTTTGTGTGTATAAACTACATATCACAGTCCTTGTCACTTATTAAACTAGCACGCAATATTTAAAAAGAAATAGTGTCCACTATTATTTGAAGGAAGAGAGACTACCTAATAAATGAATACTTCAAAAGTACTTAAGATGCCTAACATTTCTATTCCTTAAAACTTTGAATTTTCTATTAGAAAATACCAGGGCAGTGGAATACATGGGATAGATTTTAATGGTTGTTATTTATCTCACATGTTCTGGTCCTTAGATCCAGAAGTTTCAGTTCCAGGTCAGTACTTTCTGGTTGGCAGGCCAGAGGAAAAAGGACATGAAGCAGAAATTGTGTAAATAAGTTTAAATAGTTCTAAAAACTACACACCCTAGGACTTTGTCTCAAAGTCCCATAGGCAATATATAAGCCACTGCAATATAGGCAAATTATTGGACTTACCTAGTCCATTTTTTTGTGTGAGTAATAGGGAAATATCAAAGTAACCACAATAAAACCTAGAGATCCTTATATCTACTAAAGAAGACAGAAACTCAGTTTTAGATGTAACATGCTTATTATGTTGATCAAAATTATGTAGACATTTACTTTGAATGATCTCTGACATACAAGTATGGCTGGAATGTGTGTTCATTTGTGTTCTTTAGCTATTAATCCTTAGTATCTTACAACGAGTTAGTCTATTACGTCTCTTTATAATACAAATCGAAATGAGATTACATGTGAATGATACAACATAAATAGGTTCTGAATTGGAGCTGGCATAATAAGATAGAGCCTATGAAGTAATTATTAATTGGAGGGCAAATCCAGATGAGATACCGTATTGTGGAGTGATAGCATTGCACAAAACTATGCAAATCTTCTGGGACATTGAGAAGGCAATGTTGTATATAAAAAACTATATTGAACTTGGATTTAGAATTCCCAGTTGCATATCTTTTTGTGTCATTTTTTGGACACTGGGCCAAATCATATAACTAGAGAATATAGAGTTTGATTGTCTAATCTTGACTGAACAAAAACTTTAACAAACTTGATGCTTTCTCTGGTGAATTCTTATATTTTTCCGTTAAATTTAATAGTTTATAAGATTGTCAAGTATATTTTCCCTTCTAGTAGATGACTCTACTCTCTTCCATGAATAATGCTTCCAATGGATGGTTTGGTTGATACTATCTTTAGGAAGAGTCTTATATTTGTTTGAATTTGAGGCACTTTTACTAACGAAGTACCTAAGATGTCTATTTAATTACAGAATTAATTATTTGTATCATAAGTAATTCATTTCATGAAGTACTATGAGTTATAAAATTTTCCAGTGTGTATAAAATGATCATAAAGAGTGTACAGTTACAAATGATTCTCTTATACATTAATTTATAAGGATATCAAGATAATCATTGGCTTGGTTATTAAGTTTTAATTGATATAATAATCAGATAACTACCCTCGGACACTACCTGTCATATTGCACACCTCTGTGATTTCCTCATGCTTCTTCATCAGCCTAGAAGATCCTTCATTTATCTCCTACCATACAAACACATAATCAATTTTCAAGATTCATTTTAGGTATATGCCTCTATTTAACATTATTTCTGAATCCTTCTGGGAGAATTAGCTGATATTTCCTTTGGGATTACACCATAATCTCTGATTACTTCTCTTGCCATTGTTATCATATATTTCACTATTATTGACATACATGTTTGTTTCTCATTTGCAGACTTATTAATTTCCTGAAGTCAGGTTTTGATTTTATTCTGTATATCCCCTAGCCTTAGTATTTACTTTTTGGAATATAGAAGGTATTCTGCAATTGTTTGATGAATAAACAATTCTGTCTACCTCTGTTATTGTGAAAAGTATTGGGTACAATATTGGATTCTTACCCACTAATAATTCCTGAGTTTTTAAAATAAAATAGGTATTTTTTCCTGAAATATCTAGAGGGAAATATGACAAAATTTAAATAATTTTAGTCTGTTCATCAGGAAAAAAATTAAACTTTTTCAACATTTAATTAAATATAGATTTTCACCTTTTGAGGAAACAATCTTTATGCCACGAAAATCCTAATTTCTTTGTAAATTGAATTATTTGTCTTTTTTGTAACAGCTTTATTGAGATATGTTACATACCATAAAAGTACTGATCCAACGCTGGACTTTGATATGAAGTTTGGGGCTATTCTTATCAGTCATTTGAAGAAAGACTAGTCAGACAAGCATGAAGAGTGGGAGAGAAAAGTATCTGCAACTATCAACTATTCTGCTCCTCTTACATCTCATTCATTGTTATACAAGAAAAATATATTTCTGAAATTTCTATTCCAGTGTGACAAAATTAAAAGCTTCACAAGCTTCCTACGTACATAATTAGTTGAAATATTTTGGTTGTTGGCATAGCCTTTCTCTCTTTCCCCCATTCCAATCCTACAATCTCAAAGGAAACTTAAATGCATTTATTTTATTAATATTATTTTTTAATTTAATTAATTAATTAATTAATTTTTGGCTGCATTGGGTCTTCGTTGCTGCGTGTGGGCTTTCTCTAGTCGTGGCGAGCGGGGCCTATTCTTGATTGCGGTGCGGGTGCATGGGCTTCTCACTGAGGTGGCTTCTCTTGTTGTGGAGCACGGGCTCTAGGCACGCGGGCTTCAGTAGCTGTGGCACGCAGGCTCAGTAGCTGTGGCTCTCAGGCTCTAGAGCACAGCCTCAGTAGTTGTGGTGCACGGGCTTAGTTGCTCCGTGGCATGTGGGATCTTCCTGGACCAGGGCTCAAACCTGTGTCCCCTGCATTGGCAGGTGGATTCTTAACCACTGTGCCACCAGGGAAGTCCCTTAAATGCAATTTAGAAAGATGTGACAAAGATATCTGCTTATAATGAAATGGTGTATTGCAAACCAGGCAGAATGCAGCATACTGAAGATGAGATTCTAAGTCTTGCCAATATATGTAACTACTGAATGTATTTCACCCTCTTAAGAGCAAGGGTGGGTTTATATGACTCCCCCACTGATTTTCTTGTTTATCATGTCTCATTATTTTTTATCAATATTGTAATTATTACCTCTGGTTTTTTAATAATTGGTAGTCAACTCTACAGGATTTCGAAGATCTTAAATAATTCAACTCTTGTTTTGTTCTAAAATATTTTATTCTAGCCTCCTAGACTTAGTAGTTAATGACATCATGAAAAAACTTTATTTCAACGTATCCTTAGAATGTTTTTTTCCTCATACCAAACTGCTAACCTTAACTCCTCTGCGTTTTTCCTTTGCTGATGAGCAATATCTATTACATCTCATGAATTCACACCTAATTACAGTTCTACAGCACTTAATTTTATAGCATATTTGTTTGAAATGAGGACAGAAAAGCATTTGTCAGAAAGAGAAATTGTATCTATAATCTTTTTACTAATGACATTGTAAACCTATTTCTGGACAGTTATGTGAAAATATGAGACTTTGTTTTTTCTCTACTCTTTAGTTTAGAAGACTACTAAAGATATTTTGAATTTTAAGATATCCAAATCCATATAGGAGGAATTTCAGAGTTAGAATAAATTAGCATATCTCTCTCAGGTAGCTTTAAGGAGTGAGAGAGAGTGAGAGAGAGAGAGAGAGAAATATTTGAATTCTTGATATATATATATATATATATATATTCAATCACTAAAACCAGAACTATGGGGGTTAGCATTGACTTTTTCTTTTATCTTATCCCAGGTGTCTAATTGCTATTGTAGTGTTCTCAATTCTATCTCCTTACTATCCCCTTAACAACTCCTAGAATAATTTTCTCCTTCATATCTACATTGACATTACTTTGGTTCAAGTCATCAGCATCTCTTATTTGGCTTGTTAGAAATGCACCCTTACTGACATTACTGTCTCTAACTTCACCATCTTTCAGTTCATCCTCCCAGACATGCCAGAGAGGTCATTCTAAAGAATAAATGTGATCATCACATTTACCTATTTGAAATTCTACAATAGACTGCTATTGCCTAATATAGAAAGTTCAAACAGTTTAGCTTGGCACACAAATATCTCCCTGATCTGGTCCCTAGGAATCACTGTAGCCTCTCGCCAACTTGGCTTTCCCTATATTTCTAGAATGGGAAATTACTTACTGTTCACTGAAATATCATGCATTCTTTAGGAACTTTTTTTTTCCCCCCCTCTGAGGTTTTTTTTTTTTTTTTTAAGTATAATCGATCTACAACACTATTCAAATTCCTGTTACACAACATAGTGATTCGATATTTCTATACATTTCAAAATGACTTCCACAGTACTTCTAATTATGAATGATTACCACAGTAATGCTATCTTTGTATGTCACTATACAAAGATATTACATAGTTACTATATTCCCCACAGTGTGTATATATATATATATTTTTTTTAACATCTTTTTTTTTTTAAATCAAAGTATAGCTGATTTATAGTGTTGTGTTAGTGTCTGGTGTACCACAACTACTGAGCCTGTGCTCTAGAGCACACGAACCACAACTCCTGAGCCCGCATGCCACAACTATTGAAACCCGCATGCCTAGAGCCCATGCACCGCAACGAGAAGCCACTGCAATGAGAAGCCCGTGTGCCGCAACGAAGAGTAGCCCCCACACGCAGCAAGGAAGACCCAATGCAGCCAAAAATAAAGAAATTAAATAAATAAATTTTTTTTAAAAAGATAAGCATTCTCTAAGAATCCCTTGAAAAAAAGTTTTTTTCTTGTTTTCTTATTAAATAATTTTGAAAGGTTCTCATTTATTTTGGATAGGACTTAAACATAAAATATGTAGCATTAATATACAGTTTTATTTCTTTCTCATCCAAATCTGCTATTTATTCATATTCATATTCATATTATTATTATTTTGTCTCATTGCACTTGCTAGGACCTCCATATGCTATTGCATAGAAATGAAGTGGGCAGACACTTTTGCCTTGTTTCTAATCATAGATAGAAAACATTTTGTCTTTACCAGTAAGTATGATGTTACCTAAAGGTTTTCTTAGATACCTTTTGCAGGTTGAGAAAGCTCCTTTATTCCTAGTTTGCTGGCAGTTTTTATAATGATTGCATTTTCAATTTTGTCAAATTATTTTTCTCATATATTTACATGAATTGTTTTTTCTTTTTATGTTTCATAATCAATTACTTTGATTTTCAAATGTTGTACTAATGTTTAATTCTCAGGATAAACCCCACTGGGTCATGATATTCTCTATATGCAGTTGAATTCTATGTGATAAAATTTTGTTGATACTTTATGTACCTATATTCATGACAAATACTGGTCTGTAAAATTATTTCTTTGTAAAGTGTTTCACTGGTTTTAGTATCAGGGAGATGCTGCTCTCATAAAATGAGTTAGAAAGTGTTCTGTCAACTTCTGGTTCCTGAAATAGTTTGTGAAGGAGGCGTAGCATGTCTTCCTTAAATGCTGGTAGAATTCGTTAGTTAATCCATGTGAACTTGGAATTTTCTTTGTTGAACAGTTGTTAAATAGAAAATTCCATTTCTATTTTTCATTTGAGGAAAGCTTTGGTATATCATGTCCTGTACAAAATTTGCTTATATCATTATAATTTTCAAATTTGTAGCTATAAAGTGGTTTATAATATTCCTGCATTATAGTTTAATGTTTGCAGCGTTCAGTGGTGGTAGTGATGTCCCCTCCTTCACTTTTGATATTTTGGACTGACTTGTGTTCCTTTCTCTCTCTGTCTCTCTGTCTCTGTCTCTCTTTTCCTTCCTCTTTGTGTCTCTTTTCCTTGGTCATTCTTGCTAGAGGTTTATTAATTTTATTCATCTTTTTGAAGAATCAGCTTTTAATCTTATTGATTACCTTTACTACTGTTTCCTGTTTTCAATTTTATTGATTTCTGCTCTTAACTATCCTACCTTTTTATTTCTGTTTTTTATTTTGGGGGTGTGTGTTAATTGTTCTCATGTTTGTTGTTTCTTAATGTAAAGGCTTAAGTTAATGATTGGGGATGTTTCTTCTTTTTTAGTATTAGCACTTAATGCTATACATTTCCCTGTAACTATCACTCTAGCTACGCGCCCACCAATTTTTCTGTGTTGTGTTTTATTTTCATTCTCTTCAGAAATATTTTATAATTTCACTGTGACTTCCTTTTTGAAACATGGAATATTTAGAACTATCTTGTTTAAATTTAAAATTTAAATTATCTTGTTTAAATTTAAAATATTTGAGGATTTTCTACATACCTGTCTGTTAGTGATTTTAAGTATATCTTGATTGTGTTCTGAGATGGTACTTTGTAAGCTTTTAAAATTTGAAAATATGTTAATGTTTGTTTTATTTTTCAGAATTTAATCCTGGTAAATGTTTTATGTACAATTAAAAAGAAGGTGTATTCTGTTGTTACTGGGTGAAATATTCTGTAATTGTCAATTAGCTAAATTTTTTTTTATAGTGTTGTAGAGGTTTTCTTTATCCACAGTTATTCTCTGTCTTGTTCTTTTTATTACTAGGAGATGTGTGTTGAAATCTCCAACTATAATTGTGGATATTTCTAATTTCTCCTATCAGGTTTATAATGTATTTTGAAATTCATTTGTTAGTTTACTATAAATTTCTAATTTTACACCTCTGTAAATCTTTGGGGAATTTACCTTTTTATAATAATATAGTATTCCTCTTTATCCCTGGTAATATTTCTTGTTTTGCTCCCTTCTGCTAATAAGTTAGCTTGTTAGAATTTTAGTTTTTACAAAAAACAAACCATACACATAAACTGATTTGAGCATTTTTATGTAAAATCTGAGAGTTCCACTATTCCTGTAAAATAATTGCCTAGAAGTAGAATCAGTGGGTCAGAAATGTTTGTGCAATTAAAATGCTTACGCTTATTTTTAAATATCCTTCCACATCATCTATCACTAACTTATACAACCATCATCAATATATAAGTGCTAAATTTCCCTAAACCATCAACAGAAATTGTTCATTTTAATGTCCCTATTTATGAATAAGATTGAATATATTCTTATAAGTGTCTAAGTACTTTGAACATTTTCAACTATCTAAATTCCCATACAGTATTTCCATTTTATTGACTTTACAATGCTTTTAAAATTGTCTTCTTATGGGCAGGAAATTTTATTGTATTTATGAGATAATATGTTTGTTATGTGCATTGATTACATTTTTCCTATTAGGGCATGTGTTTCGGACGTATTTACCCTCTTTTTTCTTTCTTACTTTCTGTTTTAGTGTATATAGTCTAATTTATGACACACAATTTAATCTCTGCCCTAGAAAGCCACTCTCCACCTTAAAATAATATTTAAATGAAAAATAATATATGTAAATATAAAATTATATGAATATACATATGTGTGTAAAAATTTAAACTCTTATAGTACTCAAAGATGATAAATAATTTTTGCGTAAAATGTTAGATAATGGCATAATAACGCAAGTTGTTATTCTCCAGATGGTTAGCCAGTCATAATTAACAACATTGAGTTTAATTAATTTGTAAAACTTTAAACATTTTTAAATATATTTTACTATCTGGTAAGACAAGAGATCCTTATATTCTCTTTGGTTTCAAAATGTTTCATAATATCTGTTCATATGTCTGAATTTTCATTTAGCCACCTAAATTTAAAAATAGTTAATCAATCCCCAAAGGGAACAAAGAAATCTCAAAGAAGCATTTCTAATTAGTAATGTTTTATTTGTATTTGTTTGTTTGTTGTTTATCTGTTTTTCAATCTTGACTAGTTCAACAGGCCAAAAACAGTATAATACCTACCCTTTGGAATTCAGGTAATTTAAACTATTATACTATTTTTTAATTGTAATTTATGTTCCCAAAGAATGTAAAACATACACAGATCTGTTAGCAGTGGGTGAAGGTCTATATTTTTCTTCTTATTTTACTAATAATCATAAAAAACACTAACATTTACATGGGGCTTATTGTATTATAGATACTCAGATACTCCAACTGCTGAATATAAATAAAAGTTTAATTTTTACAATACCCTATGATGCAGGTAATCTAATTATTCTTATTTTATACATAAGAATATTGAGGCCCAAGGAAGTTAGGTTATTAGGACAAGCTGTACAATATTAAATGGCCAAGTTGACAGTCAAACTCAGTTATTCTTACTCCAAAAGATGAGGTCTTAACCACTGAGCTTTACAGTGTATGATACACAGTATATACACACTGTGTGTATGTATATACATACTATATACACACATATATGAATACCTTTATGTATGCATATATGTCTTGGGTCAAATTTGTAAAAGAGTTTCATTATCTTATGCTTGAATAATTATCATTATTTTTACAAATATTACTTGTCTGCTCCCAAATGTCAACAGTGCTGAAGCTGAGTTTATTTTATTACATTGTATAAGGAAAGGATATATGAATATCTTTTCCCAATACTTTTTCTTCTCCACTATATCAGGTGCCACATTTTGTACTCCATTAATTCTGGAATTCTTTTTTTATACCTTCTGTGTCATTGCTTTGTGTATTTATTTTATGCAAGTGTACTACATTTATAAATTATTGATGCCTAAGTATATACTTATATATTAGAGGAAAATTCGACCTGTATTCATCATTGTCTTCTGCAGTTTTTCTAACAGAATAGTGTTCTTCTTCTTCAGTGAACAAGAACACTATTGATTAATATGTATTGAATATATACCAAGATAGCCTGTTGATCAATCATATTAATTCATTTCTTTATAATTAAAAATATTTAATTGTGCTTATTTATTTCAAAAAAAATGTCTAGTGTCACACTTGTCTCATTGATAGGATTTAACACTGAACCGCATAAAGCCCCTCTGTTCTCATAGCATACCTTCTATTGAGGACAGCAGAAAGTAAATAAATATAGAATGGTAGATAATACCAAGTGGGAAAAAAATAAAGTAGGGCAAAAGAATTAAGCTTTATGGATGTGGTTTGTTATAGTAATTATTTACTATTGTTTTTAAAATTAGGATATTCCTTCTATTTTTAGTGTTATTAAGTTTTATTCACATAAATTGTGTGTGTGTGTGTGTGTGTATTTCCTTTCCATGTTAGATTACTTGGTGACATTTTGGAGAACTCTGGTCTTTCTTCTTAGTATTTTCCTTTTAAAGTTTACAACTTGAAAGTTCTAAGCCATGGTGTATTTAAGTGTAGTGTATCCAACACTGTCCAGTCTCTCCTTCTAAAATTCTCTTAGATGTATATGGTAATTTGGGCACTGTCCACCATTTCTGATCTCTTATTTTTTCCAATTCTGTATCCCACTCTTTGACAACTGGTGCACTTCCATAAAATTTATTTGCCAGTTCACCAATTCTATCTTCACTTTGCACCAACTTTTCTTCCTGCCCATCTTTATATTATTCTTTCTTCAATTAATATATTTCTATTAATAAATAATCAGTGATTATTTTATAAACTCACCTGCAATGATTTCATAATTTATCAGTGCGGTTTTAGTGACAATTTTTGGACTTAATAGATATTATTCCATCCTTTATTTCTTGTTTTAAAATTCTTTCAGATTACCTTAGTATTTCTGATGACTTTTAATCTGCACATTTGCAAACCCTATTTCAGGTACCCATATGTGACTTCTATTTTTCAGATACAGGAACAGAACTTAGAAGAAAGTGTTGAAATATTGAGATAATTTTCCACTGGCAGGAGTCAGTGTTGCAGCTTCATATTGTTAGGCTTTTTTTGATAGATTGTTCTAGCCATCTTCCACGTATAGTGTACCTTTTGCTTCCTTTATGAGGGTTTTAAACACTGAAGCCATACCAACTATACAACTTGATTTGGAAGTCACATCATTATATTTTGAGCACACTTAATGCAACAATAAATGCCAAATAATTATTCTTTTTTCTTTTTGGTGAATTAATATGTTTCTAAAGTATATTTATTATTCCTTATTAACCTTTTACACATATAGATACACATAGCATTTATATGTAGTTTTATTATTCTGTTTTTAAAAATCAAGTTTTTAAATGACTGAGAAAATAAATATTTCCAATTTTTTCTGAACCAAAGAAAAATTTAAATTTGCTTAAAATTATTTGTTCCTTGATGGGTTAAGAAAAGTATTTTTCTTAACTTTGGCCTGGTACTTTGTATTGAAGCACCGTGATTCTTTGACATTGTTTTTCAATTGAATCAAATTGTTATAAAGGTTTCTTATATTTTTCACATTCTCCTTGGTATGTGTTGGTCACTTAAATTTTTCTACACTATAATTAATTTAGTTCAACATTTTTATATATTTAATGTAGATGCAAACATATTGTCACTTTAAAAATCTACTACATCTCTTGTAATTTCAGTAAACAATAGAAACAGGATATTCTACACTTGTTCTTCATTGAATAATTTTTTGTGACAGTAATATTTTAAATTTCAAATAATCAACACTGATTCATTTGATAAGTATCTTACATATTTTTTGTTATGTTTTACTGATGTTTTCAACTACTGCTCTATTCCTTTCTATTTTATTGTTTTCCTTTATACAATTTTATTTATAATAGAATCAAACTGGAAAATAATCTTATACATGAGAACTAATGAGATAAATATAAATATAAATACATATGCACATGTAATGGAACACAATGCATTTTTAAAATATGATATTGATATTATGTCATTAGATTTTATATATTTTTTGAATCTATATTTCATCATTTCTTAAGAATGAACTGATTGAAATATCAGATTAGTAGATAAATGAGTAATAAATATTTTGATACATTTTTACAAGGAATCTATGGTCATATTGTTTCAAGTTATAAAAACAGATCAAGACATTATTATATGAAAAACTAGTTTCTTAAACAATGTAAATTTACATAGCACATTTGGTACTGTCTCATAGTACCAAACTCTTAAATATAAAGTCACCTCCCACATATTTCCCTCCCCACTCCTCTACACACACACACACACACACACACACACACACACACACACACACACATACACAATATATTAATAAAAAGACAGTTGCATTTTCTATATATTTTTGATATTCCTACGACAAACAAAATAATAGTTGCAATCAAATAATTATTAAAAATATAAATGTAGAAATATATAAATGCACACATTCTTTCCATATGAATAAATATATAGACTGCCTTCTATAAAGTACAAATATAAACTTTTAACATTATATACTGAACTGATTTGGCAGGATTTCTACAAACAGACTTGGAATTTTAACTTACAGAGTTACACATTTATTGTTTACCTATGAATGCTTTTTGGTACCTTACATTTTTTACTAAATGCCAAGAGAGACAATTTGCACATCTTCTGTTTTCAGTGATACTTTTTAAAAAAAATTAACTGAATAAAATATCCAAATTAAAAAATCTGTATTCATAATGCCAGTATACATTTGAATACTTCCCACTGTGAAGTATATGTGAATGGATATCTCAGAGGACTTATTTGGAAAGAAACCCCATCTGAGAACAATACATTTGCAGAGAAGTAAGACATATTTAATTACTGTTATAGAAATAATTTAAATGCAGGTAGCTCAATTAATGCAAATGACATCTAACTAAAATTTCCATTTGCTACAATTATGGTCCATTCCAAAATATTTTTTTAAATTCCAAGAAATTAAGCATGCTCAATAGTCAGATTTTTCCTGCTTAAAGAAAAATCAAAGCTTTACATTCATCCATGCTTTTGGAGAATTTAACATGCTTTATATAAAAATGTAATTTTCAACCGTTTCCATATGTATATTACCTTTTGAAATGATTAAGCACTCATATTAAAATGACAAATTTAAGATTCCACAAAAAGAGTCACTGACGTAGAAAACAAACCTATGGTTACCAGGGGGAAAAGGAGGGGGGAGGGATAAACTGGGAGATGGGGATTGACATATACACACTACTATACATAAAATAGGCAACTAATAAGGACCTACTGTATAGCACAGGGAACACTACTCAATACTCTATAATGGCCTATATGGGAAAAGAAACTAAAAAAGAGTGGATATATGTATATGTATAACTGTTTCACTTTGCTGTATACCTGAAACTAACATGACATTGTAAATCAACCATACTCTAAAAAATTTTTTTAAAACGTGACAAATTTAGACAATACAACATAAAATAAACTCTTAAAATTGTATTAAAGTATAATAAGAAAAAAAAGAAATGCATGTAATATAAGGATACTAAAATAAACACAGAGCAAATAGCATGGTGTTGGGTAGTAATGAGAAAATGTATATACAGATTGAATAAAATTAATTTTCCCTACTTTGATAAAGTGAACTAAAATGTATTGAATCATAATTTTCTGTTATCACTCTATTATTTTTGCATTTTAAAATATTTATATAAATTACAATATTAAGAAGCATATAGAAAAGATTGTTTTTGACAAGTATAATCAATTATTCATTCCAAGGTATCATAATCTGTTGAATGTCAGCATATTCACATAGTTGGTTTTCAATAAATATTGATTTAATGTTTTTCCCCTTCTAAAACTATAAATATAGGAAACATAATGGGTTATCGCTTTGAATAAATTAATCTGATCTTCTTTATGTAGATTATAGCTGATACAGAGGTACTGAATTTATATGAGGTTTTATTTTTCCCTTGAAAAGAGACTGTCACAGACAACTCTCAATTATGTAACAAGTGCTTAGTCCTAAGCACTAATAATGCATTATGTGCTAAGTCCTAATACTCTTTATTATCATACAATTCTACAGGCCAGAAGTCCAATATGGGTTTAACTGGGCTAAAATCAAGGTGTCAGCCAGACTGCATTCTGAGGCTCTAAAGGAGAATCAGTTTCCTTGCCTTTTCCAGCTTCCAGAGGCCACCCACTTTCCTTGGTTTAAGGAGGCCACCCTCTTTCCCTGGCTTGTGGCCCTCTTCAAAACCAGGATTATTACATCACTCTGACCTTTCTTTCATCCTTACAGCCAAGAAAGCTTCTCAATTTTTTATGACTCAAGTGACTAAACTGAGCTCCCCTGCATAATTCAGTATAATCTCACCTTCTCAAGGTCATGAAACCTTAATCATATCTGCAGAGTACCTTCTGAAATGTAAAATAACATATTCACAAGTTGTAGGGATTAGGACATTGACACCTTTGGGGGCCATTGTTCTGTCCAGCACAAATGATAATCCTGAAGATCAAATCCAGACCTTTTCTCCAAATATAAAACACTGATGAAAGAAATTGAAGAAGACACAAATAAATAAAAAGATACCCCATGTTCATGGATTGGAAGAATTAATATTGTTAAAATGTCCAGTCTACTGAAAGCAATTTACAGATTTAATGCAATCCCTATCATGATTCCAATGACATTTCTTCAGAAATGGAAAAAGCAATCCTAAAATTTGTATGGAACCACAAAAGACCCCAAATAACTAAAGCAATCTTGAGCAAGAAGAACAAAGCTGGACAAGATCCTTTTTGACCCACCTCCTAGAGAAATGGAAATAAAAACAAAAATAAACAAGTGGGACCTAATGAAACTTAAAAGCTTTTGCACAGCAAAGGAAAACATAAACAAGACAAAAAGACAACCCTCAGAATGGGAGAAAATATTTGTAAATGAAGTAACTGACAAAGGATTAAACTCCAAAATTTACAAGCAGTGCATGCAGCTCATACCAAAGAAACAAACAACTCAATCCAAAAATGGGCAGAAGACCTAAATAGACATTTCTTCAAAGAAGATATACAGATTGCCAACAAACACATGAAAGGATGCTCAACATGACTAATCATTAGAAAAATGCAAATCAAAACTACAATGAGGTATCACTTCACACCAGTCAGAATGGCCATCATCAAAAAATCTACAAACAATAAATGCTGGAGAGGGTGTGGAGAAAAGGGAACCCTCTTGCACTGTTGGTGGGAATGTAAATTGATACAGCCACTATGGAGAACAGTATGGAGGTTCCTTAAAAAACTAAAAATAGAACTATTTTTAGAACATATGACCCAGCAATCCCACTACTGGGCGTATACCCTGAGAAAACCATAATTCAAAAAGAGTCATGTACCACAATGTTCATTGCAGCTGTATTTACAATGGCCAGGACATGGAAGCAACCTAAGTGTCCATCGACAGATGAATGGATAAAGAAGATGTGGCACATATATACAATGGAATATTACTCAGCCATAAAAAGAAATGGAATCTAAAAAAAAAAAAAAAAAGTTCTGAAAAACCTAGGGGCAGGACAGGAATAAAGATGCAGACGTAGAGAATGGACTTGAGGACACGGGGAGGGAGAAGGGTAAGCTGGGATGAAATGAGAGAGTGGCATGGACATATATACGCTACCAAACGTAAAATAGATAGCTAGTGGGAAGCAGCCACACAGCACAGGGAGATCAGCTCGGTGCTTTGTGACCACCTAGAGGGATGGGATAGGGCGGGTGGGAGGGAGACGCAAGAGGGAGGAGATATGGGGATATATGTTTATGTATAGCTGACTCACTTTGTTATAAAGCAGAAACTAACACACCATTGTAAAGCAATTACACTCCAATAAAGATGTTAAAAAACACACAAAAGAAAAAAGCTGGAGGCATCACACTTCCTGATTTCAAATTATATCATAAAGCTATAGTAATCCAAACAGTATGGTACCAGTATAAAAAGATACATAGACCAATGGAACAGAATAGAGAGCCCAGAGATAGATCCTTGCATGTAAGGTCAACTAATCTTTGTCAAAGTCATCAAGAATACGTAATGGAGAAGGGATAGTCTCTTCAATAAATGGTGCTAGGAAAACGGGATACACACACACACACACACACACACACACACACACACACACACATATGCAAAAGGCTGAAATTGAATTCTTATCTTACATCATACCCAAAAATAAACTCAAAATGGATTAAAGACTTAAATGTAAGACCTGAAACCTTACTGGTTATTTTTTAATCCTATAATATTTAGCCATGCTATTAAGTGTTTCTCATGTTTTATTTCAAATAATGACAGCAACTCTGTAAGGAGAAATTATTATCTCCTTTTTAATTTAAGAACACTGAGGTGCAATAGTTGGAAAATTTTCAAGTACTCTGTATCACTTTTCAAAGAGAAATGATGCATATAAAACACCAAATCAAAAAAAAAAAAAAAAAACAAAAAAACAAAAAAACACCAAATCATAGTCATGTTTCATGAAGAAAATAAATAAAACAAAGATTAGTAAGTTTATGTAGAGTTAAGCCAGCAGATTGCTCTCCATCATATTCTTGTCAAGTAACACAGCTGAATTTACTGAAAACTTATGACATTTTAAATTCACCTAAATTAGCATTGAAATCAAAACATTGGCACTCAACCCCATATTTGATAATCTTCTGGCTTTTGGAAAAGCATTAAAAATCTTAGATGCAACATTATTCCATTAAAAATGCTTCTGAATTCACCAATTCAAATTATGCTGTAGATACAAAGATTAATATTTTTCTGACATACAGTTTAATAAAAGAGATTAAATACTCTGTTTTACAGTCATTGGTAGATTGGTACAGGTGTTTTGGTCTTGCATTTGAATATGCTTGTTAGTAGATTTTAATTTAAATTTAAAAATATATAGGCAGCCTTTTTCAATATTCATATATTTGAAGTTCATCATCATTCTGAAGTTCAATATCATTATTTGTTTAAATATAAGAATGTGATTAAAAATAAAGAATACCACTAATTTACATAGTTTTGTAACATCAAAATTAATAAAATGGGCTTGATTATGATTGAAACAAGTTTATTAATATAAAAATTAATTTTGCTACTTCCAATTTCATCTCTGATATGTAAAGAGCTTTGAAGTTGCTACTCCCATCCTTACACAAGAAAAATCTGAACAAACTAAAATTCAGTGACTTCTCTTAGACTCATGAGAAAACTGAGATTGTAGAGCAAACAGCTACCTCAAAATCTGGAGAGATAGGCAAATTCAGAGAGTCACAGCCAAGATCTCCTCACTTGAGGTAGAAGCTACTCAAAACTTAAACTGGTAGGAATATTTAAATGGTATTTTGATGAATTTCTGGAGCCTGAGTAGATAAGCATGGATGTAAGAAACTCCTTACTATCTTAGTCTTAGGGGGAGGTACTTATACTTTTGTTGGTTTTACCTCTAAGAACCACACCAGGTTCTCAAAGTGAAGGTCCAAGAATGATTCCCCTCATGGACCTGGCGGAAGAAGGTGAGAATAATGTCCCAAATATACGCATAGTGTTCTCCATAACAAAGGCTGGCTCTCCAGTGAAAATGACTCTACCAGAGCCTTACCCAGCACGGGGCAGGGTTTTTCTTCAACTATAGCTCACTCTAGCCTTCCTGTCTCATCTCACTCTAGCCTTCAACTGTAGCCCACTCCAGCCTTCCTGAGACGGAGAAAGAAAAAATCTATGCCAAGGGAGAAACACTTGTGAGATTATAGAATGACTGAGATGTAACAATAAGACTACAGCAAAGTATCGCTTCCTCTAACTTTACCACTACACCAAAAAGGCTCAGTCTAATAACAATGGATTACACAGGAAGAGCTGCGAGATACAGATTCTGAGGAGAAGTACTCAGGGAAGCCCCAAGCAAAAAGAGGAGACTAAAACAAGAGAACTAGAGTAATTTAAAGCCTTTTCTACATTCAGCTACAGTAAACATTAAACACAGCCCACTCCTAGCCAGATTAACCTAAATCCTCACACTGAAAACCTAATTACACTTCCTACTGTCAGATATAACACATACAGGTTTCAAGAAAAAAAATATAAGATACGCCAAAAGATAATAAAAAAACACAATCTAAAAGCAAGCATAAGACAAAGCAAACATAAGAACCAGAACCATATATTGGACAAAGATACTGGAATTATCAGAGAAGGAATTTAATATAACTGTGAATAATATGTCAAGAATACTAATGGAAAAAAGAAAAATATGCAACAGATGGATAAGATCAATGGGGAATAGAACCCCTAAGAAAGAATTTAAAAGAAATTCTAGAAGTCAAACACACTACAGCAGAAATGAAGGATGACTACTACGGCCTCACAGTAGACTTGGTCTTGGCCAAGGAAAGCATCAGTGTTATTGAAGACAGGTTAGTAAAAACTTCAAACTAAAATGCAAAGAGAAAAAAATGGAAAAAGATAACAAAGAATTTTCAAGAACTGTGGGGTAATTTCAAAAGGTGTAACATTCACATGATTGGAATACCAAATGGAGAGGAAGAAACAGAGTAAAAGAAACATTTGAAGTAATGATGGCTATGAATTTTCCAAAATTATTCACCAAACCACAGATCTAGGAAACTCAGGGAACACCAATAAAGATGAACCCAAGAAAAATACAGATAGTGGATTTTTCAAATTAACTGGCACATTTCTAAATAACAATGTGTCAAAGAAGTCTTAAGAAAAAATTTTAAAATATTTTAAACTGAACTAAAATTAACAACTTATCAAAATTTATTAGATACAGCAAAATCAGTATTTAGAGAGAAATTTATAGCATTAAATGCATATATTAATAAAAGGATAAATATCTAAAATTAATAATCTAATCCTTGATCTTAGGAAACTAATAGAAGAAGAGTAATTTAAGGCTAAACCAAGCAAAAGAAAATAAATAATAAAAATTAGTGTAGAAATCAATGAAAAATTGAAAAAAGAAAAATGATAGAGAATATCAACAAAACAAAAGCTTATTCTTTGAAAGCTTCAATAAAATTAATAAATATCCAGTCAAGCTAACAAGAAAAAAAGAGAGATGAGACAAATTATCAATATCATATCAGAAATGAAAGAGGGGTCATCACTACTGATCCCAAGGACATTAAAAGAATATTATGAACAACTCTATACCCATAAATGTGACATTAGATAAAATGTATCACTCTGTTGAAAGACCAAAAAATATCAAAACTCATACAAGGAGAAATAGATAATCTGAATAAGCTTGTATCTATTATAGAAATTGATTAAATAATTAATAACCTTCCAGAAAAGAAAATACCAGACTCAGATATTTTCAATGATGAATGTCACCAAACTTATAAGGAAAAGTTCTCCAGAATTTCTTCCAGAAAATAGAAAACACTTCCTAACTCATTGTATGAGATAAGCATTACTCTAATAACAAAAACAGGGAAAGGCTTATATGAAAGAAAAATTACAGGTCAACATCTCTCATGAATATGGCTGCATATACTCCAAAGAAAAATTAGCAAACAAATACAATAATGTATATAAAGGATTATTATATACCATGGCCAAGTGGGATTTTATTTCCACGTTTGAGAGGCAGGTTCAATATTTGAAAATCAATCTACGTAATCCACCAAATCACAAGATAAAAAGAGAAATTATATGATCATATTAATTGATGCAGAAAAATGCCTTGTAAAAAATCCAATATTCAATCATGGGGAAAACTTTCGCCAAACCAGGAATAGAGTTGAGCTTCCTCTACTTGATAAAGAACAGCTACCAAAAAAAAAAATACTTTGCAGCATAATTAATGTTGAGAAACTAGAAAACTTAAACAAGTTTAAGTTAAACTTAAACAAACTTAAAACTGAGAACAAGACAAGGATTCTTTCTCTCTCACCACTTCTATTCAATATTGTACTGGACTTCCTAGGACAATGAAACAAGAAAATAAAGTATATAGATTTGATGGGAAGAAATAAAATTGTCTATTCACATAAGACATAAGTGTCTATTTAGATAATCCCAAAAAACATAAAAAATAAAACAATTACAAACAAACTAACAGATATAACAAGGAAAGGGGGCACAAGTTTATTGTACAGATCAATTTTTTTCCCAATACATCAGTAACAAACAATTAAAATGTAAAAAAGATAAAAAGCTATATAATAATGCCAAAAAATGATATACTTAAGGATAAATCTAACTTCACAAGCTCACATGAAATATTCACCAAGATAGATTATATTATTAGCCATAATACACATCAACTAATTTTTTAAAAGTTGATGTTGGACTTTATTAAATCTTCTGCTCTATGAAAGACAGTATTAAGAGAATGAAAAGATAAGTCAAGAGACTGGGAGAAAATACTGATAAAACAGATGCTTGATATAGGACTTATATCTAAAATATACAAATAAATCCTAAAACTAAACAATAAGGAAATAAACCCAACTTAAAAATAGGTAAAAGATGTGAACAGACAACTTGTCCAAGAAGGTATACAAATGGCAAATAAGTATATGGAAAAAATGCTCAATATCTATTGTCATCAAGAAATTTCAAATTAGGACAACAGTGAAATACCACTACACAACTATGACAATGAAAAAAGAAGAAAAGGGGAAAAAACGTGCAACACAAATTGCTGGCAAGTATAAAGAGAAAAAGGAACTCTCATTTATGCTGCTGTGAATGCAAATGGCATAGCCACTTTGGAAGGCAGTTTGGCAGTTTGTTAAAAAATTAAACATATTCTTACTATATTATCTCATAATCATGCTCCTAGATTTGGAAATTTATGGTCATGCAAAAACCTGCATGCAAATGTTTTTAGCAGCTTTAATCACAATTTCCAAAAGCCGAAAGCAACCAAAATGTCTTTACATAGTTGAATGGATAGACAAGCCATAGTACAGTCTATACATTGAATTACTCTTCAGCAGTAAAAAATAATGATCCAACAAGTCTCCAAAATATATGGGATGAATTTTAAATGCATATTACTAAGTGTAAAGAGCCGATTTAAAAATACTGCATACTATACATACTGTATGATTTCAATTATGACATTTATAAAAGGCAAAAACACAGATTGGTGATTGCCAGGCATTCTGGAAGCAAGGAAAGTGAGTTGGTGAAGCAGAGGGGATTTTTTTTTTTAGGATGGCAGAACTGTTCTTTTTTTTTTAGAACTGTTCTTTTACCATAATGATGAATACAAAAAGAGAACCTTGATGTATGCAATTAAAAAATAATTTAAAAGGTCACGAGATCCCAGGATGGAATGTAAAATGTGAAAAGGAGATTTAATCATATGACAATCTTATGAACAACTTCACTGAAAGAGATGGGAGAAAAAAAATGTGTTGACCTAAGTAACTTTGGAAATGAGTAGTCTATAAAACTAAATCCATATGCAACTGCATACAAGTATTGTCCCTTGGTTGATAAAGTCATTTTCCAAGGGAGTATGAATTTGATTCTATTACCTTTATATGTGTATACTGGAATTGAAATATTATATAAATGGATGATGGATGGTGAGAACCAGGCGTCTCAATTTTAGAGTGGGAGATTATGGATAAAACAGAGGTGGAGGCTAGAATGATGTCCTATGGTAATGGATTAGAGTTGGAGGTGTCATTAATGAATTCACACTCATCTTAATATAGATGCACGTAATCACACAGATAAATATCTACAGATAACTGTATATATATGGGTTAGTATATACACATATATTTCTTAGCAGGGAGGACCTAGAAATAATGACATCCCAAAAGCAACAAGCATATCTAGCACTCAGATACCAGTTATTAATACCATTCTGTAACAAAAAGAACTGAGACTCTTTGGATAAATGGTTGTTTCTAAGTATGGGGCAGAAAAGAAACAAGATAAGTCTGGGATATTTTGGAGTGCCTAAGACAAAGGAAGTACTAACACACACACAGACACACACACACACACAAAGGGACACAGGAACCAACTAGAAGATCTTCCCCAATGTCTAAAACTAGAGCAATTTGAGATAGATGATAGATATATGGATAAATAGATGAAGTAGTAATCAATTATAATCCAAAGTATAAAATAAATATTCATGAGTCCATAGTGATATAAATAAATAATTGAATAAACAAATAAATGAGGGAGAAGAGACAAAATTCCCATGCAGTAGAATTCCAAACAATTATTGTAGATAATTCACTCTCAAGGCAGTTAAGGAAAACTTCCCACAACTAAGAGTGGACTGTGCACAGTCTTCCTTCTAAACATACAGTATGGAAAGGAAGGGGGGCGGGGAGTGTAACTTTTTTACTTTTTTCAAACACTACCTCAGCCAGGTAATAAGGGTTAATATCAATTGTGAGGGGTCACACTGTTAGTGTGTTCTCTTTCTATGATGTGATAAAATGACACTTTACCTCTGTGGTGGTGTTTCCAAGAACACATAATCTAATCATGACTAAACCATCCGACAAATCCCAGTAGAGGAACAGTGTACAAATATCCAGATATTCATTCCTCAAAACTGTTAAACTTATCAAAAACAAGGAAAGTCTGAGAAACTGTCACTGCCAAGAGGAGCCTATGGGGCCATGACAGCTAAATAAAATGTGGCTTCCTAGATGGGATCCTAGAACAGAAAATGAAGATAGGTAAAAACTAAGGAAATCTGAAATGAAATACAGATTTTAGTTAATGATAATCTACCATTTTGGTTAATAATTGTAACAAATATATCATAATACTGCACAGAAAAGTTTAAGTTGAATTTCCTTAATTCAATATGTTCAAATAGAAAGTCCTCGAAGAGTTACTTAAATAACAGGATCATCATCCTCCCAAATGCTGAGGCTCAAAATCTTAGGTATGACATCTCTCTCTTAGCCATTATTTCTCTTTGGTCACTAGTACAACTCTACAAGTACAAACTCACATAGTTTTCTATGTGAACTATAAATATGCACTTTCCTTTATATTCTTATTAGTAACCACCTATAAGCCCTTACCATTCTCTCCAGAGAATAATATTTTTATTTTCAAAAGTAAGAGAGTATGGTAAAAATATACAAGGCATGAGATTTAAAATCAGAAACAGATTGAATTAAACTTATAATGTTGCTCTGTACAACCTGAAACCTTGGTGCTACAGACTGAATGGTTTTGTCGTCCCCCTTCCCCCAATTTATATGTTGAAATCTTAACCCCCAATGTGATGGTATTAGGAGGTGGGGCCTTTGGTAGGTGGTTAGGCATGAGGGCTGCACCCTTGTGAATGAGATTAGTACCCTTTTAAATGAGACCCTGAAGAACTCCCTCACTCCTTTCACCATGTGAGGATCCAAAAAGTTGCCAGTCTGCAATCTGGAAGAGGGCACTCACCCAAACTCAACCATGCTGTCATCCTGATCTTAGACGTCCAGTCTCTAAAACAATGAGATACATTTCTGTTGTTTATCAGCCACTCAGTCTGGTACTTTGTTATAGCACCCTGAACTGACCATAACACTTGGACATGTTGCCTAACATACTTAAGCTCAGTAATATTATATATAATTTTTTTTAATGTACATAGTATTGCTATAAAGATTAAATGTGATATCATATGTGAAAGTATGTGTATATATATATATATGTATGTATATATATACAACCAGCTTAAATGTTTACCATGTCCTTTTGAGTACAGCATAATAATTTACCCTATTTTCTTTTCCTCTACCCACCATGTTGACTTATATCTGGACTAATTTACATGAGGATATGTTCCTATAATTATCTGAAATTGATATACCCTTTAGAGAAACATCATAGCTGATTAAGCCTAGATAGGGGCATCCTAGTCTATTTAATAAGAAACCTCACTTTTTACATAGTAAGAACAAATATATATATATTACATAATCATCTAATCTAAAGAGATGATTGCTCTGAGATAGGATTATCCTAGATGTGATATTTTTGCCAAAATAAAAAAAAAGTTGTACACATAAAAATTAATAATAATAACAGCATCCACGGCAGTAACAGTGACAACTGTGCTAACTCTATGCTAGGCATAGTGCAAGTAGGAAAATCACCCTATATATTTATCACAGTCCTTATGCTGAATCCCATAAGTTTGTGACAAGCAGGAAGGTTAACGAAACAAAAGGCTTCCTTTGTTTATTCCCCAAGATGCATTATCATAGCTATTTCCTATGCAAGCCAGATTTACAAAGTAACGTGTCTTTTCCACTGCCCACTCATAATTCTTGCTTAAAGGCTGAGAAGCACGTGAAACATTTTATGTAATAAACCAAGTGTTTCACATAAGGCAAACTTCCATTTTCCTGCAGAAAGATGTCAAGGTGAATGCCTTCAAATGAATTCAATTAAATTCAATAGAAAAAATTTTTTCAGTGATTATATGAAACACATTAGTGGAGATTAGAAGTGGTTGGATGGTGGTGTTGATGATGTATAAGCAGAATTAGACGTGGTTTTTGCATTCATTTTACCCAAGAACCTGTCCATTATGGATATGTTACCAAAATCTTGGACTGTCTTAGGCAAATTACATTCTATTCTTTTTAAAGAGAAATGGGGAAGTTTTGAAAAATTGAATATTAATTTTGATTTACAAAGATAGCATTTCTTAAATGTCTTTTACCTTTGATATGTCTTTCTCTTTCCTAATCCTTTTCAAATAGAATTGCTTTAAGCATTGTTACATAGTTCATTTTTAGGGAGGAGAAAAAGCAAAATAAAAAAAGAATTATTTAATACATATAGGCATTACATGGAGTCCAATCACACAGTATAAACATTTCTTTTGCATCTTTTAGAATCTGATTCCCGAAGAGGTAAAGACTATATATTCTATTTTATATTGGTATGAAGCTGGGATGAAACTAAGCTGTTTCATGACTTACCTCAGCACTGATTAAATTTAAAATATGAACCCCTATACTTGAGCATAATTAAAAGTTAAATGTTCTAATTAAAAATACCAACAAAAATATTGTATGTATAAGCTAAAGAAAAATTTAGATCAGTTAAATTTTCCATCACTAAATATCTCATGGCCCCCACATGAACTCTCCCAGATCTTCTTTCTTTCATCTCCCCATATTCCCTCAACTGTCTTTCAAATCCACTCCTCACTGCTCTATTTCTTGCTTGTTCAATTCTAGTCCTTTCCTCCTGAATAAAGTCCTCTGTCTTACCAATTTTAGTCAGTCATATTGGTTTCCATTCTTTCAAAGTCTCCCACTAGAATGTTCTTTATCGGACAGAGGAGTCAGAGAGTTGTGATAAATTAAATGTCGATCGGTTTCTCATATGCTATATTTAAATCAGTATTCAACAAGGTGTCATTCTCCTGGTTTTTCACAAGTACGCCAGCACCCATAGTGTGCAAGTTTTATCAAATCTGTATTGTGGTTACAAGTATCAATGTATAATCTTGCATAAAGATTGGGATCAGGGAATTTATCAGATCAGACTAGATTGGATTTACCCAAATAATCTAGTATACTCTCCCTATTTTAAGGTCTATAATTTAATTACACCTTAAAGGCATTTTTGGCAAGTAAAGTAACATATTCACATGTTTTAGCAATTTGAGCATGAACACTTGGAACTTTGGCAGTTAAGGCAGTAGGGCATTTGCCTGCAGCCAGAATCAAACCAGAATCAAACTCCAGCAAGTAAATGCCATATTACTGATAAAGTTCAGCAAGTAAAACCAGGGCACCACCTGGTTTATCCTTTTTTTGTTTGTTTGTTTTGTTTTTGTTTGTTTGTTTGTTTGGTTGGTTTATCCTTTTCATGTCAAACACCAACTTCAGAAAATCAGTAGCAGGACTTTAATGAATGGCGTCTAAACCATTAAAATGTTATAGTTTACACAAAAGACATAATTCCTAATTGTGAAATAATTAGGAAAGTTTGAATTGCATCTAAGTGAGATTCCTATTTACTTATTTACATAGGAGCCATTTAGATCACGGGATATCACCATTTTAAACTCAGATATTTATGTAACCTCAGCATTTTTAGAATACATTGCTTAAAAATTATACAAAATGCATATCATTTTAAATGTTATGTGTTTTTATGCTTTGATGTTATTGTGATCGATAAAATTCTTTTTCAGAATTCGCCTTAATTAAAACCTCAAAAGAAAAAAATGAAAAAAAAAACCCTCGACTTTACATTTATCTAATAAGCCCTATCTAACATAATCATGTAATTATTCACAATCATTCAAATCAAATTCTATCTTGGGTTGTTTCATTGAAAACCTTTAACAAGAAGAGTGTTCAACTGACATCTATTTTCAAACGTTTAATTCGGCATCCATTCTTAAATTTTTGAGTATCACACATCATGAAAGATAATTACAAAAAGCAGTTTTAAAATTTTTTAATTAGGATTTCTTATTTCTTCTACAGTGATATGGAGATAATGTGCCTGATTTTTTAGCTGTGGCCTTATTAAGCATGGTTTAGAAGTAATTTCTTTCTGAGTTACTATCTCAGGAAGTCAGATTTCCTCCATTAACTCCAATATAGAAAGCAAGCTCTGAAAATGGAAAATAATAATTTTAGGTATATCAAATAACCTTTTAAAATTTCCATTGTAACCTCAAGAAATATTTTGACCAAACTATTTAATATTAAACTTCAAAGAAAGAAGACTAATGTTAACTTTCAACATCTGCGTCAATGGAGAATATTATTGTTTCCGCTACTTAATATAGTCTATTAATCTGTTTGGAACTATGGCTTCATTCCTCTCTCAAATCTTAAACATGATTAAAGTAACATTTCAGGGATTAATGCAACATCCTTAATTTAGTGGAGCTGAGTTAAAACAGGTACAGGTGTTGTTATCTAAAATGTGATCTTTACAAACTTGTGTATTACTCAATCCAAAAATATTTTATAAGTTGCTCCTATGTGAGAGATACTGATGAGGTCTGTCAGAGAATACAGAAATAAATTTTATATGAACTCTGGTCCTGATCTTTCATGGGTCTGGTTTTTACCACAGCTACTAGAAAGAGTAAAGAAATAGAAATATTCACATATATTCCTTTTAGTGTTGTACTTCTTAACTATCCATTTAGCCAGTTTCCCTGAATTAAGCCTATTTCCCCCACCTCCTCCAAATATCACCGGTAAACTTTACCCCTCACTCTTCATATCCAGTCTTCATAATCTTTCTGAAATTTTCCACATATTAATACTAAGGGGCTAGCCATTCTAAAGCCATCCTGACATTAAGTCCTTATAGTGTTTTATTATTTTCTCTTTATTTCTTGCTGAAAAGTATGTTAGCAATTATGACTCATGGTCATAAAAGACAATGCTGTTTACAGCAGCAATTGGAGATTTCACAGTAGATCAGATTTCTAAATCAGACTCCTCCCACACATCAGGGATATTGTTTCAAGCTTTACCAATAATTTTTAAGGATACAAAAATTGTGTGACACAAATGAAATGGGCAAGTCCAGGATCCCCTACATAGTTCCACAGTATTTTTTCTTTTCCCATGGAGCAACTCTGGCCTAGGCTAACAGATTGAGTTTCTGAGTGAGATATGTAGTCACCTTATTTACACAGGAGTCATTTAGATCATGGAACATCACCATTTTAAATTCAGCTATTTAAATAACTTCCATGATATTTTCCACAGGTCCATGTCCCATAAGTTCTTAGGCTCCAGGTTTTTTAAAGTAAGTAATTCAGACAACCAGGTCTATTCTGCTGAAAGCATTCTACACATAGAGACTATCTTCCTAGCGAAAAGCATTTGGTTATTTACCAGGAAGTTTGTCATAAACATAAACATGTCTACAAAAAATGTGACAGGCTTAACTGTCTTATTTTTTTCATGTGTGTCTCACTCCCAAAATTTCAGACCAACTTTTTAATCCTTTTAACATCCTCTTTTAATGTTTTTATTTTTAATTTATTTTTAATTTAATTTTATTATTATTTTTAATACAGCAGGTTCTTATTAGTTATCTATTTTATACATATTAGTGTATATATGTCAATCCCAATCTCCCAATTCATCCCACCACCACCACCACCCTCCACCACTTTCCCCTGCGGTTGTCCATACATTTGTTCTCTACATCTGTGTCTCTATTTCTGCCCTGCAAACTGGTTCATCTGTACCATTCTTCTAGATTCCACATATATGCGTTAATATACAATATTTGTTTTTCTCTTTCTGACTTACTTCACTCTGTATGACAGTCTCTAGGTCCATCCATGTCTCTACAAATGACCCAATTTTGTTCCTTTTATGGCTGAGTAATATTCCATTGTATATATATACCACTTCTTCTTTATCATTTATCTGTCAATGGGTATTTAGGTTGCTTCCATTACCTGGCTATTGTAAATAGTACTGCAATGAACATTGGGGTGCATGTGTCTTTTTGAATTATGGTTTTCTCTGGGTATATGCCCAGTAGTGGGACTGCTGGGTCATATGGTAATTCTATTTTTAGTTTTTTAAGGAACCTCCATACTGTCCTCCATAGTGGCTGTACCAATTTACATTCCCACCAACAGTGCAAGAGGGTTCCCTTTTCTCCACACCCTCTCCAGCATTTGTTGTTTGTAGATTTTATGACGATGCTCATTCTAATTGGTGTGAGGTGATACCTCACTGGTAGTTTTGATTTGCATTTCTCTAATAATTAGTGATGTTGAGCAGCTTTACATGTGCCTCTTAGCCATCTTTATATCTTCTTTGGAGAGATGTCTATTTAGGTCTTCTGCCCATTTTTTGATTGGGTTGTTTGGTTTTTTAATACTGAGCTGCATGAGCTGATTATATATTTTGGAGATTAATCCTTTGTCTGTTGATTCGTTTGCAAATATTTTCTCCCATTCTGAGGGTTGTCTTTTCGTTTTATTTATAGTTTCCTTTGTTGTGCAAAAGCTTTTAAGTTTCATTAGGTGCCATTTGTTTATTTTTGGTTTTATTTCCATTACTCTAGGAGGTGGATCAAAAAGGATCTTGCTGTGATTTATGTCAAAGAGTGTTCTGCCTATGTTTTCCTCTAAGAGTTTTATAGTGTCCGGTCCTACATTTAGATCTTTAATCCATTTTGAGTTTATTTTTGTGTGTTAGGGAGTGTTTTAATTCCATTCTTTTACATGTAGCTGTCCAGTTTTCCCAGCACCACTTATTGAAGAGACTGTCTTTTCTCTATTGTATATCCTTGTCTCCTTTGTCATAGATTAGTTGACCATAGGTGCGTGGGTTTATCCCTGGGCTTTCTATCCTGTTCCATTGATCTATATTTCTGTTTTTGTGCCAGTACCATACTGTCTTGATTACTGTAGCTTTGTAGTATAATCTGAAGTCGGGGAGTCTGATTCCTCCAGCCCCGTTTTTTTCCCTCAAGACTGCTTTGGCTAACACCCCTCTTTTTAAAAATATTTTCCCTAATTTGCCATTAACACAAATAAAAACAAAACAAAGAAAAATTCATTTTATCATAGTAAGTGTTCTTGAAAGAGTCTGGTTTCTTCTCATTTTATGCAACACAATTTTGACTGCATTTTTCTATGGAAATTAACTTGTGAATTTTTTTCTCTGTGTACTACTAATACATTCTATCCTACTGACTGTAGGGATCCTAGGGGGAATAAATACAAGTGGTATATGACTCTGATAAAATATTTTTTCAATATTTAATAAGCAATTCATTCATTTTACTTCCTATGTTTAAGCATCAAATAGTATCCTTATTTCTACCAACAGGAGTAATTCTGTTAAATAATTTTATTCTTCTATGAAATACTTATTTCATTTAGCATAATATCCTCCAGGTTCATCCATATTGTGGCATATAGCAGGATTTTCTTCTTTTTCAAAGTTGAATAATCCATTGAGTACATATACATTTTCTTTATTCTATCATCTGTTGATGGACATTTACAATGTTGCCATAACTTGGCTAATGTGAATTATGTTGCAATGTACATTGGAGTACAGATATCTCTTCAAGATTCTGACTCCATATATTTTGGATAAATACTCAGAGATGGGGTTGCTGTACCATATGGTAGTTTTACTTTTAATTTCTGAGGCACTGTGATGCTGTTTTCCATATTGGCTGCACAGTTTTAGATTCACCACCAACAGTGTCCAAATGCTCCAATTTCTATGCGTCCTCGACAATAATCGTTATTATTAATTTTTTATTATAGCCATCCTAACAGGTGTGAAGTGATATTTCATTGTGGTTTTGATTTGCATTTCCCTGATGATTAGTGAATTTGAGAATCTTTTCATGTACCACCTGTATATGGTGGCCATTCATATGCCTTCTTTGGAGAAATGTCTATTCAAGACCTTTGTCCATCTTTTGATAGGATTATTAGTTTTTATGCTATTGAGTTGTAGGTGTTCCTTACATGTTTCAGATAAGAATCGCTTATCAGATATATGGTTTGCAAATATTTTCTCCCATTCTGTAGGCCACTTTGCTTTCTTTGCTGTGCAGAAGCTGCTTAGTTTAATGTAGTTAGTTTGATATAGTCTCACTTTTCTAATTTTGCTTTTGTTGCTCGTGCTTTTGTTGTCATATCCAAGAAATCACTGCCAAGCCTAATGTATGAAGTTTTCCCCTACATTTCTTTCTAGGAGTTTTACAGTTCAGGTCTTATGTTTAAATCTTGAATCTATTTTGAGTTGACTTTTCTGTATGGTGTAAGATAAGGGCTCATTTTCATTCTTTCCCATGTAGATATTCAGTTTTCTCAACACTATTTGTTGAAGAGACTGTTCTTTTCCCATTATATATTCTTAGCACTGTTGTAGAAGATCATAACCATTTATAAAAAGTATTTACAATATTCACATTCAAAGAAACAGAGATTAGAATAGTGGTTGCCAGGGGCTGGGGAGAATGTGAAAGGGACAGTTGCTGTTCAAAAGATACAAAGTTATAGTTATGCTAAGATAAATAAGTTTTGGAGATCTGCTGCATAACAGTGGGCTTATAGCTAACAATATTGTATTTTGCATAATATTTCAACCTAAAAATTTGTTGAGACTAGATCTCATGTTAATTGTTCTTACCACATTAAGAAATGTAAAAATAATTAAATTTGGTTCTATACACTTGAATATATTAATTTTAGCAACATGTTTTATCACAATTTTAAGTGTTTAAGACTTTTTCTCAGAATTCTAAAAAATTAAAAAGCATAATTTTCTCTGTAGTTGAGATAGGACATTACTACTAAAAAAATAACCAGTGGCGTATGAATGTTAATTCACACAGTATGTAGAAATTCACTTACTCTCTCACCCAGCAATTCATTAAGCTGAACTGTAATTTGTCTCAATTTTATGATGTCTATTAAGTAAGTCAGGTAAAATTTTCATGCCAATGGGCATTCAAATTCTTATCAGTTTGTGCTTATTCCACTAGTGTTCTATTATTCAAACTTCAAACCTATAATGGGCATTTTTAAATGTCACCTTATAAATATACACTAGGACAAAATCTTTCATTTATGACTTTTTCATGAATACACTTTTGAATTCATAAGAAATTGTGTTTGGATACAGATTTGACCCAAAATATAAATAGTGATGGATTTTTTAACTGTTTGTAACCACTCAATAAAATGTAATTATTCTTAAGACCAAATACTTAAAGGCTATCCAGTCATCTTATTTGTTTTAAAAGAGTATTTTACAGACTATTATAATTTTAAAGTAAGATGTCCTAGAATCAGTTATCAATCTTCACATGCTTGCCTGGGGATACATCATAACAAAACAGTGTAGTTAAGAAAATTTCAAGTTATATTCTTAAACCCTGTCAATTGTTACAAAGCATTGAAGATTTACACACACACTTTTTTAGCAAAAATAATGTTTCAGCTGTCCCTCATTGTTTTTCAGACAGTACTGAGTGACTGAAAACAGTAAAGATTGTTACTTTTCCTTTCAGTTCCTAAATACCCATTTAAAGAATGACTCATTATGCCTAATGATCAAATCTACTAAGTTGTCATCTTTTTTTTTTTCTATCCCGCTTTTCTTAACCATTGAGCTTCATGTTAGTTAAAATTACTTTTTTTAAAAAACATCTTTATTGGAGTATAATTGCTTTACAATGGTGTGTTAGTTTCTGCTGTATAACAAAGTGAATCAGCTATACATATACATATATCCCCATATCTCCTCCCTGATAACAATATGGAGAAACTAGGTAGACATATGGATGCAATTAATTTATCTAAATGTTTGAAGAAAATTAGGGATCCAGGACAACTGTAAGATTATGACATTATATTGACAAAATTAAGTATTTGAAAAAGAAGAAAATTAATAGATTTGGTAGTAATTTTCTTGATGAAATGTTATAATTATGTTGTCTTTTATTTCTAAGTTTTTAAATTTACATGGAAGTATGTAATTAGAATGGTCTCACTTTGTTTCATCTATATAAATTTTCATTTCTACAAGACAGGACATGTTCAATTCACCAGGAAATAACTTTTATGTAAATAATCTTTTATTATAGAGAAGTACAACATTATTCTTACTTTCAAATTTAGTGTCATTTATATTCCAGAAAGTTGGTAGGTTTTAACAAAGATTGTATGGACTTTGGATTAATCTTAAAATATAGTCAATCTTATTTTTTCATTTAATATTTGATTTGTTAATGCTGCATTTATTTTAGTTATTTTTGTTATCTTCAGTGAGGTTATATATATACATATTTGACAGGAATTCACCTGGTTCAAATGTGATTACACTGTGATGCATAATACCTAAAAGACTATAACATATTGGGTTATTGATAAATGCTAATATTCTTTTATTTATAAACTTTTGTTGAGCTAGCACGCTATATTTGGAAAAAATGTTTCCTGAAATTTGTGGAAAGGATAATTGATAGAAATAATAAGAATTTTTTAAAAATCAAAAATTATGTTAAAAAGCAATTAAGACTGTCTTCCTCACTCTCAAATTCCAGTTTTCACAGATAAATATATTTAATTACATATTATCATTCATTATGAATAGTATATACACAAGCACACACAGATACACATTATGTGTATGTACACTGAATAAGCCATTTGTATTGCTCTTTATTAAATGTGTGTAACTATAAACCCTTGGTTGAAATCTTAGGCAAGATTCATGAATTTTATGTGCACTTTTAAAATTTCTATTTTCAATTTCTGTTACAAAAGTCGAGTCCCAAAGAGAAACTCAATCAAAAATTAAAATGTACAAGATATCCATCAACATCTGAAGTTGATTTAATATTCTATCATCTTCCCCAGTGTTAGCCTTCTTTAGATTGGAAGTCATCACAAGGACCATAGAACTTGTTATTTCTCCTCTGTTCCCATGGTATGTCTACTTGCTAGACAGTTTTTTATACCTCTAGGCCTGGGATGGGAGGAATAGAGGAGTACTAAGATTTTAATCACATCAGTTCCTTTCTTCATAGGCTGACCCTGTACTCCCTGGGCCTTCAGCTTTTCATGAAACCACTAGAGATTCCTGATGAAATGACTCTCCAAGATTACTTTATCCCAGTTAACTCTATTGCTGGTAGTTGCTTATGACGCATTCCTAACAACCACCATTCCCTCTTAGCCTTTTGCTGCCAGAATTGCTCCTCGTACTTAGATGAACACATTTGTCAGGATTCAATATGTCTTGATCTCAGTTCTTTCTCCTGTGTGGTACACATCTTGCCCTTGGAGCAGGGCAGTGGAGTTGAGGGAGCAGAAAAATTAAAAACAATTACAGGCATACTTCAGGGATATTGTGGGTTTCGTTCCAGACCACAGCAATAAAGGGAATATCACAATAAAGTGAGTCACACAAATTTTTGGTTTCCTAGTGCATATAAAATTTGTTTATACTATATTGTAGTCTATTAAGAGTGCAATAGTAGTATTCTTTTTAAAAAAAACAATGTACACACCTTAATTAAAAAATATTTTACTGCTAAAAAATGCTAACCATCATCTGAGCCTTCAGGCAAGTCATAATCCTTTTGCAATACTAACATCAAAGATCACTGATCACAGATCACCATAAAAATATAATAATAATGAAAAAGTTTGAAATACTGTGAGAATTACCAAAATGTGACACAGAGACATGACTTGAGGAAATGCTGCTGGAAAAATAGTGCCGACAGACTTTATCTATGCTGGGTGCCGCAAATCTCCAATTTGTTAAAACAAAACAAAGCAAAAAAAACCCTGCAATATCTTCAAAGCACAATAAAGTAAGTGCAATAAAACAAGGTACGCCTGTATTATTGCTTTGGAAAACTCTGTATGTCCAGGAAAGCCCAGAGCACCTCCTTCTACTTTGTTTCCATAGCTGTACTTTCTCAGGAGTGAATTCAGCACCAATACGTTATGTCTCTCAACCACAGGAATATATGTCAAAGCACTCTGGAAGCCCTTCTTACAAGAACAGAGGTAAGGAATTAGTTCACCAACTTCTCCCACCATGTGGCACTCATAACATAACATAACAGAACATAACATGGCAAGGCAATAGCTGCCTCTCTACTCCTCCCTTTCCTAGAGGCTTTTTATTCTTAAGGTGATGAATGGAATCAAGAGTCCAGGGGGTGACTTCTCAGACATTTCCAATTCTGCAGTGATCTGACTTTGGAATTTCATGTATTTAAAAATCTTGAGGTCTACTGATGAAATTCAGTATTAATACCCTTTACACATCCATACATCATCAACTGAAACTATTTATACAGAGTTTCATATGTTGCTATATTTCATTAAAAATTACGTGTACATTTTCCATATTAGCACATATAGATCTTCACCTTTTTTTATAATGGCTGTAGACTTTTCATTATATGACTACATATTTATATATTTACTCTGTCCCCTACTAATAATTTATCTTGTTTCAAATTTCAGGTCATGAAAAAAATACTGCTTTGCATATTTTATTTATAAGCTTCCAGTGTTCTGAAATACTGTAGCTTAATTTCCTAGAACTAGACTCAGTGGGTCAAAAATTATTGAATGTTTAAAATATTAATAAGTATTTGATATCCTTCTGCACTGTATATCATCAAATTGTACAAGTATTGGCAATATATGCCAGTGCTGAATTCCCTACATTATAACCCAGATTGTGTGTCATCAAATTGTGGAGACTTGCTAATCTGGTAAATGATTTCTGTATCAATAATTGTTTTTTAATTTGAATTCCCTTTATTATGAGTCACTTTGAAGATATTTTTGTGATTTTTTAAACATTTTAGAAATTTCAGTAAACTGTCTGCCCATGTATATTGTCTGTTTCATTTTTCCCAATCCATTTTTGTAATTGTCTTATTGTTTAGCAAGAATGTTTATTATATTAAAGAGATAAAGTGTTTTCTACATGTATTGTCAATATTTTTTCCTAATATGGCTTGTACATTTGGCTTTGTTCATCATATATTTTTTCCTTGTGTATATGTCAAATTTATTACCATGGGTTTAATCTTTACCTTAGCTAGGATCTCAGAACTACAAAATAATATTTAAATAAATAATGTATGTACATAAAATCATATGAATAATAAATAGGTTAAATGTATAAATATTAAATTATATATCTATATGCATATGTATATTCAAATACACAGATTACTCAAAAAAGGATGAAAATTGTGTAAAATATTCCATAAAGGCATAGCTTTTTTCTTTTTACCAGATGGTTACTCAGTTGGGATTAACAGCATTTAGTTTAATTGCTTTGTAAAATATTTAATATATTTAAGCATTCTGTAATATAGTTTACTATCTGGGAGGGCAAGATCTCCTTATGTTACTCTTTTTTTTTCTTTTTGGCAGAATTTTCCATACAATCTGTTTTTATTTTTCATATTTACTTATCCACATCAAATTTAAGAATAATTAGGTAATCTACTTTGAAAAAGTTAGCCCACTTATGAAAGTTAGCCCACTTAGTATTTTTATGGGAATCATTCATTATAAACATATTTAAGGGAAAAAACCCTTATTAGATGGAAAATTTCTATCAGAGGATAATGATGCTGTCAGATGAAGGAAACTGAAGACTGATAATAAACCTTGATTTTATTAGCAATATCCTTTAATAGGAGCCTCATGAAATGAAGCAAATTAGAAACAAAGATGAGAAGGAGGGAACTGACACTTTTCCTTCCTTTGATCTATCAGTATATTTATGCAATATACTTATGTAAAAATGAGTATGCTTTTTTAAAAGTGTGTGTGTGTGTGCGCGCGTGTGCATGCAGTTACTTAGAATGATAGGTATTAGTACAGAATATTATTATCTGGAAGTTTGGTTATTATTCCATGGAAAACTGGTAAACATATACAAACATACATACAAATATACTCAATATACATATACACACTAATATTTTCATTAAGTGCATATGAATGTATGTATGTATATTCTACCTATTTTCTGTGGAGTACAACCAAAACTGCAGTCTATTTATGTATCATCCATAGATAGACTAGACTTTGGTAATTCAGATGAATAATTGTGATAGGAATAGGATAAGAATGAAAAGAAAATCTTGTGGGTGATAACAAAAATAAATTCTGCTGAGTTGTCATATTATTGGGGAAATAATATAAAAGATATTTTGTTTTCTTGGCAAAAAGAAAATCTTCCTAGTTTTCCATTTTGTTATTCACAAAGAAAATACAAAATAATAGACAATTTTGTTGGGTTAATAGTTTGATAATCTCTGGGTTAGGAAAGTGAAACTCATAAGGGCCATGCTTAAGGAGCAATGGTAGGTCTCTCTTCTGTTATCACAGACATTTTTAAGTGGCATTCACAAGGTGAGAGAAATTTCTTCAATTAATAGGTGGAGGATATGGAAGAGGAGAAATGGAGAGAGATGTGAGTGCTATCAAGTTAGAGATTTTGAGGGTGAAGAACTAGACAACTAATGGGAAATTTGTATATTTTTAAATTTTACTATGTAATGAGAGTGTTCTTTTTCTTGTAAAATTCACACTTCTACTTAAATCTTTCATAAATTTTGGAGATATATGAAAAAAGTGAGGAGTCTTCTTAGAAGCTGTGAAAAGGGCATGAATAGAGACCTGTCTTTAAGGTACAAGCATCCACTAGGACATAAAACCTGTAGGGTTAGGGTTAGGGTTAGGGTTACAGTTTTATGTATTTCATTTAATAAACCTTACTTATGAGCACATAGTAATAAGGGGTTTGTAAAAACAGTTCTTAGGAAAGTTTTAATCAATATATATTTCATGATGGGGGAATTAATTAATGAGCTAACCAGTTAATATATCTGTTATTAAAAGAAAAATGGGCAAGGCTATGAATACAGAAAAGTTCTGTGGTCCTTGACAGTGTTGTTTTTAAATTATGTGGCTTGTAAACCATAGATTTTCTTGTGATGATATACATGGAGTGAAGTGTGGTTATTTAAATGAAAACTTTCAAATCTGAAACATTTTTCTAGCTGTATGGAAAGGGGAGGAAAACTTCAGCAATCAGGGGCAAGAAACTGGATACAAAGTTTGGTATTGTGACATTTTAACATAAACCTGGTCACAGGCTTAGGTTGGTGTCCTCCAATATATTCATGACAATACTCAGAGATGCCGTAAGATCACTCCTGGGATTCTGAGATAGTACAATTATTATCCTTGGCCAAAATACTGTCAGGACTGCTTCTACAGTTATTGGGTAAACTATATTATCTGTTAGGGCATGATATATAGAGTTATTGCCTTTTTAGGATTTGAAGTCCTATATTTAAGGGTCAGATGGGACTTATTTGTCATAAAGTAAACTAAAAAATGTATAGAAAGGATAATCCTCCAGTTTAGACTCATTTACTTCTATACCTCAGTCCTAAGCTATAACACTTGCTATTACCCTAACACATTTGTTTGCTTTAAATCCCAGAGGGCACTTATACATCTGTGGATTATTTATACATTTATTTTTATTTTGAAACAGATGTTCAGATAAAAAATGGAGCTGTTAAGGAAGATTTTTATTGTTAGTAAAAAGCAGTAGAACTTCTATATCTCAAACAAATAGCAGAAATACAATATTTCTCTTATGTCATTCATTTAGAAGTGTATTTTCTTTTCCAAAGACCCAGGTGCTTTCTAATATGGGTATGGTAAGAACTGACTCATGAACTACCTGGAAAAAAATTGAGGAAATGTGTGCTAAGCAACTATTTTAAATTTATATCACTTACATACAGTAAATAATACAGATTAATTATTTAAGCATGTACTTACCCATGAAATCTCTACCCAGATCAAGATATAGAACATAATCAACAATTCTGAAGCATCACTTCCCGATCAGTAACCACAAAATATTAACTATTATTCTAACCTCCATCACCATAGAATAATTTTGCCTGAGATTTACCTACATAAAAGTAGAATTATAGAGCATGAACAAACTCTGTTGTTTATGGCTTCCTTCGCTCAATATCATACGCATGAGATTCATCCTCCTTCTTGTGTATTTCATACATTTTCATTGTTGTGTAGTATCCCTTTGTGTGGATAATACACAATTTATTAATGTATGTATTCATTCCGTCATTATTGGATATTTCTTTGTTTCAGGTCCTAGCTATTATGAATAAAACTTCTATGAACTCTATTGTATTTGTTTTTTGGTGGATGTTAGAATTTTTTTCTGTTAAAAATGTACTCAGAGGACTTCCCTGGTGGCACAGTGGTTAAGAATCCGCCTGCCAATACAGGGGACACAGGTTCGAGTCCTGGTCCGGGAAGATCCCACATGCCATGGAGCAACTAGGCCCGTGCGCCACAACTGCTGAGCCTGCGCTCTAGAGCCCGTGAGCCACAACTACTGAGCCCACATGCCACAACTACTGAAGCCAGCGCACCACAACTACTGAAGCCTGTGTGCCTAGAGCCCGTATCCTGCCAGAGAAGCAACCACAATGAGAAGCCCGCACACCGCAACAAAGAGTAGCCCCTGCTCGCTGCAACTAGAGAAAGCCCGTGTGCAGCAATGAAGACCCAATGCAGCCAAAAATAAATAAACTAATTAATTAATTAATTTTTTAAAAATGTACTCAGATGTGAAATTGGTCAGTCATAGGTGTTTTTATACCTTCTAACTTCAGTAGTTACAGCAAAAGTTTTCTAAAGAGATTGTTCTAATTTAAAATCCTACCACCAATGTGTGTTTGAGTTGCTCCACATTCTCCCTTGGTATTGTCAGTCCTTTCAATTATATCCATTCCAATGAGAGTGTAGTGGTATTTCATTGTGCTTTGGATTTCCATTTTCCTGATAACTAATGAAATTGAGGTATTTTAAAACACTTATTGACCATTTTGGCAGTCTCCTTTATGAAATATCTGATCAATTTTTCAGCCCTTTTGAGTCCTTTGTCAAAATATTGTGTTGCAAATATCTTCTCCAAGTCAGGGGTTTGAATTTTTACTAATGTATATTTCTTCATATCATTTTAAGATAACTTTAAAAGATGTAGAGTTTTTTCATTTATTCATAATTTGTTGAGTGTTTATAGCATGAAGTGTGTGTTGTTTTTATCAGATGTATTTCTGCATCTAGTAGTTTTCCTAAGGCATATGATTTTTCTAACATCTACTTTGTCTCATTTTACAATGTGTGTCTTATAAACAGAATGTATATATAATTATATTAAATTTTGTAAGATTTTATATATGTATATATACACATGTGTATATACTAATGTAAATATATGTATTTTATATACACATGTATACACACACACTCTAATCTGATAATCTCTGGCTTTTAATTGCAGTATTCAGTTCATGAATATTTAATGTCATTACCAATATATTTATGTGCAAGATGAATCTCTTACTATGTTTTTCTATTTATAGCATCTTTTATTTGTTCCTTTCCCTCAGCTGTTGTCTTCTTTGGATTAACTATATGTTGTCTTTTTTTTTATTACCTTATTGTTTTTATTTTTTATTACTGCATGTGTTTTATGGCCAATATATTCTGGCTGACAAAAAGAGTTGAGAGAAATTTTCTTGAGCTGACCCACAATAAGAGATATAAAAATAGTAGTAGTTCATCTAGAAAAAAAGTGATCATTGAAGGAACCACATAATTACAGGGAAGAAGGAATATCACTGGAAAGCATAAACATGCAGGTAAACAAATACATGTGTTAATTTTAAAGCATTAATAATACTGTCACATAGAATTAAATAAATGACAATAGTAGTACAATAATAATAATGTTTTGTGGAATTCAGTATGTGACAATAATATTTCAAAAGGCATGAGGGCTTAAAAATTAGTAGAAAATTTTGCATTTTTTAGGAAGAGTTTAATATATTAACATAAGGTATAATGTAATACAATAAAGATCATATTATAATTCCTAATGTTAGAGGCAATGTTTGTATATTTCATGCTTACAAGTTTTAGAACTTTTTGAATATGTGATTTTATATTTTCTATCAGTTCTGGAAGATCCTGGGCTAACATCTGTTCAAATATTGTTTTGCTACCATTCTCTTCCTTCTTCTCCCAGCACTCTAATTACCTATATTTAGACACTTTCACTATTTCTAACTTCTCCCATAAATTGTTTTTCATACATTCCATCTTTTTTCCTCTCTGTGCTTCTTTGTGGATATTTTCTCCTAATTTGTTTCCAGTTGACTAAATATGTTTTTAGCTGTACATAAACTACTATTTAAGAAAATAAATTTTATTGAGGTATACTTTGTATACAATAGAATGCACAGATTTTAGGCTTGTAGTTATATGAGTTAATTACTGGTGTACAGAAACATCTGATTTTTGTGTGGTTATCTTGTACCTTAAAACTTTGATGAATTAATTTATTAGCTCTAATAGCTTTCCTGTGGATTTCTGTGGATTTTCTATGTATATAAAATCTTGTCTTTTATGAATAGAGATAGTTTTACCTCTTCATTTCCAATTTGGGTGCATTTAATATATTTTTCTTGTCTAATTGCTCTGGCTAGAACTTCCTATACAATCTTGAATAGCAGTGGTGAAGGCAGGCATCCTTGTATTGTTCCTAATCTTAGGGAGAAAGCTTTCAGTCTCTCACCATTGATTATAATGCTAGCTGTTGGTTTTTCATAAATGTCCCTTATCATGTTGACAAATTTCCCTTCTATTCTTGGTATTCTGAGAGTTTTTATCATGAAAGGGTATTGGATTTTTTCAAATGCCTTTTATGTGTCAACTGAGATGAACATGTTATTTTGTTTTTTTTTTCCTTTAATTCTAGTAATGTGATATATTACATGCACATATTTGTGTTAAACAACTCCTGTATTCCTTGGATAAATCCCACTTGGTCATGGTATATAGTAATACTTTTAATGTGTTGTTGGATTTGATTGATAGTATTTTGTGGAGAATTTTTGCATATAAATTCATAATGATTATTGGTCTATAATTTTATTTTCTTTTGATGTCTTTATCTGGCTTTGCTATCAGGATAATACTGGCCTCATAGAATGAGTTAAGAAGTGTTCCTTCTTCATTTTTTTAGAAGAGTTTGAGAAAGAGCAGTGAAACCCTCTAATGAATTTTTATTTCCATTTATTTTACTTTTTAACTCCAAAAATTCTATTTGGTTCTTTTTTATAATTCATATTCATATTCTTTATTCATATTTTTATTTTTTCTTGCATTATTTCCCTGGTTTCCTTTAGTTATTTGTCCATGGTTTCCTTTAGCTCCTGAGCATAATTAAAGTAATGAATTTAAAGTCTTTGTCTAGTAAATCCAATCCCTGATTTACTTAGAGGATAGTTTCTGCTCATTTATATCTTTCCTGTGAATGAGCAGTAGTTTCATATATCTTTGCATTCTTGGTGATTTTGTTGTTGAAAACTGAATATTTGAATATTATAGTAACTATAACTATATAGATTCTATATAGTAGTATAGTAACTACAGTAATCTATATAGTAACTATATAGATTCTTCCCCTTCCCCAGGGTTTGCTGTTCTTGGTTATTGAAGACTGCAATCATCTGTTTGTTTGGTTACTTTTCCCAAACTATTTTTTCAAAGATATATTTCTTGTCCTTGTGGTCACTCAAGTCTTGGCTCCTTTAGCTTTTATTCAGGTAGTGTTTTCACAGAGATATTCTTAAATGCCGTGAGCATTTTTAAACTGCCTTTTTCTTTATTCAGTGTTTGCTTGGTGCTTTAAGCGTTTGACTTTTTCTAGAGTTCTAACACGGTTGGCTCTGACAAATTTTACTTGTTTTTCAATGTTTCTGTGGAGGGACAGGAATTTGGAGCTGCCTACTCTGCAATTTTGTTGATGTCTTTGCCTTGTTATTTTTGTTTGGATGTAGTATCTTATATTTAAGTTATAATTTTTTAAAGCTTCAGAAAATATTATTTTCATACAAAAGGTTATTTTTTTTACCTGAAATCATAAACTTGTTAATAGTCAGTTTTAGATTCTGTTTCTGCTGATGTAGTTCTATTTAGCTCACTCTAGGCCCTTATGGTATCTAATTGAAAGCCTAGGGTGTTTACTGGGCCCTTCCACCTAGTAGATCTTGAATTTCAATATCTGTTACCCTGGTATCACACCATTGTCAAACTCTCTGCTAAGTTCTGTAATATCCCTATTTAATATCTATTTAAAATAGAGAAATGCTATTTTCTCTCTTTTCTTGGAGTCCTTTCCTGTGCATTTGCAGCTTAGGAACTGGCTAAACCCTTTGAGGTCAGTGACACATATTTTCAGGCATTTCATGTAGGGTAGGTCCTCTGTGGTTCTTCTTTTCTGAGATTTTCTCTGTAATGTTAAAAGCTCAAATTCCATCTCTGCCTCCTGCTAGAACTGTAGTCCCACGTAGACTTTACTTCTTGCTTGGACTCTAGTCTGTAAAATGTTAAATGCCCTCAGAGAAAACCCTGGTTTGAATGTGGAACTTTTCATAATGTATATTCTTTCTCTCAGGAGCTATAGCCCCTTACATCATACTGGTTTAATTGATTCTCCGTGTCTATGAATAATTGTTGTTGTATTTTTTCCGGATTTTAATATTGTTTGGGATGGCTAGTATTATTCAAGTTTCTTCCCTCACCTTTGATGTTATTCATCCATGAAGAGTTTTTGAATTCCCCCATGTCCTGAGGCAAAAATCAGCTGTGTTCTTGAAGCCTGTCAAGATTTGCCAATATATCTTTCCTCTAGCAATAGCCTTTCACAGGTATATGATCCACATTTTCAGCCTCCTGCATGGCTCTGATGAGCAAATGCCTCCTGGGAAAAAGTGACTGAAAATATCTCTACTTTCAGCTTCTCTCTCTGGAGTATAGCTCTGCAATTCTCTTGCCTTGGAACCTTTTACTGAATTCAAGTATATTAATTCTTTAGTTGTCCTCAGTAAGAGCAATGGTCTGAAGCCAGCTACTCCAATTCACTTGGAACATCGATACATGTATTTTAAATGGTAAAATCAAGTATCTTGCTGTATTATTGTTAATGGGTATTCTAGAATGATGAGGTCAATTCTGGAATGCAAATGTTATATTATTTCCACACTCACTAACTGTAAATTTTAACTCTGCCACAAATATAAAGTACACAGATATGTTTCCAACTTTTCATATGTATCTATTTCATTATTTTCTCAAAGTTTTATTAAGAAGTGTTTTCATGAGATCTTTTCAATCAATATATTTTCCAGAATCATTTATCATATATGTATATACACACTTTGAGAAGTCACAAAGTTAAAATGTATAAGAACAGCACCAATTTTCACCTCTTCCCAACTACCCATCTAATAATAATTTTCCAATATGCCCTAAGAATTTCAAAATCAGTTATAACTTTCTCACTTTTACTGAAACCTGAATCACTTTTGGGACAATATTTCCCTGAAAACTTCCCTTTGATAATTTATTCTCTATCTTACTCCTAATGCCACTGATACTGGATTATACAATCAAAATCAATAAGGTAGATATTTTGAATATTTATTAAATTAATACTCCAACATTAATGAATGCATCTTTTTCTCAAGTGTACATTAAACACTCACGCAAAATGATCAACCAAACCATGAATAAGTCTCATATACCAAGAATAATTTATCACAAAATAATAAAACTAGAAATTAACAAAGACAAAGAGAGCCTTTAACAGAAACAAAATAATAAAAAGAGTAAATTAAATTCTAAACTCAAAAAGTGAGAGAAATACAAAGTACACCAAAAGAAAGAGCATAAATAAGATGAGATAAAAATGGATGGAACACCACTTATGCTTTGGGACATGCCCTAGGTTTGATTAACCAGAAACAAAACCTAAGACAGGGATTTAAACACATATAATTAGGGGAGTTATCTTAAGGAAAAACTGAATAGAGAATTGGGTAACCTTTGTGCAAATGTGATTTTAAGTACCTTTTAGCCTTGACCTGATTTGGGAGCAACTTGATGGAATGTACATTATATTGCAGAGTTTTCTCACTTTGAAGGAGGGAGGCCTGGGCTACTGAATTTACAAGTCAGCCACACAGTCTTCTAGGTTGCTCTCCAAGTTATCTCCAGCAAGGAGGCTTTCAGCAACAAAGGACAATTCTCCTAAGAACATCACACCTTTTAAGCCATTTCCTGTAATGTTTGCTGTCCTTGTGAGACAAATGCACTGGCAAGTTAAGGGGATCTAACAAGGTACCAGCATAATCTACCACAGAGCACCTGTTTTTCAATTTCCCATGTCTACCAGTAAGATGAAAGGAAGGCTTTACAGGGATATCAAAGGATCAGACCTATCAGGTCTGTCTGGTTTAACTATGGAGAAAAGAAGCTCAAACATCTGAGATGGAAGCTGAAGATAAGAGTACCTAAACTGAATAGTAAAGAAGAGTAGTCACAAATGTTATGTACAAACTCATTTGCCATTATAGAAACAATGATTGTAGCCTTCATTTTATTTCCTTCCTTCATATGCTTTAAACATAATTAAACTAACTTGTTTCTTCACTCCTTTCACTTTGCCTCACCATCTTATTTAGGCTAGGTTAAGCTTTACAATTTAGTCTTTAAAATGCAGAAAGTTAGATAAGATCATGAGAAATCAAGAGGTTAAATGAGTATCCAACAGATATTCTATGAGTCAGTTACACTAATTGATAATACCTGGGCTGTATTTCTTTTGTGAGAAATTGGTGTTTTGTTGTTGTTTGTTTTGTTTTTATTTTTTAATGCAAAATACTTGCATTATGATGAACTGGAGAACTGTTTTTCTAGCACAGTTAGGAGAAGAAAGTACACTGTGGAATATGAGATCAAAATATTGGCATGTAATGAATATTTGTCAATATTTTAGCTGTTCAAAATCTGAACCCACTACCATGTTTGAGAATTCCTCACTAAATGAGTTGTGGTGGGCCCCATCTTTTACACCATACATAGGAGAGAATGTGAGAAAAAGAATGAGCAAATTAAAAACAATTGGTTTGACTTCATATCTGGCATATAAATTACAGATGAAAGAATCAATGAATTAAAATCTAAAGAATAAGTTGACTAAGAAGTAGGTGGAAGGAACATAAAGCTCCTGCAGAAGAAGTGGGAGAAAACATCCCTGGCCTGGAGCATTAGCAAGTAAGAAAGTGAATGAAAGGGAGTTTGAGACTGGAATATTAATACATTTACTACAAGGGGACTTCCCTGGTGGCGCAGTGGTTAAGAATCTGCCTGCCAGTGCAGGGGACATGGGTTTGATCCCTGGTCTGGGAAGATCCCACATGCTGCAGAGCAACTAAGCCCATGAGGACAGCTACTGAGCCTGCTCTCTAGAGCTTGCGAGCCACCACTACTGAGCCCACGTGCCACAACTACTGGAGCCCGTGCGCCTACAGCCCGTGCTCCGCAACGAGAGAAGCCAGGACAATGAGAAGCCCGTGCACCGCAATGAAGAGTGGCCCCCATTCACCGCAACTAGAGAAAGCCTACACGCAGCAACGAAGACCCAACACAGCCAAAAATAAATACACAAAATAAATAAATTTATTAAAAAAACACAAAACTACACAGGTATTGGTATGGCTGAAATCCAGAACACTGACAGCAAATGATGGCAAGGGTGTGGAACAACAGGCACTCTCACTCATTGCTGATGGGAATGCAAATTGGTACAGCTGCTTTGGAAGACAGTTCGGCAGTTTCTTACAAAACTAATTATACTCTGAGCATATCAGCAATCACACTCCTTGGTATTTATGCAAAGGAGTTAAAAACTTATGTCCACAGAAAAACCTGCATATGGATGTTTATAACAGCTTTATTCATAAATGCCAAAACTTGGGAACAACCAAGATGTCCTTCAGTAGGTGAAAAACAAGTAAACTGTGGTACATCCAGATGATGCAATAGTTTTCGGCGCTAAGAAGAAATAAGCTATTATGTCATGAAAAGATATGGAGGAAACTTAAATGCATATTACTAAGTGAAGGAAGTCAATCTGAAAAGGGTACCTATTATATATCTACAACTATATGACCTTCCCAAAAAGGGGTTGGGGTGGGGAATGAATAGGCAGAGCAAAGAGAATTTTTAGGGCAGTGAAACTACTCTATATGATACTATAATGGTGGATACATGTCACTAATTGTTCAAATACATAGAATGTAATACAACACAAAGAAAGAACCCCAATGTACACTGTGGACTCCGGGAGCACTATGGATACTGAAGTGAACTTGTAGGTCATCAACTATAATAAACGTACCACTCGGGTGGGAGATTCTGATATGGGTAGGGCATGCATATGTGGGGACAGACAGTAAAGGTGAAACCTATGTGCCTCCTCCTCAATTATGCTGTGAACTTAAAACTGCTCTAAAAACTAAAGTCTAATAAAAAGTGAAACTGTAGAAAAATGTGTGGATTGCGTAAACCTATTATGGATTTGCCAAAGTTATATATTAAGGATTCTTTCCCTTTTTTCTTGAAAATTTGATTAATTTCAAATGGTGAAATCCTTTATACAATGAAAGCTGATCTTTAATTGCACTGTAAGTATTCATTATTAATTCATGTTCTACTTGATATTATATATTGATGTTTTAATTCAATGTATACATCTTTAATATTGTTATATATTTTCCACTCTCAAATACTGTGATTACATTTCACATATAAAAACATTATAGCAGTATGTTTCTATTTTTCCCATTCCACTCTTTGTGTTACATTGTTTATTATATTACTTTTACAAATGTTATAAATTGCACATTATATTGTTATTATATTTGCTTTAATTTATTTGTAATATTTTAAGGAGAATTAAGATTTATTTTATACTTATCTCTATTCATAGTATTATTTTCCTTCTCTCAGAAGAGCTTCCTTTAACATTTCTTGTAGTACTCATCAATTGGTGATGAATTCTGTCATCATTTTTAGGTCTGCAAAAGTGTTTACTTCACCTTAATTTTTCATAGATTTTTTCGTTAGGTATATATTTTTTGGTTGACAATTTTGCTCCATGGCAACCCAACCTGTCAGTATTTTAAATATTTCACTCCACTTTTTTATATTTTTTATTTTAGTTTGCATTATTTCTGATGAGATGTTTACTGTCAAATTTGGTCTTCTGTGCATAATTTAACTTTTTTCTCCAGCTACTTTAAATACTGTCTCTCTCTCTTTTTTTTTTTTTGGAATGTACAAGGTTGTTTATTAAAGCCTTGCTGGTTACTGAAAGACAAAGAAATATCCCAAATGTTCATCCAGAGGGGGCTAGTAAAAGCAATTATATCTGCACAGTAGAACACTCAGCAGCCTTCAAAAAAAGAATGAAAAACTCTGTAAATACTGTCTATTTTTCACTGCATTTCAGCAACTGAATTATCCAGTGCCTAGATGTTGTTTGCTTCATATCCTTTTTCTTGGGTTTGTTGAGATTTTTGAACATTTGGAATTACGATTTTAATCAAATTTGCAAATTCTTCACCATGATTTTTATAGTATTTGTCTGCACGCTTCTTTCTGAACTCCAGTTATATGTATTTTAGACCGTGAAAATTGCCCTGCAGTTCACTGCTGCCCTTTGCATTATTCTATATTCTTTATTTTTCTCTTTGTGTTTTATTTGGATAGTGTCTACTTCTATATTCTCAAGTACTATAGCCTTTTCTTTCACAGTGTCTGACTTGCTGTTTGTCTTATACAGTGTATTTTTCATCTTAGATGCTGCATTTTTTATCTCTAGAGATTTGAATTCATTTGTGAGATTTTAAATACATCTTTCATTTTTTACTCATCATGCTTCTGTATTTTTCTACTTGTTTCTATTAACCAAATTGTTTCTATTAACCAAATTCTTGGTTATGGGTCATATTTTCCGGCTTCTTTAAATGTCTTGTAATTTTTTTAACAAATGGCACACATTGAGAAGTTTACGTTTGGGGTGCTGGATTTTCTTGCATAACTTCAAGTATTGTTCTCTATTTAGTATGCAGTTAAGTTACTTGGAAGTATTTGATTATTTTGAGGCTTGGTTTTAAGATAAGATAATATCTTAGAAAGTTTATACCAGCGTTTTGTATAGGGCTAATTTGGCCCCACTGCTGCACTTGTGCTCAAAACAGTATTGCACACTTTTTTCTTTTCTCATATTATTATATTTATATTTACTTATTTTCTTTTTGCTGTGTGTAAGTATTACTGCTGTTAAGCAGAACACCATGGACCGTTCACCAGTGCTAGGGGAGGACTTCAACTTCATGGAGGAGAGCAAAGATCACCATAATGCCAGCTACCAGGAATAGAAGTCTAAGTACGTCTGCCCACTGCACCTAGGCAATGGAGTTGCCAAAAATAGAACAGTCAACTACTGACTCGATAGACAATGCTTTTATTCACATAGAGAAGAGATAAAGCAAGATCAGCTCCAAAAGTTTGTGTTATCTCATGGTTAGTGGGTGCCCGCCCCCGGCAGCAAACAGGGCAATTGGCCTATGTGCACCCATCTCCTGTTGCAGCAGAAGGTTCCCTCCTCCTCCTCCAATGAAGTCTGAAAAACTGAGAGTTTAGGGCCTGCCTGAGGGCCATTGACACACACGCTTAAGCAGAACAAAAGGAACGGTTGTTGACCATAACACAGGTAAAGATATTCCCACAAAAGGTTTATCATCAGCACAGTCTACGTGGGCTCTTTATTTTTTTAATTGGGGTATAGTTGTTTTACGATGTTGTGTTAGTTTCTACTGTACATCGAAGTGAAGTAGAGTTAAAGAATTAGCTCTTCCTGCTAATACTGTGTGAGAGGTTCACAGATTAGCTTGTTAATCATTTTTTTTTTTCTCTTCAGAAAACTAAAAGTCTAGCATGTATTATAGACAGGTTTAATATATTAGAAAAATTAGGCTACTATGTCAATAGCATTTTCATTCAATAGAAAGAGAATTGACAGAATCTAGATTTAGAAAGGCACTAGAAATCATGAATTCCAAAGTTTTCATTTGGTAAATTAGGACCCTGAGCTTCAAAGGCACACAAGGTCTTGAACAAGATGGTGAATTAGTACTTCAATGTCCATGAAATGTTAATGCATTTTATCTCCAGTCTAAAACTAGTTTGTTTTCTTAATTTATATTCAAAACAAAAGTCATATGTAAGATGCAAGTCTACTGAACAGACTTCTCAATTTAGCACATGGTTAAATCTGAAATACAATCAGCAGTGACCATTTCTCTGTCATTTGCTCATTTTAAATCCCTGCTTTTTATACTACCCTTGAAAAGAACAGCACACATGACATTCAATGCTTAAAAAAAGGGGGTAGGGGGCTGGGGGCCAAGTAGCAAAGGACAGCTAGAGCCTTAGGGGTAATGGGTTAACTATTCTTGTTGGCTAAGTAATGTGCCCCAACCCATGCATTGAGGAGGAATATATTCAAGGGCCTCAACAAACTTATCCAGCTTCTGTAAATCCACGGCAATAGAAATCATAGAATAAACAACACATATTTGTTTGCTTTTTAAAAATATATTTTGTTTTGTAAAACACTATCAGATATATTTTGGCATCAGGTACAGCTAAGAGGCAGCACATTAATGGAAAGTGGACAAGTTTGGGGGTTAGTCATAAATAGTTACTTACTACTTATTGTGACAATTAGGTGCTTTTAACTGCAAAATAGAAAAAAAAAATCCTAATTGTGTTCAAATAATAGAGAGATTTTTACTTCACATATGTTGATGGGTGTTAATAGGGAGGATCCAGGACTGGTTAATTCCTAAAGTGAATTCCTCAAAGATCTGTTTTCTTTATATCTTTTCACTCTGTCATTCTCAGCACTTTTTCAGCTTCATACATGGTTGCTGGATGGCCATACATTATTCTGGCAATTTATTTTCACTAGTGTCTAGATGTAAGTATGACCCACCTTTTAAGTTCAAGAAAAAAACATCCAAGACATCCCCTTAAGAATCCTCCCTCACATTTCATCAGCCAGAATTATTTCAGAATGCCTTCCACGGAGAGGCTAATGAGACCACATGGATTTATTCAGCTTTTTCCCACCAGGGTTACAGGACAGAATGAAACCCTAGAGAAAATGACTTGAAACACTATGCTCTCAATTTTCCCAAGGACAGTACATAGCGAGCACCATTTCAGATACATAGGAGAGAAATTATTATTACATAAAATTAATGTCTTAGGGCATTAGGACTTAATTCTTGCCCAGAACCCCAGTGGAAAAGGGCTATTTGTATTAACCATATTTATCCTCTGAGTATGGCCTCTGGGGATACAAGTATCTTCTGTGAGGTAAATATCTGCTAGAGTAATTTCAACTAAATTGAGCTTCTATTAGCAGAGAAAGAGGTGGGGAATGGCTATTGTGTAGAAAATTAACTTTCTTCCACATCTGGTTTTTAAGAGTGATATGTAGTGTGTTATGCTGTGATGTGTTCCTTCAGGCGCCTCTTCAGGACTGAAGGAATTATTCTGCTTGCTATTGGAAGTGTTGCCAGCAGACATTCCTGTATTGTGAGACCTCTCTGGGAATTGTCTCAGCTAAAACGATTTGTCTCACTAAATATCATTCTGGCTTCAAAGTTTCCCATGGTGTCAGATGAAGACCTTGCTGGACTGTATCCAGATCTGTTTCCTTTCTTTCCCTTCCAAAGATGGTGATCCCAAAAGCACACCCAAATCAATATCCTGTATGCTTGTGTGCATCTGAGTCTTAAGTGTCCTTTTCCCAGGTGAAATCTTGGATATGCTTTTCAACCATTTTGTGTCTAAATGTCCAAATGTCCAAAAGGGGCCATATTACTACCAAATTTCTTTGTGAAAAATAATGTGTGTGTGTGTGTGTGTGTGTGTAGAGAGAGAGAGAGAGAGAGAGATTACACCTAGCAACAAGCCTGACGTGGCATATGCGTGAAAATACACAAATATCAATATATACATTAATGCATTTTTTTTGAAAATTCGTATTTTAGTATTTTTTACTTTTAAATAAATCTCATTTAATGTGTGCTTTGCTTATGATCACAAAGCCAATATGTGCCAGAACTAGTAAAATCCTCATCTTAATATAAATATCATATTCATTCCATTATATGTCACTGCATTTCTTGTTAAAATAAATGATACCACCCAACCATAGAGAGAAAAACATGATAATCAGAAGCTGACAAGAAAGAATTCCTAATAAAAATTGTAAATTAAAAAATCTCTTTCAGATATAAAGCACATTTGACTCTAAATTAATTCTGAAAACCAGAATAGAGAAATGCATTTTTTAAATTCCTTAACACAAGTTGATTCTTGTAATGACTTTCTTTTCAAAATACACACATATATATTAAATATAATGTATATTTATATATTCAAATATATATCACATTTACAAACATGTGGTGACATCAATTCTTAAAAAATCAATTTCAATTTTTAGGAAAGAATAAGAATCCGTGTTACTAAATTTTGTTGAGAATATAAACTATTTTAATGACAGATACCAAAATGTCTAATATCAGGAAATGGTTCTCAAGAAATTTTTGTTATTGTACCTGAGTTCTAACCATCCATTTGACAAATACATAATATATAATGTAAATCAGCATATGTAAATATCCACATATAGCTATTAATGCTTCACCATTCTCTTAATGTGCTACAGGGTAAAACAGAGGAGTATAAATAGAGGAAGAGAGGGAGATATTATAAAATTATATTTTGTTGGATTTTCTAGAAGAATGAAGGTTCAAATAGAATGTGTGATGATTATGTTAATTCAAGGAACATTACAGTGGGAGTGTAACATTTAAGTTTTAATTAGTAAGAAGTAGGCAGATGCTATATTTCAGTGTTGCAAATATTCAGCCAGTTTTATAGACTACTTTGTAAATAAGGACATGAGAATTTCTTGATGTAGGATTAAGTTTAATAGGCCAGCAAAAACAGCATTTGAATCAAACGACTTTAACATATTGAATAGACCTACAGAGTATGGTACCTCATTAGGAGGCTCAAAATGTTTTGGTGCAAGGCATAGAACTTACAGGTGAACACTCCTTAGGCCTTAATACAAGCCTGTCACCTTTGTTGAATAGCTTCAATACACATGACCTCTGGTTACTATCTGGTATTATCCTGAGCCTTTTTTACTGAACATCCTATATCCACTGCTTGATTCCTTAACTTTAAGCTATCAAGTTTGCATAGTATCACAGCATAAATATTCATGGTAAGACAGAGTTCCCTGGGGCTTTCACTGATTTTCATTCCTCGACGTTCCCATCACTGAGATAAGGTTGGGTTTCCCTTCTTCTTCCCTCTCTCTGTCCTTCTTAATCCTTACAATATCTTAGAATTTTTAAAAAAATCAAATTATGCTATAAGAATAAAGCCAATTTTGATAAAAGAAGTCAATTTATAAAATACATTTTCTCCTCTGATGCATTTACCAGATCCACAAAAATGGTGGTTGCAGGGGAAATTCAGGACCATGGTTAAGGGAAGGATGGAAAAAGAAGAGAGAGGAGGAAATTTAGGATCAGTGTGTGTGTGTGTGTGTGTGTGTGTGTGTGTGTGTGTGTGTGTCTGTGTGATTAAAGGTATCCCTATCCCTATGCTAAACATTTCACAAGCACTTGTTCCATTTTCTTGTATTTTAAGTCTATTCTAAACTTCAGGGAACATTCTGTGATGATATAGGTCAATAATACTTGTTGATATTTTCCTTGCTTCTACAAAATAGCTTTTCCTGTTTGATTTGACACACTTGTAAAGTAATTCTGCACAGTACTTTGTCAAGTAGTAGGCATTAGTGCTGACCACAGAGAAAAAATTGAAATATTGGTCAAATCTTCAGTTAAGATTTTGTACAGGTCACGATATGAATGGAAAAACCACTTTTGTACCACACAAAATATATTGAAGGATACTAGTCCTTTACTGGATATGCCTTTTGCAAAGATCCCCACCCCTCACCCCCCGCCATCTGTGGCTTGTCTTCTCATTCTCTTATTATTGTCTTTCCCAGAGCAGAAGTTTTTAAATTTTACTGAAGTCCAGCTTATCAACTATTTCTCCCATGTATTGTTCCTTTAGTGTTATCTAAAACGTTGCCATACCCAAAGTCATTTAGGTTTTCTTCTATGTTATCTTCTAGATGTTTTATAGTTTTACATTTTAAATTTTAGTTTGTGGTACATTCTGAGTTTGTTTGTTTGTTTTTAATGGTGTAAGGCCTTTGTCTAGATTCATTTTTGCACATGTGGATACCCAGTTCTTCCAGTACCATTTGTTGAAAAACTATCTTTTCTCCATTGTATTGCCTTTGCTTCTTTGTCAAAGTTTAGTTGACTATATTTATGTGAGTCTATTTCTTGGTTCTCTATTCTGTTCCACTGATCTATTTTTCTATTCTTTCATCAGTACCACACTGTCTTGATTACTGTGTCAGACCTCCAACTTTGTTTTTCTCCTTCAGTACAGTTGGCTATTCTGAGTCTGTTATACAAAATATACAAAGAAGTCTTAAAATTAAAAAATAAGAAAACAAAAAAACTAATGAAAATGGTCATAAGACCTTAACAAACACTTCACCAAAGAAGATATGAAGATGGCCAATAAGCATATGAAAAGATACTTCACATCATATGTCATCTGGGAAATGCAAATTAAAGCAACAATAAAATACCACTACACACCTATTAGAATGGCCCAAATCCAGAACACTAATAGCATCAAATACTGGTGAGGATGTGGAGCAATAGGAACTCTCATCCATTGCTGATGGGAATGCAAAATGGTACAGCCACTTTGGAAGGCATTTTGGCCGTTTCTTACAAAAGTAAACATACTCTTACCATATGATCCAGCAATTGTGCTCCTTGGTATTTACCCAAAGGAGTTGAAAAGTTATGTGCACACAGAAACCCGCGCATGGATGTTTATAGCAGCTTTATTCATAAATGTTAAAAGTTGGAAGCAACCAAGATGCCCTTCAGTAGGTGAATGGATAAATAAACCGTATTACATCCAGACAATGTAAGAGTATTCTGTACTAAAAATAAATGAGCTGGCAAGCTATGAAAAAATATAAAAGGGATTTAAATGCATATTCCTAATTGAAAGAAACCAATCTGAAAAGGCTATGTTGTGTATGATTCCAATTATATGACATTTTGTAAAAAGTAAAACTCTGAAGACAGTTGCTAGCAGTTGGGGTGGAGAGATGAACAGGTAGAGTACAGAGAATATTCTGTAATGATAGATAGATATCATTATTTATTTGTCCAAACCCAGAGAACGTACACCACCAGGAGTAAACTATAATCTCTAAACTATCGACTTTGGTTGATTATGGTGTGTTAATGCAGGTTCATCAGTTTTAACAAATGAACTCTCTGGGGAGGGATTTGATAATGGGGGAGGCTATGCATTCATAGGAGCAGAGGACATAAGGGAAATCTCTGTACTGTCCTCTCAGTGTTGCTGTGAACCTTTAGCTGCTTCAAAATTGTCTTAGTTAAAAAACTATTTTGAAGGTATTACATATTATTTCATTGAATCATTCCTCTATGGATTTTTCCTACTTTCAATATTTATTGACATTTATTTATTAAACATTTATTTAGTTTGTGTATGTGGGGTTTTTGTTGTTTTGTTTTGTTTACTTCCCAGTCTCCTTACATAGAAATTCATTGCTCTGTTTGATTCTATACTACTGCAATTAATATGACTTCTCCAGTTGGTCCCATTGCAAACACTTTTTTAAAAAGAAGCTAGATTAGAGAGATGATTTTTCTCAACATACCATTTTACTTATACTTTGATCAACATATTTTATTTTTATCACCATCATATTACATTCAAAATTTTAGTTTGTATGTTTCCCTAAATCACCACAGTCCCTCTTGTTGTGTTCCCTTTGTGACACTCATTTCCATATTTTTTCCCCAGTTAACTAACAATTGTCTTTCAGACCTCAGTCCAAATATCTGTCCTATATCTAATGGCCTGGATCAGATTTTACTTTTACACACTTTCTGATTGCTTTGTTAATTTTATTCTTCACTACCATATTGAAAATTTACATTTATTTGTACAATACTTGATCACATCAGACTGTATTCCAGCATTATACAATGTATACACATAGAAACACACATACATATACATATATGTGTATGTGTATATATATATATTTTAAAAGTCACTTATGTTTTATTCCTTTCATTCTGCACAGTGCCTACTATTTAGTAGACTTTCAATACATACTAAATGAGTGAATAAATATTCCTAATATAGCTCTTTTGCTTGCTCCTTTCTCTCCATCTAGAATATTGTGTCCCAGGTTATCTCCACCTGTAAAAATTATAGTCATCTTTTGAGGCTAACTCAAATGTCAGTTCCTTCATTATTGTCACTCAATCCCTCAGCTAGAAACAATTTCTTCCTTCCATGAATTGTACTTTTTTAGTAATGAAAACATTCATACCCTATTTAGTGATAACAACATCAAAGCAAAAAAAGTTTATATTTATAACTTCCATAACATTTAGCATGATTCCTAGCATATCACTCCTATAGCAATAACAATAGTCGCCATCTTGATGTTTAGTATTTGATAGTCATTTTCTATGCACTAACATGTATTACAGGGCTGACCCTTGAAGAACACAGGTTTGAATTACACAGGTCCACTTATATGAGAATAGGAAATACTAAAGTACTACACAATCCATGGTTGGTTGAATCTGTGGATGCAGAACCACATATATATTGACAGCCAACTATAATTTATCCAGGGATTTTTGACTACATGCAGGGTCAGCACCCCTAACCCCCGAGTTGTCCAAGGGTCAACTGTATACTTAAATCTCATAAGTTCTCTGAGGTGTGGCTATTGATCACATTTCACAGAGGAGGAAACTGGGGTTAAGGAATGTCAAATAATTTGCCCGAAGTTGCATAATTAAAAATATAAAAGCAAATAAACACACACACAAACCAACACCAACATTTATTTTAAACTCATGTTAGACTGCAAACTAATATTTGAAAAATCTCTAGATATAAAATGGGTAAACTTTGTTGTATGGGATGATTTATTTATTCTTCTTCACAATTTATTTTAGCCAAGTCTTTAAGTAATTTTAATTTCACGTAGACCTCCCTACACTTGGTTTGAATTCCACAATTCTATAAACTTTAGAAATGTAAAGCACTCCTAAAGATTTCTACAGATGTTGACAAAAGTTGAAATTAATTAATAGACACTTACATTCTCATAGTCTTTCTCTCTTTGGGGTTTCTGCTTCTATTTCATTTGTGTGCCTCTTTAAAAGATGGTATAAACCTAAACTTGAGGTCACATGTGTGAATGCGCACACACATTCAAATTAAAATCATAAACATCCTTTAAAAAATCGTTACAATCATTAATGAGTTTTTTAATGACAATTGCAAAGTAGGACATTGAAGATCATATCAGAAATAATCCTTCCTCAAATACTATTATAAATCTCCTTGGTTCCCATCTGACATTGTCCATCCTACTTTGTCTGCTACATCTCATTCATTTTTAGAACAGAAATTCATTTCCATGCAGAGAACTTCTCATATAAAATATTAAAACAATTGTACATATATGTGTGCACGTATGTATATACATATATGTGTATTGTTGAGGCCCAGGGGAGGCTGCCCCAAAGTATGCCTCAATGTCATATTGACTATTTTGAATTAAAGTTACTTAACAAAAAGCTGATGCAAGAGGGACTCTTTGACTCTCCTCTCTGTCTCCCTGAAAGTAGGAAATAAATTTCTCATGTGAAAGGTGCACTCCCTGCATGTACACCTAGAGGTAGGACACTATTATCGCCAGAGAGGGGTAATTTGGGGCTGAGAAGCCTCTATAAACAAACCTGGTTACTTCTTTAATTGAGTACCCCAAGCTCAAACTTTATTTAGATTCTTCACTAATTATGTACCCGAAGCCTAAGTTTCTTTGTCCTGTCAATTCCTCACAAATTTATTGTTTCTTTGTCTGAAAAGTATAAAAGCTGTCTACTTTGTCTACTTCTTAGGCCCCATTTCTGAGACCTTCATGCACACAAATTAAAATTCTTTTTCTCCTGTTAATCTGTCTGTGTTGATTTTATTATTAGTCCAGACACAAGAACTCAAGACGGGTAGAGGGGGAAATTTCCCCTCCCCAACAGTGTGTGTGTGTGTGTGTGTGTGTGTGTGTGTGTGTGTGTGTGTGTGTGTGTGTGTATGTTCATTATCACTTCTTTAATCAACTATTTATTAACCAAATATGGTTAATGTTTTTTAAATAAACTTTTAATCATTCTAGCAATAGTAACCAAGCAATGATATATAAAATGTAAACAAATAATCACAAGAGAGTGTAGTTTTAATTATATTTCCTATAATATTGGTTACCTAGGAAATATCAGCAAGAGGAAATATAATTAACATGTCCTGTCAACTGTATTACTGGAATTGAAAAATGAAGTACAAAGTATACTACCTTTTTCAATGATTAAATTTTCTCTAAACTTGGTTGACGTTAATGTAGTCTCTAGTAGGTCATCACTTGTATATAATGTATAAATTTGACTTAGTCCTGACTGCGTACAGTAAGAGCTTCAAAATAATACAACTTAATTCTTGATTTTTAAAATAATTTTTAAACATGGCATTTCCCTATACAGTATTTTCAGTATACTTCAAAAATTTTACCTTTTTAAACTCTTAACTATAGCTTTAAGAAAATGTCAGGGTATTTAAATCTGATTTGTTTTTGGTTCTATTTTTTTATTCTACAAACCCTTTTCTTAATGTTCTCAGTAATACAGGTGACTTTATAGTAAAATGCCAAATATTTTTAAAGATATGAAACAGCATGCTACACAAAACTGAAATGCAAGTTCATTTGTTTCCTATGTTTCCCATCCTAAAGGGGCTTGAGTATATCTGCATGTGCATTTTTGTGTATATGTGTGTATGTGTGCATGTGTGTGCATGCACATGCATGTACATGTGTTTGTTGCGTGTTGTATGTGTTTATGGAATGACTTGTATGCCTTACGTCTTGATAAATGCCTGAATAACTATGAATTAAATTCATAATTTAATTATATAAACTACATTCCCTAACTCTTTTTGCTGCTAGTTCACATAGGATCTCATCTTCCAGAGAGCGCCACTCAAATTTGCTTTGGAGTCACCAGAAGTTTTGTCAGACATAATCACCAAGCAGCTCTATCATAATGTTCTTCCTCTCTGGCTCTGTCCATCATCACCTCCCCTTAAACTGGTCACTCCTAGCAAAGCTAATTGTGGTTTTCTGTTCAATATCATTGTTGTGGCTGTCTATAAGAGAGTAAGTTTGATAAGAAGTCATCCTTGTCTACACGTGAAGAACCAGAATAATGCCATGTGTAAGGATAAAAAACCAGAATCTTTGAGGGAGGAGGGACTGCCTCCCTACCCTCTCTTCCTTATTGTGTCTCCTTTAAAATATAACAGACCTTATAAGAGGCCTAACATTTTGATTTTACAATGCAAGGTCACAGGCCTTCTGACATTTGGAACTGTGAACATATACCTCCCAAATGAAGTCAGTGTTTTCTCAGGGAGCATGAAGGAGACAGTCACAGGGCATGTCCATTTTCTCTCAAGGAGATAAGAGTTTTAATTGTTCTTTCTTTTACTTTACTGCATATATTTGTGTGAAATTCAGTTCAGATTTTGTAGTCGCTTTGGTATCACCTTAAATGTTTATTCTAATATTCAATTGTGTCTTCTCTCTCTAGTACACTGGTCTAGGGGAAAAGGTCTTTTGTTGGTAAGACTGTTTTAATTCTTCACCATGTTACCCTAAGGAATATGGATATCCAATAATCTTGCTCATAGTCAATTTATTTATGAAAATAAGTCATTCTCCTAAGTTTCTCCAAACTCATGCAGGAATGCATCTTTCGCTCCCTATGTTGTTATCCAACATATTCATCTAAGTGATAAAAGTAATAATCTGTAACTTGAGAGAAGTTTGACTCAGATGCTGTAGGTTTGGTGTAAATGTTGTTACATGTAACATGAATTATCATGAATAAGATCCATGATAAGTTGCACACATCTTTTTTTAATTTTTAATTATCCTTCTTAACCATTTTACTTTAGGAATGTTTTTAGTATTTTCACTCATGTTATATCAAGTTACTCTGATATTAACTTGTTGAAATCCATGAATAAGTAGCAAAGACAGGAAAATAAAGTGGCATTTTTGACTGCTGTATATTTGTTTGGTAAACCTGTTGTGATATTTGTTCATTTAACAGAAATTTGTGGTGCGTTCTCTCTGCCACTCCACATATAATGTTCTAGGTGCTAAGTAGGGCCACTGCCTCAAAGTACTCTTATTAATGTAATTGTTCCCTACTAAGTCAGCCCTCTAACTGCTTATTGATAATTCTGGTCTATTGTCTACTTGGAAATGACCTTGGCTTTCTCTCGGTGTTCTAGGGCTAATTAAGGAAACCCCTTCTCAGATCACTCAAGTAACTAGCTTTGCTTTTTTGACTTTGGTTTTCTCATTGCCCAGAATAAGATTTCACCATTTCCCATCCTATGTGAGAATTCAGTGTTAGTGATTACATAGGCGAAGTACAAGCCTGGCTCAATCATCTGTGAGCTATGAAGCTATGACTTCAACAAATGAACATTTCTAAGATTCAGCAACTTCTTGTATAAAAATGGGGATATTAATAGAATATAGCATACCTAGTTGTGGCAGAGATCGACTGACATGGTGCAAGAATATCACAAGGAACATTATCAGGAATTAGTCTCAATTTATAGTAATTAGCACTATTATCATCATTATTTCTAGTAATAAATTTAAATTATTTCCATGAAAATATGACCAGCCTACTTCATAAAAAGTAGGGTTAAGCCATATATCTACCTTTTGGTATGCAAGTGATAATGAAAATATCTATAACTTTATTATAATTAATAAAATAACTAAGTTAAAATAAAATATATTTCACTACATTTTGTCCACCAGTGGCATTATGGTATCACATAGCAATTAAAATAATATTAAATGCCAAGAAAAGATGTATATTAAAATTTAATGTAAACACAATAATTTGCACAAAGCAGACTATTTTTTTTCTTAAAAATGGAAGCATGTTATCATAAATATTTAATTTATTTAAAAGATATGCTGAGATAAAATGTATTTGCTGAGGGTGGAAATGTGCATTTTGGGGAAAATTAATTTATCAGAACCTCAGTCTCCTTTTTTGGTAAAGTGAACTAGTGGCCAGAACAAGAATTATAATTCACCTCTATAAGAAAAGGGATCCCAAAAGAATACCTATAAAGCACACTCATTTTGATCTATCAGCTTATTGGTGGTATCATAGGCTACTCTCCACAATTCTCTTCGTATTTTGACTAGAACACAGTAGAAATTGTATTGTTCTTTATTCATTCAGTTATACTCTGCCTTCTTTGTAAAAAAGATAATTTGGAAAGATTAAGTGGAGCTCCACTTCATTATCATCAAACTGCCACTCCTGAGACCACTTGTCCTACTCTCTAATGCTCGTGCTTTAATTTTCAGAACAGCTTCTCTTAAAACAATTAATATGTGTGACTTCTATGGCACCTCCTAATATTTATTCTGTACTTGAAAATTACTGGGTATAAAAATAGCTGTAAGTTTACTTTCATTTTTTTATTGTTGTTGTTCTCCATAGCATATGATACTGAAATAGTACAAAGATTTTTCTCATAAAAACAAATAACATAAGAAATGAGAGCAATAGGAATAAACTGTGAAGAGATTGTTTAGATAAATAAATAAAATTAAATGCATAGGGGGAAAAACCCACAAAGCTTTGTGTTCTGAAGCTTTCTTAAATCCCATACAAACTTGAGGTCTTCAAATAAACCATCGTAACTCATTTTTCAAGAATGAGTAGAAAAAAACAAACATTTTCATTTAGTTCAAAAGGCTTTATTACCTTCAGTTCTCCCAAACATATATAATAAATATATCAATCTTTACCTTCAGAAAAAAATGAGTCCAGCAATTTGTAGACTCATAACTTCCTTACACAGTATATATTTTATTACTATTACAAATGGACATTTTTGATTTTTAAATTATGGATGGAATTTATTTAATTTGACTCGTTGATGGGTGTTTATAAAGACTAGCAATAAATATTAGATTTAAATAGTAACTGAGGTATATTTTACAATGCTTTCATTTAAATATTTAGCAACAGGAAACATTGATCTGTCTTTGGTGTAAAGACTTTTGGATGAAGAGTATCCATCTCTACTAAACTCTGGGCTTTAGGAACCAGTTCATCTAAAAATCCTTCAGAATTTGAGATTAGAAAATATATCAATCTGTGTGGAGGGAAAACGTTTCTGGAAAAGGATATGAGTAGAAATGAAGAACATTAGCGAAAGATATGTAAAAGAAATAAGAAAACTAAATACGGAAATATAAATAGTTGTAATTATTAAAGTGGAAAATATTAAGTAGTTAAAACAATAAGAATATACAGGCATGTGAAAAATTACTTTAAGACTTTTGATGAAAGAGAGAGAGATAGAGACAGAAGGAAGAAAAAGAAAGAGAGAGAAAAGAAAAAGAAAGAAAGAAAGAAAGAAGAAGAAAGAGAGAAAGAAAGTTGATTTTGATGAGAGAGAAAGAGACAGAGAGACAGAGACAAAGAGAGAAAGAATGGAGGCATGGAGGTAGGGAAGGAGGGACAGTAAGAAGGGAAGAAAGACATACATAAGGAAGTCAAAGAAATTCTAATTATATCAGTAATTATAGAGGAGCTGGACAAGACCTAGAAAGAAAAGTAATGTATTTAAGGGTAATAATAGAGGTTAATACTAACCTTCAAGAAGAGAAAATTTAATTTATTTAATATATGCTACCAAGGAAGTTAACTAAATATAACAATATAGTAAATTTTTAAAAGCTTTGTAGAAAAGGCAAGTAAAATGCATTGTTATAAAGAAGTAAAAAGATTCACTAGGCAAACATCATGGATTAGTATAGTACATGCACAAGAACTGGTGAGGAGTAACAAAAATGCATTATATATATATATATATATATATATATATATATATATATATATATATATGGCACATATTTTTGAAAAATTACAAGAAATGTCATGTGTACTGTACTGATTTTTAAATAAGAAAATAAATTCAGACAGTTTAAGTAATTTGTTCAGGTCTTTCCTCAAACAAGCTGAAGGACAAGGAGCAATTCCCGTATCTCTAGTCTAGTATTCTTAGGGAGTATTTTTGTTTTTGTTTTGCCTCTGTAAAGATTCTATTTTGAATGGTATCAGAATTCCAAAAATTAAATCAATCGATACATATACTCTTAAAATATACCTATTGCTATTGTTTTTTAGCCTGTGATTGCTGTTATTTCCCATGTCTACAACACATTACACAAGTGCTTCATTTTCATAGTTTCATTTTTTTATTCTTAAGAAGTTAGGAAATATGTTTAAAGATGTTTGAAAACTATACTTACTGATGACGGTTTTTTGGTTATTTCAGCTCTAGTAACTAGGAAAATTCTGGAACTCTTAAGTGATTAAAATAATCAGGAAGAAAATATTGTAAATAAGATCAGTAAACTATATAACTAATGCCAACTAAAATAGTACTTAATTCATTTTCCTGGCAGGAAAATATGCTGTTTCACCATTATTGGATGCTTTGTGTGGTTGTTTTTTTATTCTAATAACTTTGGATTTTAACTTACAAAGCATATCTTTTTATACCTTCAACACAGAGCTTTGTAAATATTATTTCAACTGGCATACCTATGTTGTCATAGAGAATCAACTGTTTTGCCTAGAAAAGATAACCTTCCAGAAGAAATAAAAGAAAACTAGATATACAGCCCTAACTTCCACATTTAAATAATTATTCTCTTCCAAACACTGAATCTACTTATTCAAAATGCATTACTAAACCTTGTGGTTTTGCAAAGTTCTAGAAGAATTCATTAGAAAAACTCAAGTATTTTTTGTAATATAACTTAAAATCTCCTAAATACAATAGCACAGATTTTTGTTATGCTTCCACTTTTCTGTCAATTGATAATGTTCATAGTAATGTTTTTATATTATTCTTAACATTGATTATATGTTGCCACTCATAATTTTGCTGGTTAATTTTTACAACTTTAACACACACACAGAGTTTATCAATATAAAGACTGGATAAGTACGTAATTAGGGCTTTCTTAAATTTTTCTTGATTCAAACATCAACAGATGTGACTCTCCTCAGGCAGTCTCACTCATTCCTTGATTATTTCCCTGACCTTCTGTCTTCATTTCCATCTTTGTATCATTGATAATAACTGAAAATGTACATCATATTCTTATATGGGTAATGTCTGGATGTATTGTGAATAGTGACACAGAGAGGAAAGCTATGATAGCACGAATATCAAGAGAGTGGCTGCTGCTGGGTAAAAGATAGGAAAGTGGTATACTCTGTGACAAAATCGGTGTTTTTAAGGTAAGATAAAAATGTATCCAAAGCTGATGAAGCACTACTAATTCAGCAACCCAGGTATGGGTATTTTTAGGTGCAATCTTTATCATGTGCTAAATTCAAATGAACATTTGAAATTTTTTATGTTCTAACTTTCATATTTATTTGTCTACTCTGGCATTAATTAAATATTCTGCATATAATTGTTAATATATTTTAATGACAATAAGGCATATTTCTTTTCATTCTTTTTTTAAAAAATCGACTCTGGTGTACTTGTTCATTTAGATAAAGTTAATAATTTTATAAATTTCTGAAATATATCATTGGAAATTTTATTTGGATTATAATAATTTCATGGATCTTAGAAGATAATTTTCCATGTAAGAAGATAGCATGTAGAAGATCCTCTATGCTTTCCATGTAAGAAAGTAGTATGTTTCTCCATTTATTTCCAGATTTTTTTTTCAGTTCTAAGTAAACTATTTTAGGTTTTTCTATGTAGGTACACTACTTTGATTTCTAGTAATTTATCTTTCTTTTGCCACTGTTGTCTATGGCATCATTTTGCTTGGAAACCACTGATGTGTGTATATTTGGCTGTGGTATGCAACTTAAATAAAATTCAATTATTATTTGTAATAGTTAAAAAAATAGTTTTCTTTTGGATTCTTCAGGTAAAAGATCTTAAAATATATGAGTATATTTATTATTTATTTATTGTAGTAAGAATAGATTACATGAGATCAACTCCAAACAAAATTTTAAGTGTACAATACAGTATTGTTAACTACAGGTACAATGTTGTACGAAAATATCATATTCATCTTTCATAACTGAAACTTTAAACCCACTGAAAAACTCCTCATTACACCCTATTTCCTACCAATCCCTGGCAACCACATTTTACTTGCTCAGTTCCTTTTCAAAGTGGATAAATTTACCTTGCCTTGTCAAACCCCAGGACCTGGCCATTTTCTTAAATGTGGTTACTCCACAAAATTCAGGTCCCATATCAAATTCTGCCTGCCTTGAGAAAACCTCTGACAATGCTACCTAAATTCTCCCTGTACTACCTGACTCAATCACATCAACCTATGCAATTCAATCTCTAAATATCTGTCACTTTCTATAATTATTCTTTACTTATTTGTTTATTACTTTTTCTCTCTGTCTTATTTTCCTTTGTATTTTTGGAACATGGCACACAGGTAGCTCAAAATAATAGTAATTTTAATTGACCAGTCAACATAACAGGTTTGCCTTTCAACAGGGGCATTTCATAAATTTTCTTTAAATATTGAAATCTTAAATCTTCTGTATTATTGACTGATTTCTGATTTTTGATTCCTTATTATTCATTCCTTTTTTTTTTCCATATAAAATATATTTTTGTTTGCTGAGCTAACCATTTTATTTTTTTATTGTTTCTTTCCAGAGTTAATGTGAAATATATAGTATATTTTGAATGCTTTCAATTTTAAACAAGGAGCTTAGCATCTTATTATATTTTCCTGTTGACTGTCATCATGCACTTCAGTCTTAATTACCACATTTACATTGTTATTATTATACTATATCTTCTTGCAAAAACATTTTTTTGGCTGTGCTGCGCAGCTTTCGGGATCTTAGTTCCCCGACCAGGGATTGAACCAGGGCCACGCAGTGAAAGTGCCGAGTTCTAACCACTGGACCACCAGGGAACTCCCTAAAAACACGTTTTTAATTTTTAAGGAGATTTTAAAAGTATTTTTATTTAAGATATTTATTTCTGCATAAAGAAGCATTATTATTGGAAATACTTAAAAATAAACTCATCAATAAATTTGCAGAAAACATATGAGTATATGTTGAATTGATGTTGAGGATGAAAAATTTTGACTAGCATAAAAAGTTATAGTCTATGAATGGAAGGCATTAGAAACACTTAAAATAATACATACATTAATATAATACCAATACGACTACCAACTCTTCTTGCAAAATGAGGTGTTACCACATGTCAAAATGATACTGATGTCATCAAAAATAGTTAATATATAAGAACAGCTTAGTTAGCCATCATATCACTTACTTAGAATATATAATTCTAAAATCAAGTTTGCATGTATTTTCCTGCTTGAATTATTCTATGGCTCCTTATCTCTTACAGGATAATATGTAACTTCTGCACTCTAATTTCATCATTTTGAGCTAATTTGAGTTAGTGTTCCAAGCAGGCATGCACACATGTGAACACAAATGCACACACTCATAAATGCTTGCAATAATGTTCTCTTGCATAGACTCTTCAAATACTCCTCTTCACAAGCATTTTCAAATGATGAAATTAAATCCATATGGTGATAAATTTCTTACAGCTGGTTTTTACTCACCAAATGTGTTTCATTGAATATTTTCTTTTTGACCTCTGAAGAATTCTCACATAAAAATAAAATTCATAAATGTGCAGTGACAAATGTCAGATGTCATAATTTATATGAATATTTATTTATGTATAGAATTCTCAATGACCGAAGTGTGAATTCTGAACATAAAAATCACAAATTTCACTTATATACTTAACACATAAGTTCACAATTTTCAAAAAGGAATAGTGAAGAGAGAATACAATCAAAGGAAACTTCTTAACTTGATTTGAATTCTTTCCTCCCAAAACATGGACACTGACTAAGAATACTAAATATATTATAATGAATAAGTGTATTAAATATTAATCAGTAAGTATAGCTAATTATAGGACAATATGAACATATGTTTTGGAAAGTAGGTAAAACAGCATTTAGAAAAATACAATGATGAAAATATTTGCTAATTTATACTCAGAGGAAAAGTATATGTTGACAGCTGACTTCTCAAAAAAGAAAAGAAAAGCCAAAATAGGATAAAACACACAAAAATATGGACTGTCATTTTGGAAATCTTGAAGAAAATAAACAGATCATATCCATCAAAATTATACCTCAGAAATGAACATTCCCAAAAAGAAACTCCCAGGCCCACAAATCTTAACCAAACACTTAAAGAAGGTCAACATCAAGTTTACACAATATTTTCCAAAAAAATGGAAAAAGAAAACTTCCCACTGCATTGTATGAGTCTGTTATTACTCTAATACCAAAGCAAAACAAACCAGTACCAAAAAAAAAAAAAGCCCTCCAAACCAATATCGCTCATAAACTTCCATGAAAAATGCATTAAAAATATTAGCAAATTAAATCCAGCAATGTATAAAAAGAATTCAAGCATGAAGACTAAATCAGGTTTTCTACGTATTTTATCTTGTTCTCTGCAAACAGATATTTTTACTTTTTCCTTTCCAGTTTGGATGTCTTTTATTTCTATTTCTTGTTTAATTGGTCTGGCTAGGACTTCCAGTACTATGTTCAATAGAAGTGGCAAGGGTGGGTACTGGATACTGGAGGAGAAGCTTTCAGTTCCCCACCCCTACCCCTAGAAATAAATCCATACATTCACAGTCAAATGATCTTCAACAAGTTTGCTAATAATATACAATGGAAAAGGACATAATGTTTTCAAAAAATGATGTTAGGAAAACTGGGTGTCTAAATGCAGAACAATGAAAATGAACCCTTATCTCACATCACATACAAAAATCAACTCAAATGATTAGAGTTAAACAAAAGACCTGAAACCATATACCTACCAAAAGAAAACATTGGAAAAAAGTTTCTTCACACTGGTCTTGGCAATGAATTCTTTTGGATACAACACCGAAAGAACAAGCAACCAAAGCAAGAATAGTCAAGTTGGATAGCATCAAACTAAAAAGCGTCTGCACAGCAAAAGAAACAATCAACAGAGTGAAAAGGCAACTTACTAAATGGGAGAAAAAATTTGCAAACCATATATCTGAATTGGTTAATTTCCAAAATATATAAGGAACTCATACAACTCAATAGTGAGGAAACACACAGATCAAACGGTGGACAAAGGACTTGAATAGACATTTCTCCAAAGAAGACATACAAATGGTGGCCAATAGGCATATGAAAGATGCTCGACATTGTTAATCATCAGGGAAATGCAAATCAAAACAACAAAGAGATATCACCTCACACCTGTTAGGGTAGCTATTATTAAAAAAATCAAAAGATAATAAGTGTTGGCAACTTTCTGGAGAAATTGAAACCCTTCTACATTGTTGGTAGGAATATAAAATGGTATGTACAGTTGGTATGCAAAACAGTTTTGAGGGTCCTCAAAAAATTAAAAATAGAACAACTATATACTCTCACTCCTGTGTATATATCCAAAAGAACTAAAATCAGGATCTCAAAGAGAGCCTGATGAACCTAGTGGCAGGGCAGGAATAAAGACGCAGACATAGAGAATGGACTTGAGGGCACAGGGCGGGGAAGGGGAAGCTGGGATGAAGTGAGAGAGTAGCACTGACATATATACACTACCAAATGTAAAATGGATGGCTAGTGGGAAGCTGCTGCATAGCACAAGGAGATCAACTCGATGCTTTGTGAGGACCTAGAGGCATGGGATAGAGAGGGTGGGAGGGAGGCTCAAGAGGGAGGGGATATGGGGATGTATGTATACATGTAGCTGATTTACTTTGTTGTACAGCAGAAACTGACACAACATAGTAAAGCATTTATACTCCAATAAAGATGTGACAAAAACATTAATAAAAATAAATAAATAAATAAAATAAATATCCATGAGTGAGGCCATATTTATATAAATAAATAAATGGAGAAGGAAAAACATTTCTCCCTTGTGAAATAAATTATAATGCTTTATTTAGATACTAATTCCCTCCAGGGCGTGGAGCTTAATCCTCACATACCCCCATCCCCTACCAGGGGAGTGAACTCCCCTCAGTAACTTGCTTCCCAAAAATAGAATTAGGAAAGGAAAAAACATAATTTTATATTGCAGATACCTGCTAAATACCACCTTACCCAGATGATTAATGCCTTCACCATATACTAATCCAAGGTTAATATCACCACTGCTAAGTCATACTGATAGCATGCATTGCTGATATAATGCGATGAGGAAACCCATGGTGCAGATCTAACCATAAGAAAAATATCAGAAAACCCCAAATTGAGCACTATTTTACAAAATATCTGATTAATATTCCTCAAAAAACTGTCAGTCATGAAAAACAAGGAAAGTCTGAGAAACTGTCACAGATACTAAAGATACATGGTGATTAAATGTAATGTATATTGAATGAGATCCTAGAAGAGAAAAGGATATTAAGGGAAAACTAATGAAATCTGAATAAAATATGGAGTTTAGGTACCATTGTAGGTTTCTTATCTGTAGTAAATATACTATAGTAACATAACCACAGGGTAAATTGAGTGAAAAGTGTATAGAATATTTCTCTACTATCTTTGCAACGCTTTCTGTAAATATAAAGCTATTCTAAAATAAAACTCATTAAAAACTAAATATAATTAAAAATCCAGTGTCTCAGTGACACTAATCTCATTTCAGTTACTCAATAGTCACATGTGGCTAGTGGCTACTATACTGCACAGCAGCGATACAGGATATGTCCAACCTAATATTAGTACACTTAGCATAATATCTCTCCCCTGGCCAATTTCCCCAACAAACCTCACTTATCAAGATGACCTTATGCCCCAACCATTGAGATCTAACAATATTCAGACGTTAATCACAATAAATATATGGGCAATGGTGGGATAAGCCCAGAATCTAAGTCTGAAAGCAAAGCAGATAACACCTAATCTTCTTTGACTATAATATTCTATGCCCCTATTATCCCCTCCTAGAATTTCACTAAGCCTCATAAATTTAACCTTCACAGGAACACAGAGAATACAGGCAGCAGAGGGAGCCCGGTAGACCTGTAAGAAAGTAAAATGGCTTCCCCTGCCACAAGTTTCCCTCGTCCAACCTTGGACAATATTTCCTGTACTTGGGTTTGGCTCAAAATTCCAATAAGATATTTACTGAGCAGCAAAACCCCCCAAGCATTTGCCCCTAAAAACCACACTAACTGCAAGTTCCTAATGCCACCAACAAGCTTTCGTAATAGACCCTTGGTAAGATCAGTGGTTTTTGAGGCAACAGGAAAAGCATATGTGTGGGATACCACACAACAATGAAAGGAAACAGAAATAGCCATGTCCAAGGAATTATCCACACAACACGGAGCCAAGGAATGGATTGTTATATAAATGGACCAAAGATGGCATCTGCATATTTGTCCCTATGTTGTTTACTTCTTCATAGCAGGTTAAGATCATAAGTTCAAAGGCCACCAGCACAAAACTCAAATTCTTAAACATCGAACTATTTGAAATATAGCCCAATCAGCAATATAGCCATTTAGACCCTGCTTGATTTCCATACCACATGAAACTCCACCCAACATCTGCTAGCCATACAAAGACAGACCAATTAAATATAAAAGACCCCAAACTCTTGCTGTCCTTCAGAGCTCTCTGATTCAGAGATTCCTCACCTTGCTGTTGAGTGACATCATCTGGACATGTAAGTTCTCTCTCCAAATCCCCTCTCCCCTTCGAGTTCCCTTCTCTTTCCACTTCTGGGTGATGGCCCTGCACTACTGTCTCTGGGAGGTCTTCTGCTGTAAATGCATTCCTCCCTCAGGCAACCCTGTCCAACTGGCCACCCAGTAAAGCTTACTGTGCAATATTGCCTTCTCATGGTCATTTCTTTTCCTTGATCAGCCCTGAAATCCTCAACATCTACTCTCAGCTTTCAGCCATCCCTTCACACCTGTATCATGAAGACAATCTCTATATTCTTGCACTTTTCTAAGCAGTAAGACTACTGTTTCTTGTTTCTTCATAACAGCTAGTTTGGTGGGGAGGGACAGACTTTATTATTTAAACAAAATATTACATAAAAAAGAAGGCCTACAAGCAAAAAATGAATTTGTAAAATACCAGATGTTTGTAGCATGCTTATAGCTGTAGCATCAAATGTTAGTTGTTTACCTGTCATACTTGTAAGAATGGTAGAGTAAGATTTATGTAAAAATTTACTATTTTCAAGGAAAAGCATTTTCTTTATTTTTTTAATTTTTTATTTTTTGGTAAAATGTATGGAAGTGATTCCTAGAAATCTATACTCATCTGTATAGTCTCCATTTTCTCCAACAGTCATTGATACATAGCATTTTAAACAATGTGATTCTCAGTGGGCCCTGGGCCTGTCATATACTATTCTAAGACTACAGGGTGTCAGAGTTTCAACATAGCATTATTAGAATAAAACCTTATACTCATATCAAGCATTTCAAAAAATCACTGTTGTATAACAGCTTGAAAGCTCTGGGCTTTGTTAAATAGATAGCATCACAGCTTGTCAAAATCATCAACCACCAACTGGGACTGTGATATAAGAGTTTAAAGAAGCACTGTTACCTTTCCAGTAGAAGGAATTAATATTTAAAACGGTAGTTTTCACCTCTTTTATATTTCTCTGAATTGAGTTAGCTGATTGTTTTACTATGGGCAAAACCTTTCATAAGCTACTGTGAATTTAATCATTGTATTCCTTTCCAAATGCTAGCCTTTATAAAATATTTTCCACTTACATATTTCTTCAGTTTAAGCATTCGTGACTAAAGAACAATTAGAATCATTCTGTCTTAAACTTTTAAAAAATAATTTAAATGGTAACAAAGGACGTTTTCCCATCTCTTTCAGTTTTATCATCCGTAGACATCAGGTAACTGTATCAGGCAAAATGACAAAACTTATTTAAAAAATTGCACATGTCATCCCATAACTAAATCTAAAGTGAATGGCATATTATTTCTCAGTTTACATGAATAACCAATGCTTTTATTCTGCAATTTATTCTGCCCAAACATTCAATTGAGGGAAACAATTTAAATATGACACTGTTCATGTGTTTTAATCACTACAGTAATTACTTAAAAATTGTTCAAATGAGATAACTTGTTGGATAAAAACTGTAGCATTTACCTTCTTAAGTAGAAATATGTACTTTAACCTGAGATTTAGAATATTCAGTTTTATAACTTGTATCTATTTTTTGACTTGGGTGATACTGTAGGTGCTCCACCTATAGCCCTTAGGCCTTAACAATTCTGGTATCCGGGACAACTTCCAGCTGCCACTATCTCTCCCTCTGCCTGAGGGCTTTCTCCAGGGAAGGCTACTAGATGCCATCAGAGCTGGGAATTCACAACTGGGAGAAGCTTTCAAATAGTTTATACCAACTTCTTGTCTTTTGGATAGCATAGCAAATGTGTGTTCTACACTCTTTCTCATGCTGCTAGCTGGCTTGATAACAACATTTTTGGCTTTTTTTTTTTCCAATTTCAATTTCCTACTGCCTTACTAGTGTGTCTGTACCTCCCAAATAAACTACTTATACTTGAATTCTTATGTCAGGATTGTTTAAAACATTCACCAATTAGCCTTTTGGTAGTGCTCTCTCCTTTGCATCAACAAATTGTCAATTTCCATTTGTTTACTCTCAAGATACAAGAATTTCTCTATTCTTATAACAATAACCCAGAATAGCTCCCACATCTACTTCTTTTTTTTTTTTTTTTTAATTAATTAATTATCCATTTTTATTTATGGCTGTGTTGGGTCTTCCTTTCTGTGCGAGGGCCTTCTCTAGCTGCGGCAAGTGGGGGCCACTCTTCATCGCGGTGCGCGGGCCTCTCACTGCCGCGGCCTCTCCTGCTGAGGAGCACAGGCTCCAGACGCGCAGGCTCAGTAATTGTGGCTCACGGGCCCAGTTGCTCCACGGCATGTGGGATCCTCCCAGACCAGGGCTCAAACCCGTGTCCCCTGCATTGGCAGGCAGATTCTCAACCACTGCGCCACCAGGGAAGCCCCCCTACTTCTTTTTAAACATCGTATTTCCCTCCAGATTTTCCCATTTCTCTGCTCACCCTCAATAAACACTTCTTGATAGCATTTCTTATAGAGGACCACCGCCTCACATCTTATTTACTTTTCAGCCCACTCCAATACAGCAAAAGGCTCTGACTCCTCCAGATTAGCAAATATGGTCCTGCCAAAGTAACTTTATTTTTAAATCTGATGAACACATCTCTGTCTTCATATATCTCAGTATCTCAGTAGAATTTGGTACTGTTGAACATACCTGCTTTTCATGAACCTTCACCTGTGCACTTCTATGGCTCTGAATGATTCAGGCCATTTCCTCTCTTCACCTTTGATGGTTTATCCTGATACATGCATTGCACAAGCCATAAATGTTTCTAAGTTTTATTCTTTACTGTGTGTAAATGGAGAAACTATTTACCCAGAGCCTGAAGACAAATACTCATGAGATATATATAACTCTCCCTCTCTATGTATTCCCAACAGTTACTGTATTAAGAAAAAAACAAAACCCCAAACCCAAAAACCCTCCTTGTTTGTTTATAGCATATTATTTCTCCACCTTCTCTAAGTTTTCAACATCTTCTCAGCTTCATCATGAAATTCTGGACCAGGTCACCACCATCTTAAGCCTGAATAATAAAATAAATTCCCACTTCGTATCTGATTCTATGCTTACTGCCTCTCCCTAATTTATTCTTCACACAGAAACGTGAGTGATTTTTTTTTTTTTGAACACAAGCCTAGTGCTATAAGGATTATAATTTCAATTAGTTACTATAGCCTAAAAGTCCAACAGAATCTGGCTTTGCATTAGCTTTCAAATATCATTTCCTAACACTTGCTTTTTTGTGTAAGCTTCTGCCCCACAATCAGAGTAGAATCAGGTATTTTGAGACTTTTAAAGAAGATAAAATATAAAAATATCAAAAACAAATTATATATGAAAGTGAATACTAATTTAGAATGAGCCAAGAAATCATAATAAAGTATACATTTTTGCAAACATACATTCCAGGAACATCACAAAATACAGAAAAGCAATACAGTATCATTATTATTAACTGCTTGAACAACTCTACAATATTTTTCTCTGTGTTTGATTGTTGGATACTTTGTGCTTTCATATCAGAATAATTTTGTAATGTAATTTTCTAAAGAGATAGTGGAAAGATAATTCAGTCTCACATCATTGGTATTTGTTTATTGTGTATTTTTGATGCATAAGCTATAAGAATTTACATACAGAAGTACTCTGGTTTGTGTGCCTAACAAACACATAGATTCTAACCACTTTAATTTCAGGTTATGCCAGTCAAACAAGAAAAATAGATTCTGTGTTTATAATTTTATATACCACAGTATCAATTCCTGATGGGTGAGAACTTCTATTTCAACTAGGTGTCAATGAGAACTAAATCTTTCATATTATGATCGGTAAATTTTTCTAACAACTATCTCCTCCCTGTGCTCATTTCAAATTTTGTTTCTCCTCTTTCGTATCTCATCCTTCCAGTATGTGGTGCCAAAGCCCACATCCTTTTTAAGGTCACAGTTGAGGTGTATCCACAAAATGGATGAAGGAAATTCCTAGAAGCCATTTCCATGCAAGGATGATAATAATAACTGTATGCTGAAGAGACTGATTATATATATAAATATATATGAAGTAGAATATATATTTACAGTACTTAAAATATGTGTATACATATTCTGCTAAATCTAAACCAAATGTATCACCAATTAAACATCCATTCATAGAATGAATAAATGAGCAAATGAATAATATTTGTTTCCTTCATAGTCCTGTACATTTACATTAGGAAGTAATTAAGACATGGGTCTTGGAATAGGCTCAACATGAATTTGATTCACTGCTCTGCTGCTTACTAATCTTTCTTATCCTTAGTTGGGGTGAATAGAAAAGAAATAACAAGAGATAGATTTATCTATTATGAGTGAACACATTAAATGTAAATGGTCCAACTTCCTAATTAGAGATGATCAGATTTAATAAAATAGTAAGGACAAAAAAGAACTCAAATTAAATATAAAATCATAAGTAGGTTGAAAGTAAAGAATGAAAACCCATAAGTAGAGTTAGAGATTTCAATAATCCTTTTTAAATAACTGATAAACCAGTGAGGTGAGAAAACAATAATGGCATAGATGAATTAAATAACACTATCAACCAACTTGACCTAATTGACATGTACAGAACACTGTACCCAAGGGCAAAGAATATATATTTTTTCAAATGTACAAAGAAGATTTACGAAAATAGACCATATTTGGGGCCATAAAATCAGTCTGAAAAAATTTAAATGGCTTTAACGCATACGAAGTAAATTTAACCTAAATTAAACAGAAGAAAGCAAATGATAAAGATAAGATCAGAAATCACTGAAATAGAAAACAGAAAGACATTATAGAAAAGCAATTATAATAAATCAGAAAATCAATAAAATTGAAAACTCGTTATCAGGTTGATGAGCAAAAAAGTTAGAAGACAAAAATCACCAATATTAGGAAGAAAAGATGTGACATCACTACAGATTCTATAGTTGCTAAAAGCATTATGTCTTAGTTCAGGCTGCTAAAGCAAAATATGATGGACTGGGAGGCTTATTAACAACAATTTATTTCTCACAGTTCTAGAGGCTGGGAAGTCTAAGATCAAAGTGCCAGCAGGTTCAGTGTCTGGTGACAGCTACATTTTGGTTCATAGATGGACATTTTTTTTCTATGTCCTCACGTGGTGGAAGGGGCAAGGAAGCTCTTGGGATCTCTCTTTTAAGCGCACTAATCTTTTACAAGGGCAGATCCCTCATGGCCTAATCACCTCCCCAAAGCTCCACCTCCAAATACCATTACATTGGGAATTAGGTTTCATCATTTAAATTTGGGGAGGAAACAAATGTTCAACTTGTAGAAAATAATAAGGAAATATCATGAACAACTGCATGTCAGTAATTCTACTCAATGTGAAAATAGACAAATTCCCTTACAGACAAAATTACCAGTCATTCAAGAAGAAACAGATAATCTGAGTATCTTAATATCTATTAAACAAATTAAATTTGCACCTATTAGCCTTCATACAAAGAAAATTCTAGGCTCACATGGCTTCACTGGTGAATTCTACCAAATATCAAACAATCCAGCAAAAAGCGTACCCAAGAATTGAAAAGGAAGGAATACATTCCAACTTATTCTATGAAGTCAGCATTACCTTATCCTTAAAATCAGACATTATAAGAAAAGAAAAATACACATTATTATCCCTCATCAACATAAATGTAAAAAGTTTAAACTAAAATTTCTGCAAATAAATCCAGCTACAAATAAAATGAACAATGCATTATGACCAAGTATGGTTTATCCCACTAATATAAGGTTGTTTTAATAAAAAGTTCAAGCAGTGTAATCTACAATAATAGTAAACTTCAAAAGAAAAAACTATGATAATCTCAAAATATGGAACAACAACAACAAAAAAAATTTGATCTATTCCAACATCCATTACTGATAAAAACTCTCAACACTCCAGGTGTAGAATGTAACTTTCTTAAGCTGAAGAAAGGTATTTATGAAAAACCTATAGCTAACTTTATTCCAAATAGCAAAAGAATTAACATACCCATCCTAAGATCAAGAACAAAACAAATATATTCATTCTCACTGCTTCTATTTAACACTTTACTAAAAGCTCTTATTTATGCAATATGGGAAGCAAATTAAAAACCAATAGACATCAAATAGAAATATTGAAAAGTAATCAGTCTTTATTCACACATGACATGAATAACTATGTCAGTGGTTTTAAGGGTGATAATTCCACTCAAGAGACATTTGGCAATATCTGGAGACTTTTTAATTATCACAACTAGTGGGGTACTACTGGCCTTTCATATGTAGAGGCCAAGGATACTATTTAACATGCTACAATACACAAGACAGCCTCACACAACAAATAATTATACAGCCCAAAATGACAATAGAGTTGCTACTGAGGAACTCTGTTTTAGTAAAAAATATAATAAGATCTTTAATATAAAAAAGCTAGTAAAACTATTAAGTGAATTTAGGCAGATTTTCAGAATACAGCATCAATATACATATATCAACTGTATTTACATATAAGAGCAATGAATAATTGGGAACTGAAATTTTAAATTATCACTTACCAGTATTTCAAAAAGTATAAAAAACTTAGAGATAAATATGTAGAATATCTAGATAATTGAAACTACAAATAAAACTGAAATTAAAAATTGATAAATAAAGACATATACCTTTCACATTTGTCAGAAGATTCTGTGTATATGTGTGTGTGTGTGTATTAAAGTTACAAAGCCTGACCATACCAAGTCTAGGCAAGGATGTGGAGTATCTTTCCCACTCATCGTTATTAGAGATGTAAAAATGGTACAAACACTGAAGAAATGTAACAGTTTCTTAAAAAGTGAAACACATACCTACCATATGACCAGCCATTCTCTTCCTAGGCATTTATTAAAGAGAAATGATGGTGTATGTGCCTACAAAATCTTGTACATGAATATTCATAACTGCTTTATTGTAGTATCTAAAAACTGGAAACTAACCAAATGTTACACGTTCAACAATTGATCAATAGATAAACAAATTGTGGTATATCTTTGCAATGGAATACTATTCAGCAATAAAAAGGAAAGGATCATTTGTACCCACAACAAATTTATGAATCTCAAAATAATTTTTGCTGAGTGTAAGAAGCCAGACCACTGTCATCAATGGCAACAACATGAAAGAGTACATGATGTAAAATTCAATTTATACAAAATCCTAGAAAACTGGATTACAAAAGGGCATATGAAAATTTATGAGATTATGGATATATTCAATCACTATTAGTTTGTACATGTTAAATACGTACAGTCTGTTGTATACAAATTATATTTCAAAAAAGTTATTAAAAAACTAAATAAAATACATAGTATACATCTTCAACTTATTACAATTTACCTGCAAATATTTTCATACCATTTTATTTTTTACAGATCTATACAATTGTAAATTCTCATTTCCCTTCTCCCTGCCTTTGTGCTATTATTATTGTACATTTTATTCCACACTTGCTGTAAACCACAAAATACATTTTTTTTAAAAAATTTAAATCATCAATTACCTTTTGATAATCTTATGGTGATACCAATTTCTGTGAATGGCCAGCTATTTAGAAAGAGAATGGGAGCTGTTAAACTTCTTGTTATCTTTTCCTTTTTCAAGAATAGACAATGTTCTTGAAAAGATACTGAACAATATTTTCTATTTACCTACATATTTATAATTTTTGTGTGTTTTCTTTTATTTTGAATATCCAGATTTCCTTTAGTATGATTCTATAGAATTCATAACCATAAACCTCAATTTACCTGTAGGTATGAGGTGCATGATGTGCAATTATTTTTTTCTAGGGCATCAGAAATATACAAGTCTGCAGATGAGTGCAATAATTTGGAATATTCACTTTAAGTCATAGGAGGTAAATATAATTTAAATATGTTAATCTGTAGTCATTTGGGTAAGAACGATATATATCACTACAAGATATGCTTAACAGCTTGGGCAAATGACATAATTTCATGACTTTTAGTAGCCTGGCCCCTTTAAAAGACATTTAAGATAGATAAATATGCATCTAACCTTTCTATTGTGCTTTCAATTAGCAAAATATTGTGAGCTGTTCTCAGTCAATGTTTGGGGAACTTGTAATAGTTTGGATGAATGAATAATTAAGAATACTTTTACAAATTTTTGATGCGTATTTTATAGCATAAATATCATTAGTAATGAAAATATTAACAGTTTAGTAAACATGCTGTTGAATAAGTATGAAATAACAAAGTAAAAAAAAACACATGCAAAACACTTCTTAAATAGCTTAGTTTATAATTAAATTAAACTCTTTCCACTTGTGTTGGAGATATCAACTTCTGTGAATGGCCAGCTATTGATAAAGAGAATGGGAGCTATTAAATTTCTTGATATCTTTCACTTTTCCAAGATATCTCTCAAGTGGTAAAAGGATGCCATTACTAGTAATTGCTTAACAATAAGCAGTAAAACAGTGTTATTAACAATAGTTAATTTTTTAAAGCTTTTTATTTTATATTATAGTTGATTAAAATGTTGTGTTAGTTTCAGGTGTACAACAAAGTGATTCAGTTATACATATACATGTATTGATATATATTCTTTTTCAAATTCTTTTCCCAATTAGGTTGTTACAGAATATTGAGCAGAGTTCCCTGTGCTATACAGTAGGTCCTTGTTGGTTATCCATTTTAAATATAGCAGTGTGTACATCTCAATCCAAAACTCCCTAATATCCCTCCCCCCGACCCTCCCCTCTGGTAACCATAAGTCCATTCTCTAAGCCTGTGAGTCTGTTACTGTTTTGTAAATAAGTTGACTTTTATAATTTTTTTTGATTCCACATATAAGCGATATCATACGATATTTCTCTCTCTCTGACATTTCACTCAGTATGACAATCTCTAGGACCATCCATGTTGCTGCAAATGGCATTATTTCATTCTTTTTAATGGCTGAGTAATATTCCATTGTATATATGTACCACCTTTTCTTTATCCATTCTTCTGTCAATGGACATTTAGGTTGCTTTCATGTCTTGGCTACTGTAAACACTGCTGCAATGAACATTGGGGTACATGTATACTTTCAGACCATGTTTTTCTCTGGGTATATACCCAGGAGTGGGATTGTAGGATCATATGGTAGCTCTATTTTTAGTTTTTTAAGGAATCTCCATACTGTTCTCCATAGTGGCTGCACCAGTTTACGTTCCCACCAACAGTGCAGGAGGGTTCCCTTCTCTCCACACTATCTCCAGTATTTACAGTTTGTGGATTTTTTGAGGATAGCCATTCTGACTGGTGTGAGGTGATACCTCACTGTAGTTTCAATTCACATTTCTCTAATGATTAGTGATGTTGAACATCTTTTCATGTGCCTCTTGACCATCTGTATGTCTTCTTTGGAGAAATGTCTATTTAGGTCTACTGCCTATTTTTTGTTTTTTTAATAAATTTATTTATTTATTTATTTATTTTGGCTGCATTGGGTCTTTGTTGCTGTGTGTGGGCTTCCTCTAGTTGCAGCAGTGAGGGTTACTCTTCGTTGTGGTGTGTGGGCTTCTCATTGTGGTGGCTTCTCTTGTTGCAGAGCATGGGCTCTAACCATGCAGGCTTCAGTAGTTGTGGCATGTGGGTTCAGTAATTCTGGCTCATGGGCTCTAGAGCACAGGCTCAGTAGTTGTGGCGCACGGGCTTAGTTGCTCCGTGGCATGTGGGATCTTCCTGGGCCAGGGCTCGAACCTGTGCCCCCTGCATTGGCAGGCGGATTCTTAACCACTGTACCACCAGGGAAGTCCTTCTGCCCATTTTTTGATTGGGCTGTTTGTTTTGATGATATTAAGCTGCATGAACTCTATAAATTTTGGAGACTAATCCCTTGTCGGTCACACCATTTGCAAATATTTTCTCCCATTCTGTGGGTTGTTTTTTCATTTTGTTTATGGTTTCCTTTGCCATGCAAAAGCTTTTGAGTTTAATTAGGTCCCATTTGTTTATTTTTGGTTTTAATTCCATTAATCTGGGAGACAGATGAAAAAGATATCACTGCAATTTATGTCAGAGAGTGTTCTGCCTATGTTTTCCTCTAAGTTTTTGATAGTGTCTGGTCTCACATTTAGGTCTTATTCATTTTGAGTTTATTTTTGTGTATGGTGTTAAAGAATGTTCTAATTTCATTTTTTTACATGTAGCTGTCCAGTTTTCTCAGCACCACTGATTGAAGAGACTGTCTTTCCTCTATTGCATAGTCTTGCCTCCTTTGTTGTAGATGAATTGACCATAGGTGCATGGGTTTATTTCTGGGCTTTCTACCCTGTTCCATTGATCTATATTTCTATTTTTGTGCCAGTACCATGCTCTTTTGATTACTAAACCTTTGTAGTATAGTCTGAAGTCAGGGAGCCTAATTCCTCCAGCTCCATTTTTCTTTCTCAAGATTGCCTTGGCTATTTGGGGTCTTTTGTGTCTCCATACAAATTTTAAGATTTTTTGTTCTAGTTCTGTGAAAAACGCCATTTGTAATTTGATAGGGATTGCATTGAATCTGTAGATTGCCTTGGGTAGTATTGTCATTTTGACAATATTGATTCTTCCAATCCAAGAACATGGTATATATTTCCATCTGTTTGTGTGGTCTTTGATTTCTTTCATCAGCACCTTATAGTTTTCAGAGTACAGGTATTTTGTCTCCTTTGGTAGGTTTATTCCTAGGTATTTTATCCTTTTTAATGAGATGGTAAATGGGATTGTTTCTTCAATTTCTCTTTCTGATCTTTCATTATTCATGTATAGAAATGAAACAGATTTCTGTGTATTAATTTTGTAAGTTCCAAGTTTACCAAATTCATTGATGAGCTCTAGTAGTTCTCTGGTAGTGTCTTTAAAATTTTCTATGTATAGTATCATGTCATCTGCAAACAGTGACAGTTTAGTTTAAGTTCTTTTCCAATTTGGATTCCTTTTATTTCTTTTTCTTCTCTGACTGCTATAGCTAGGACTTCCAAAACTACATTGAATAAAAGTGGCAAGAGTGGACATCCTGTCTTGTTCCTTATCTTAGAGGAAATGCTTTTAGCTTTTCACTGTTGAGTATGATGTTAGCTGTAGGTTTGTCATATATAGCCTTTATTATGTTAAGGTATGTTCTCTCTATGCCCACTTTATGAAGAGTTTTTATTATAAGTGGGTGTTGAATTTTGTCAAAAGCTTTTTTTGCATCTAGCGAGATGATCATATGGTTTTTATTCTTCAATTTGTTGATGTGGTGTATCACACTGATTGATTTGAAGATATTGAAAAATCCTTGCATCCTTGGGATAAATCCCACTTCATGATGTATGATACTTTTAATGTATTGTTGGCTTTGGATTGCTAGTATTTTGTTGAGGATTTTTGTGTCTATGTTCAACAGTGATATTGGCCCATAATTTTCTTTTTTGTGAAATCTTTGTCTGGTTTTGGTATCAGGGTGATGGTGGCCACATAGAATGACTTTGGGAGTTTTCCTTCTTTCTAAACAGTTTCAGAAGGATAGGTGTTGGCTCTTCTCTAAATGTTTGATAGAATTTGCCTGTGAAGTCATCTGGTCCGGGACTTTTGTTTGTTGGGAGTTTTTTAATCACAGTTTCAAATTCAGTACTTGTGATTGGTCTGTTCACATTTTCTATTTCTTCATGGTTCAGTCTTGGGAGATTGTACCTTTCTAAAAATTTGTCCATTTCTTCCAGGTTGTCTGTTTTATTGGCATACAGTTGCTTGTAGTAGTCTCTTATGATCCTTTGAATTTCTGTGGTGTCAGTTGTAACTTCTCCTTTTTCATTTCTAATTTTATTGATTTGAGTCCGCTCCCTTTTTTTCTTGATGAGTCTGGCTAATGGTTTATCAATTTTGTTTATCTTTTCAAAGAACCACCTTTTAGTTTCATTGATTTTTGCTATTGTTTTCTTCATCTCTATTTCATTTATTTCTGCTCCGATCTTTATGATGTCTTTCCTTCTCCTAACTTCAGGTTTTGTTTATTCTTCTTTCTCTAGTTGCTTTAGGCGTAAGGTGAGGTTTTTATTTGAGATTTTTCTTGTTTCCTGAGGTAAGATTGTTTTCCTATAAACTTCCCTCTTAGAGCTGCTTTTGCTGCATCCCATAGGTTTTGGATCATTGTGCTTTTGTTTTCATTTGTCTCTATGTATTTTTGGATTTCCTCTTTGATTTCTTCAGTGATCCATTGGTTGTTTAGTAGCATATTGTGTAGTCTCCACGTCTTTGTGTTTTTTAGTTTTTTCCTTGTAATTTATTTCTAATCTCATAGCATTGTGGTCAGAAAAGATGCTTGATATAATTTCAGTTTTCTTAAATTTATTTAGGTGCTTGCTTTGTGGCCCAGCATGTGGTCAGTCCTGGAGAATGTTCCATGTGCACATGAGAATGTGTATTCTGCTGCTTTTGGATGGAATGCTCTATAAATATCAGTTAAGTCCATCTGGTCTAATGTGTCACTTAAGGCCTGTGTTTCCTCATTGATTTTCTGTCTGCATGATCTGTCCATTGATGCAAGTGGGGTGTTAAAGTCCCCCATTATTATTGCGTTCCTGTTGATTTCTCCTTTTGTGGCTAGTATTTGCCTTATATATTTTGGTGCTCCTATGTTGGGTGCATATATATTTATAATTGTTATATCTTCTTATTGGATTGATCCCTTGATCATTATGTAGTGTCCTTCCTTGTCTCTTGTAACAGTCTTTATTTTAAAGTCTATTTTGTCTTATATGAGTATTGCTTCTCCAGCTTTCTTTTGATCTCCATTTTCATGGAATATCTTTTTCCATCCCCTCACTTTCAGTCTGTATGTGTCCCTAGGTCTGAAGTGGGTCTCTTGTAGACAGCATATATATGGGTCTTGTTTTTGTAGCCATTCAGCCAGTCTATGTCTTTTGGTTGGAGCATTTAATCCATTTACATTTAAGGTAATTATCAATATGTAAGTTCCTATTGCCATTTTCTTAATTGTTTGGGGTTTGTTTTTGTAGCTCTTTTTTCTTCCCTTCCTCTTGTTCTCTTCTCCTGTGGCTTGATGACCACCTTTAGTGTTGCGTTTGGGTTGCTTTTTCTTTTCTTTTCTTTCTTTTGTGTGTGTGTATGTGTGAGTGTATGTGTGTGTGTGTGTGTGTGTATCTATTGTAGTTTTGGGGTTTGCTGTTCCCATGAGGTTTTGATATAGCAGTCTATATATGTACAAGGTTGTTTTAAGTTTCTGGTCTCTTTCCCACCCAGAGAAGTTCCTTTAGCATTTGTTGCAAGGCTGGTCTGGTGGTGCTGAACTCTCTTAGCTTTTGCTTCTCTGTGAAGCTTTTGATTTTTCCCTCAAATCTGAATGAGAGCCTTGCTGGGTACAGCATTCTTGGCTGTAGGTTCTTCCCTTTCATCACTTTAAATACATTATGCCACTCCCTTCTGGCCTGCATTGTTTCTGCTGAAAAATCAGCTGATAACCTTATGGGAGTTTCCTTGTATGTTATTTGTCATTTTTCCCCTGTCACTTTTAATGTTTTTTTCTTTGTCTTTTATTTTTGTCAGTTTGATTACTGTGTGTCTCAGCATGTTCCTCCTTGGGTTTATCCTTCCTGGGATTCTCTGCACTTCCTGGACTTGGGGCACTGTTTCCTTTCCCATGTTAGGGAAGTTTTCAGCAATTATCTCTTCAAATATTTTCTCAGGTCCTTTCTCTCTTCTCCTTCTGCGATCCTTAAAATATGAATGTTGGTGCATTTAATGTCCCAGAGATCTCTTAGACTGTCTTCATTTCTTTTTATTCTTTATTCTGTTCTGCGGCAGTGATTTCCACCATTCTGTCATCTATCCATTCTTCTGCGTCAGTTATTCTGCCACTGATTCCTTCTAGTGTATTTTTCATTTCAGTTATTTTATTGTTCATTTCTGTTTGTTTGTTCTTTAGTTCTTCTAGGTCTTTGTTAAACATTTCTTGCATCTTCTTGATCCTCGCCTCCATTCTTTTTCTGAGATCCTGGATTATCTTCACTACCATTATTCTGAATTCTTTTTCCAGAAGGTTGCCTATCTCTACTTCACTTAGTTGTTTTTCTGGGGTTTTATCTTGTTCCTTCATCTGGGACATATAGCTTTGCTGTTTCATTTTGTCTAATTTTCTGTGATTGTGGATTCCATTCTGCAGGCTGCAGGATTGTAGTTCTTCTTGCTTCTGCTGTCTGCCCTCTGTGGATGAGGCTGTCTAAGAGGTTTGTGCAAACGTCCTGATGGGAGGGACTGGTGGTGGGTGGAGGTGGGTCTTGTCTCTCTGGTGGGCAGGGCCATGCTCATTAAAACTTTAATCCACTTGTCTGCTGATGGGTGGGGCTGTGTTTCCACCCTGTTGGTTTTTTGGCCTGAGGCAACCCAGCACTGGAGCCTACTCGCTGTTTGGTGAGGTTAATGGTGGACTCACACCAATGGGTACATCCCAGAACTACTACTGCCAGTGTCCTTGTCCACACAGTGAGCCCCAGCCACCTCCCCACCTCTGCAGGAGACCCTTCAATATTAGCAGGTAGGTCTGGTCCAGTCTCTTATGAGATCACTGCTTTTATCCCATGGGTCCTGGTGCACACGAGACTTTGTGTGCACCCTCCAAGAGTGGAGTCTCTGTTTTCCCCAGTCCTGTGGAAGTCTTGCAATCAAACCCCGCTGGCCTGCAAAACTAGACTCTCTGGGGACTCCTCCTCCTGTTGCCGGACCCCTAGGCTGGGAAGCCTGAGGTGGGGATCAGAACTTTCACTCCTGTGGGATAACTTCTGTGGTATAATTGTTTTCCAGTTTGTGGGTTGCCCACCCAGCAGGTATGGGATTTGAGTTTATCGCAATTGCGCCCCTCCTACCATCTCACTGTGGCCTCCTCTTTGTCTTTGGATGTAGGGTATCCTTTCTTGGTAGGTTCCAGCACTTTTTTGTTGATGGTTGTTCAGCAGTTAGTTGTCATTCTGGTGTTTTCGTAAGAAGAGGGTGAGGTCTCATCCTTCTACTCCATCATCTTCAACAATAGCTAATTTTTGAGTACTTCCTATGTTGAACACTGTTTGAAGGACTTTACAGGACTTTAATTTAATTTTACAATATTCCTATGAAGAAGATACTATCAACAACTCTAATATATGCATGAGGAAACTGAGTTTCAGAGGAGGAACTAGATTCCATGCTAGAAACTGAAGAAGCCATGGTTTGAACACAGGCAAATGGGACACAAAGCCCACATTCTTAATTATTATGTTTAGTCATATCTATGCAACAAAAGAAGAGCAAATAAAATAAATTTACTTTGTTTTAAGTCCAACTTTGCTGGTCTGCTTTCATAATGTTAATACTTCAATGAGAAGATTTTTAACCTGAAAGCAATGCCAAGTTCCTGGATGACAGAAACATGCTGCTCAAAGTATTACAGCTCTGCTTAGGCATTTCATCCTAAAGCACCACAATGATTGTCACAATTTCGTATAATTATCTGCCTTGGAAATGAAAAGAGCTGGAAAAACATCCATCAAATGTCTGTTTTTTCTATGAGCTTAGGACCTTCTGACAATAATTGTACATTTCAAGCCTATAGCTCAAAATCCCAAGATACTGAAGAATCTGAAAATTGACATTATGCATTTTACCCTACAGCAGCATGCCTTATTATATAGATGACCTCATCTACTTCAAAATGTGCTCCAATTTAAATCTCATCCTCAAATACCTTCATATTTAGCTACTATTCTTAAATTTGGGACTAAAATAAAGTTCTTTGCTTGTGGTGCCTGTGGGGGATGGTTTAAGGTAAAAGAAAAATTAAAAGTTCCTTTACCTCCCTCTATCCCCATATTGAAACAACTCCTCACAACAAATTCATATCATAGATGTAAAATATTCACTGTGAAAACTTTCATGAACTGGTATGGAGAATAGTTTTAAGGAGTGAGGAATTACTGTCACTTATAAGGCCATAAATAAAAATATTTTCTTACATATTTGAGGTACACATCCATGAAGACATCAGGGCATAAAGTAAAATACAATAGAAAACAGCTACAAAGTTGAATACATTCTAATATTTACAAGAAACACATGCTATTTTCAGATACACACAAAAAAGTTTAAAAAATATGGAAAGGTTATTTTTTTAAAGCATGTCACTTAGAAGAAATAAGAAAAAATATAATGTAGTCATACCAAATATTGCTTTGGTATATAAATGCAATTTTTTAGCAGTTTTATGTTCACAGCAAAATGTAGAAAAAGTACAGAGTTCTCTATACATGCATACCATACCTCCTGTCCCTACACATGCATAGCCTCCCCTACAATCAACATACCTCACCAGAGTGGTACATTTGTTATAATTCATGAACCTACCTTGACACATGTTTATATTAGGGCTCACTCTTGGTGTTGTATATTCTATGGGCTTTGATAAATGTATAATGATATTTATCTACTATTAGAGTATCATACAGAGAAGTTCCACTGCCATAAAGGTCCTCTGTGTTCTATACATTCTTAATCACTCTTTGACTATTCATTCTTTCCTAGCCCCGAATTCCTGGAGTCCAATGATATTTTTACTCTCCCTATAGTTTTTCTTTTCTAGAATGTCATATATTTGGAATCATACAGCATTATAGCCTTATTATATTGGCTTCTCTTACTTAGTAACATGCCTTTAAGGTTTCTCCATGTCCTGGAGATATAAGGTTATTTAATCTCAAATTACTCACATATTCATTGAAATGTAAATATAATTTACTTTTATTTTTAACCTTAATTTTGGAATTTGAACTGAAATCAACTAGTGAATTAAAGTAATACTTTGTATCATGTATCAAAATTATTAAAACTTTACGTGTTAACCCGTAATTCTACTTCTAGAAATAAATTTAGGAAATGAATTATGTGGTTAAGGATTTCTAGATGTTCATTATAGTGCTATTTATACTGATGAAGAATGGGAAATCTATATATCAAATATTAGGAGACTTTAAATAATTATGCAAATTATAAGTATTATGCATCCTTTACCATTTTCTACTAAATCACATGTTCAGGGAAATTTGATATATGCTGTTAAAGTAAAGGGCAAGTTAGGAATATACACATTATGAATCCAAATTTGTTAAAAAGAGAGAAAAGAGAAAGAGGGATAGGGAGAAAGATGTGGAAGGCGGAGAAAAACTTTAAAATTTATCATGTTTTGATCTTTTTGTTTTCTTTTGTTCTGCTATTGTAAATGGAATGATTTCTTTAATTTCAGTTTGACGGTTCATTGCTAATTTATGGAAACACAACTGATTTTTGTATATCATCATGTTTTTTTCTTAAACATTTTCATCTTGAATAGTAGTACAGATTTCATATTCACTCAAAGACCAACTTAAGGACAATTTCCACTTTGATGCATTCACTGATAACTCATCCTTACTGATACGTCTCTTCATTAAATGCTCAGATATATCAATCATTACCATCACAGTATATTAACTGAAAAAAATTAGCTGGTTCACATTTACCTTGTAACCTCTCTAAAACTGCCAACTCTTGGGGCTGAAGAACAGGACCCAGTGAATAGTGCAGTAATGAGGTAGTAATGCCCTAATGAGTGAAGTAATGAGGTATTATTCCAGAGTTTTTTGATTAATCAACTGTTTCCTTTCCTCTTTATTCTTTGCCTGAAATCTGGTTAAATGAAAATGCTTCATTTACAGTCAGAGCAGTAAGTAATCCCTAGGAAAAGGGCAATGAGCTACAGCTTGATTTTTTATTTTCCTGTTTTCTGTGGCTACTTAATTACATTATTTTTCTTTACACTCTGTTATCACATTCACAAAACACTCCTAAATGTAAAGATGAGAAAAGATGGGATATTATATTAGCTATTTTACATTGCCATAAAGAATTTGGTAGTTTAATATGAGAAATTCCAAATTGTAAAAGAAAGCATATTACATGTATATGCCAATATTTTCCCTTTGGTTATTTAAAAATAAGGTAGAGAATATGCTACCTTCAAATTTTAATACTTAATTTTCTGTATTCTAATTCACTTATAATACATTTAATTTCAGTATTTTACTTTTTATTCATGTACTCAGAGTGGGGAGTTTCTTTTCAAAACTCTGCATCAATGTGAGAACAACTTTCAAATATATTGCAATGACTAGTTGGTTCTTTGATGATTATTTTTAACGTTCTTTTTGTTCTCATTCTCATTATACTTCCTCTGAGTATTCAAAGAAATATTCAAACTTATAACAGCAATTTGGAAGAATGAGTTTATACAATGTTGACCTCTATTTAATAAGTGAATATTTCTGTCATTGCAATAAAATTTCATCAGACACTGTAATATAAAAGTATGACAAACTTTAATGAGTAGAGGGGAAAAAACAATCTCTTCTGCAAGGTTCTGATAAGAATTTATTTCTATAGGAGATTTTTCCCTTTGTAATTGGAAAATTCTAATCCTCACATATTAAAGACCAAATGTAATGATATATTACTCATTATATTTCTTTGGGAGAAATAAGAAATTTGGCATTACTTATGTGTATCATTGGCTTTTTATAAATAAGTTGTCCTTTGGGCTACTGAAATTTAAATTACTTTATTTAGTGTTATGGTATTTATTTTAGATTAAGGTCATCAACACAATTATAAATGTTTTAAATATTGTGATGTATATGTGCTCTAATATCTATAATTATATAATCCCAAACTATAAAGGTCTCTAATGGCTATATTTTTAAAACCTTAATAATTTATTTCACAAAACAATTTACATCACATTTATATTATATTGTATTGCATAACAGAATTGTATTTCTAATTGCATATATGTATTTACTTATTTTTATCCGTGGTATAAATTTGAGGTATTTTTGGCCAGACTCTCAGACAAAAGCTTAAAAGCCCTCAAAAGATAACACACATGTAACCTGTACTCGGTAGTCCTTCATTGTCTTTCTTTTGTGTGGTTTTTTTTTCTTTTTCTTTTTTATTTATTTAAAACACATCTCTGAATTCCCTGGCTGTCCAGTGGTTAGGATTCTGGGCTTTCACTGCTGGTGGCCCAGGTTCGATCCCTCGTTGGGGAACTAAGATCCTGCAAGCCGCACAGTGCAGCCAAAACAAGCAAACAAACAAAAAACACACCTTTTCTTGGGCCTATGGACATTATACACTTCACTACGATTCAGTGCCAAATTCAAATATGAGACAAAGATTCATATGGGACCCTCAAAATAGTAAATAGTGATAAAGTTCTGAGTGTGAGGAGAGAAGAACAAAAATGCTTGCAAAGATGCTTATAAATTTGTCAATAGAGGCTAAAAGACATTTTTTGAGGTGCACACTGTCAGCTTTCATTGTTTCCTTTGGCAATTTTTAAACAGTAATTAATAACAATGTTAATTTATTTTTAATTTAAAACTTTGTTTTTTTAGCTTCACTTGTGAAAAAGAGAAACTGGCAACACAGATCCTGTACACTTGCACAATAACAATCAGACAAACGTGTGAGTCATTTGTTCCTTTTTTGGCAGGTCATTATCTCCACTCCAGTACACGCTGTTCCCTGTCATCTCCCTAAATCTGAGGCTAAAGGTGAGGCACCATTTATTATTTTGTTAGCCCCGTTGTTTTCTTCTAGTTGGAATTAATAAAAAATTAAAATACCGTAAACTTATTTAAATAAAACAATACCTGATAGAAAAAATCCAGTATTTAATTAAAATGGGTTTATTATACATCAAGCCATCCCCAATATAAAGCAACATGTTCCCCTCCCAAAAATATGCCCTCCTTTTTTGGTTGTTTACATCTTTCTTAGAAATTCTTAAATATTTTAGCTCTTCTGAGTGTAAAGAAAATAGAAAAACTACAATAATCTATAATTCATTAATTTCCTAGAAAGTATACATTTAAATATATATCTTATCCAAACTGACATAATAAACAGTATTGTTTTATGTAAGTTCATTTCATAAAGCCAGTGTATTCAAGCTTTTCACACGCATCTTCATATTTGTTTCTTCATTATCACTACAACCAACTTGTTAGAATTTGTCATTTTATCTTTGTGTCTATTTAAGTTGCTTGAGGTACAATAAAATTCAAAAATTTTGCTACTGCTGCCAACTTTTTCCAAGTAGATATAACACTTTAAAATACCAAATGTCAACTGGTTACATTTCTGGCTATATTATGATAGTTAAATTTTATCATATCTCAAATAGACTGTGGTCTGAACTAGATTACATTTGTTTTCTTTGCTAGAAAAGTGTTCAAACTGTGGGGGAGGACTGAAGCTGAAATCCATACCCTTGTACAGAGTGATACTTCATGAAATATTGATAACATCACTAAAAATCAGGAGGAATCAATAGTTCAGTAGCCTGTAGAAATGAACACCAACACATGATCTATGTAAACATAGATCACCACAATGTAAGCTACAGAGCCAAACAGTGTGTATTGGTAAAGTTTATCATCATAATGGTTTTAAAGTGTTTATACTCAGAGAGAATTTTATTCTAATTGTTTTCTGATTTGCACCGATGTAAGTACCCCTGTGTCTACATGAATCAAGATATCTCTTCAAGCTTTTCTACAATTAGGCTCTGCATTGATCTGTGAAACCCTGAATTTGCAGGGCTTTATTACGTGATTATTTTAAGGAATTAAGGTGTAGAGACTGTCACTAATGAACTTGTACACATATAATTACTGTATGTATTTTGAATATTCAATCACTTTGAAAGATTTGTATTAAATAATATGGTCACACTAAGCGCTGCCAACTATTGAATAATTCTTTCTATGGATCATACTGTACATATTAAAATGTCATATACTCAGAACAACATAATTGCTTTTGTTTTAAACTGCGTAAATATTCACTCTGCAATTTTTTACAAATTACTTTCCTGAAATTTATTTGTTTTTGGTAAATATCTCCTCTATATTAGTTTTGAGATATCTTTTCACATATCTTTTTTGTTCTTGTTCTGATTTACAAAGGAGGTTAGAAGAGTTCATATTGTTTTTACTACATAGCATTATAAAATGATATTATAGCAATGTTAACGACTATTCATTCAGTATAAGCAAAACTACAGTGTAAAAGGTTAATGAAAATATCTCTTCCATCTTATTTGTCTACGTTTTTAACGCTGTAGGAAATCAGAATCATATTGACCTCTATCTATCTCATCTAAATAAAGATTAATTATTTTAAAGAACATGGTTTACTTTTTAACAAGAAATCTTAGTGGGGCTTGAAATCTGAAAATGCTAAGTTTCAAATTGCATCTCTAGTTTAAAATACAATCAATTCATATATTCATTTGTTATAAAACCATAATTAACACATTCATTCAAAAATGAATTTTTGTTTCTTTTTTTCAGTCTGCTTCCTAAATGAAAGCTCACAGTCAAATGTTATACACCTTTGAAATAAATATTCTTATTTTTTAATGAAAAGAACTTTCTAACAACCTTAAACTTTTCATTATTATGCACTGGTTTTATTATTTGCATCTCTTCTTTTTTGTTTTTTAGATTTTAATTTTATTTATTTTTGGCTGTGTTTGGTCTTTGCTGTTGCACATGGGCTTTCTCTATTCGAGCGGGGGCTTCTCTTGTTGCGGAGCATGGGCTCTAAGCATATGGGCTCAGTAGTTGTGGCACGCAGGCTCTAGAGTGCAGGCTCAGTAGTTGTGGCGCACGGTCTTAGTTTCTCTGCAGCATGTGGGATCTTCCTGGACCAGGGATCGAACCCATGTCCGCTGCATTGGCAGGTGGATTCTTATCCACTGAGCCAGCAAGGAAGTCCCTATTATTTGCATCTTAACTTTGCATTATTGAATAAGTATATGTTGAATGGCATAGCGGTCAATTAGATGAATTAATTACATAACCAAATAATGGGTTCTTATTTTAATAAAATATGTTACATGTAGATTTCAGGGCACCTAGTTTTGTTTTTAGAAATTGTAAGTAGGGCTTCCCTGGTGGCACAGTGGTTAAAAATCTGCCTGCCAATGTAGGGAACAGGGGTTCGAGCTCTGGTCCAGGAAGATCCCACATGCCACGGAGCAACTAAGCCCATGAGCCACAACTACTGAGCCTGCACTCTAGAACCTGTAAGCCACAACTACTGAGCCCATGTGCCACAACTACTGAAGCCCACGTGCCTAGAGCCCGTGCTCTGCAACAAGAGAAGCCACTGCAATGAGAAACCGGTGCACTGCAACAAAGAGTAGCCCCCGCTAGTAGCAATTAGAGAAAGGCCACGTGCAGCAATGAAGACCTAATGCAGCCAAAAATAAATAAATAATAAATAAATAAAAAAATAAACAAAAAAAGAAATTGTAAGTGATTAGAATTCCAAATGATGTTTGGTTAATGTACAATGATATCCTTCCAAATTAGAAAACAAACTGTAAGTGATGTAATTTACTCTGTAAAAATTTTAAAATAAGTCAAATATTGTTCCTATTAAAATGTATACAATGAAACAAAAAATCTTTAGATGCTTTTTCAACTCAATTAGGACCTTCAGTAATATCACAAAGATGAAGCTTGATATGTATAGTTTTGTAAATATTATAGTTGAAATTTTATAATTTGAAAATGCTTTACTTTTTAAAGTAAATTTCAGGGAGTTCCCTTGCAGTCCATGGGCGAGGAATTTCACTTTCACTGCCATGGCCTGGGTTCAATCCCTGGTCATGGAACTAAAATCTCGCAAGCCATGTGGTGCAGCCAAAAAAAAAATTAAAAAGATAAAAAATAAAGTAAATTTCAGATAAGATTGAGTTCATTAACTGATTTCATAGTTGATTTTCAATTTGAATTAATGTAATGTATGTTTATTACTTTGCTGAAAAAAACATATCATTAATATAAATATAGATAATGCCTTTATGGTTTGCTTTAAATTACACACGTTGTTAAAATTAATTTTATAAATATAATTATATAAAATACTTATAAAATTTATATTTTAAAATATCAATTAAATAGAAATTGTATAAAATATGTAATTTTATAAATAGATATAATTTTAAAAGTATAAATTATAATTTATGATTTTAACAAAGATTTGGTATTATATACTTCTTAAGATCTTTAATTTAACATATTTAATAAATAATTACTAAAAACTTATAGAGGGGCCGCTGCCACCTAGATGGGTTTTAAAAGAACATGACCGAGGGAGGAGCTTCAAGATGGTGGAAGACTAAGACATAGAGATCACCTTCCTCCCCACAAATACATCAGGAATACATCTACATGTGGAACAACTCCTACAAAACACCTACTGAATGCTGGCAGAAGACCTCAGACCTCTCAAAAGGCAAGAAACTCCCCATATACCTGGGTAGGGCAAAAGAAAAAAGAAAAAAACAGAGACAAAAGAATAGGGACAGGACCTGCACCAGTGGGAGGGAGCTGTGAAGGAGGAAAGGTTTCCACACACTAGGAAGCCCCTTTGTGGGCGGAGACTGTGGGTGGCAGAGGGGGGAAGCTTCAGAGCCACGGAGGAGAGTGCAGCAACAGGGGTGCAGAGGGCAAAGCGGAGAGATTCCCATACAGAGGATCGGTACTGACCAGCACTCACCAGCCAGAGAGGCTTGTCTGCTCGCCCGCCGGGACGGGTGGGGCCTGGGAGCTGAGGCTCAGGCTTCCGAGGCCTGATCCCAGGGAGAGGACTCGGGTTGGCTGCGTGAACACAGCCTGAAGGGGGCTAGTGTGCCACAGCTAGCTGGGAGGGAGTCCAGGAAAGAGTCGGGAGCTGCCGAAGAGGCAAGAGAGTTTTTCTTGCCTCTTTGTTTCCTGGTGCGCAAGGAGAGGGTATTAAGAGCACCGCTAAACGGAGCTCCAAAGATGGGCACAAGCCGTGGCTATCAGCGCGGACACCAGAGACGGGCATGAGATGCTAAGGCTGCTGCTGCAGCCACAAAAAAGGCTGTGTGCAAGCACAGGTCACTAACCACACCTCCCCTCCTAGGAGCCTATGCAGCCTGCCACTGCTAGGATTCCGTGATCCAGGGACAACTTCTCAGGGAGAACACAAGGCGTGCCTCATGCTGGTGCAACATCACGCAGGCCTCTGCAGCCGCAGGCTCACCCTGCACTCCGTACCCCCGGCCTGAGTGAGCCAGAGCCCCCGAATCAGCTGCTCCTTTAACCTGGTCCTGTCTGAGTGAAGAACAGATGCCCTCAGGCGACCTACATGCAGAGGTGGGATCAAATCCAAAGCTGAACCCCAAGAGCTCTGCGAACAAAGAAGAGAAAGGGAAATCTCTCCCAGCAGCCTCAGGAGCAGTGGATTAAATCTCCACAATCAACTTGATGTACCCTGCATCTGTGGAACACCTGAATAGACAACGAATCATCCCAACTTGAGGAGGTGGACTTTGGGAGGAACGATATATATATATATTTTCCCCTTCTTCTCTTTTTGTGAGTGTGTATGTGTATGCTTCTGTGTGTGATTTTGTCTGTATAGCTTTGCTTTTACCATTTGTCTTATGGTTAGGTCTGTCCGTTTTTTTTTATTTTTTGTTTTTAGTATAGTTTTTAGCACTTGTTATCATTGGCGGATTTGTTTTTTGGTTTGGTTGGTCTCTTCTTTCTTTCTTTTTTTTTATTACTTAAAAATTTTATTTTATAATTATTTTTTATTTTAATAACTATTTTATTTCATTTTATCTTCTTCTTTCTTTCTTTTTTTCTTTCTTTTCCCCTTTTATTCTGAGCTGTGTGGATAACAGGCTCTTTGTGCTCCAGCCAGGCGTCAGGGCTGTGCCTCTGAGGTAGGAGAGCCAAGTTCAGGATATTGGTCCACAAGAGACATCTGAGCTCCATGTAATATCAAACGGAAAAAATCTCCCAGAGATCTCCATCTCAATGCCAAGACCCAGCTCCACTCAACAAGCAGCGAGCTACAGTGCTGGACACCCTATGCCAAACAACTAGCAAGACAGGAACATAACCCCACCCATTAGTAGAGAGGCCGCCTAAAATCATAATAAGTCCACAGACACCCCAAAACACACCACCAGACGTGGATCTGCCCACCAGAAAGACAAGATCCAGCCTCATCCCCCAGAACACAGGCACTAGTCTCCTCTACCAGGAAGCCTACACAACCCACTGAAACAACCTTAGCCACTGGGGGCAGACACCAAAAACAACGGGAACTACGAACCTGCAGCCTGCAAAAAGGAGACCCCAAACACAGTAAGTTGAGCAAAATGATAAGACAGAGAAACACACAGCAGATGATGGAGCAAGGTAAAAACCCACCAGACTTAACAAATGAAGAGGAAAAAGGCAGTCTAACGGAAAAAGAATTCAGAGTGATAGTAAAGATGATCCAAAATCTTGGAAATAGAATGGAGAAAATACAAGAAACGTTTTACAAGGACCTAGAAGAACTAAAGAGCAAACAAACAATGATGAACAACACAGTAAATGAAATTTTAAATTCTCTAGAAGTAATCAATAGCACAAAAATTGAGGCAGAAGAATGGATAAGTGGCCTGGAAGAAAACACAGTGGAAATAACTACTACAGCAGCAGAATAAAGAAAAAAGAATGAAAAGAATTGAGGACAGTCTCAGAGACCTTGGGGACAACATTAAACGCAACAACATTCGGATTATAGGAATCCCAGAAGAAGAAGAGAAAAAGAAAGGGACTGCCAAAATATTTGAAGAGATTATAGTTGAAAACTTCCCTAATATGGAAAAGGAAATAGTTAATCAAGTTCAGGAAGCACAGAGAGTCCCATACAGGATAAAACCAAGGAGAAACACTCCAAGACATGTAATAATCAAGCTATCAAAAATTAATACAAAGAAAAATATTAAAAGCAGCAAGGGAAAAATAACAAATAACATACAAGGGAATCCCCATAAGGTTAACAGTTGATCTTTCAGCAGAAACTCTGCAATCCAGAAGGGAGTGGCAGGACATATTTAAAGTGATGAAGGGGAAAAACCTACAACCATGATTACTCTATCCAGTAAGGATCTCATTCAGATTTGATGGAGAAATAAAAAACTTTACAGACAAGCAAAAGCTAAGAGAATTCAGCACCACCAAACCAGCTTTACAACAAATGCTAAAGGAACTTCTCTAGGCAGGAAACACAAGAGAAGGAAAAGACCTACAATGACAAACCCAAAATAATTGAGAAAATGGTAATAGGAACATACATATTGATAATTACCTTAAATGTAAATGGATTAAATGCTCCAACCAAAAGACATAGACTGGCTGAATGGATACAAAAACAAGACTCATATATATGCTGTCTACAAGAGACCCACTTCAGACCTAGGGACACATACAGACTGAAAGTGAGGGGATGGAAAGAGATATTCCATGCAAATGGAAATCAAAAGAAAGCTGGAGTAGCAATTCTCATATCAGACAAAACAGACTTTAAAACAAAGACTATTACAAGAGACAAAGAAGGACAGTACATAATGATCAAGGGATCAATCCAAGAAGAAGATATAACAATTGTAAATATTTATGCATCCAACATAGGAGCGACTCAATACATAAGGCAAATACTAACAGCCATAAAAGAGGAAATCAACAGTAGCACAATCATAGCAGGGGACTTTAACACCCCACTTTCACCAGTGGACAAATCATCCAAAATGAAAATAAAGAAGGAAACACAAGCTTTAAATGATACATTAAACAAGATGGACTTAACTGATATTTATAGGCCATTCCATCCAAAAACAACAGAATACACTTTCTTCTCAAGTGCTCATGGAACATTCTCCAGGATAGATCATATCTTGGGTCACAAATTAAGCCTTGGTAAATTTAAGAAAATTGAAATCGTATCAAATATCTTTTCTGAAAACAAGGCTATGAGACTAGATATCCATTACAGGAAAAAATCTGTAAAAAATACAAACACATGGAGGATAAACAATACACTACTAAATAACCAAGAGATCACTGAAGAAATCAAAGAGGAAATCAAAACATACCTAGAAACAACTGACAAGGAAAATGCAATGACCCAAAACCTATGGGATGCAGCAAAAGCAGTTCTAAAAGGGAAGTTTATAGCAATACAATCCTACCTTAAGAAACAAGAAACATCTCAAATAAACAACCTAACCTTACACCTAAAGCATTAGAGAAAGAAGTACAAAAACCCCCAAAGTTAGCAGAAGGAAAGAAATCATAAAGATCAGATCCGAAATAAATGAAAAAGAAATAAAGGAAATGATAGCAAAGATCAATAAAACTAAAGGCTGGTTCTTTGAGAAGATAAACAAAATTGATAAACCATTAGCCAGACTCGTTAAGAAAAAATGGAAGAAGACTCAAATCAACAGATTTAGAAATGAAAAAGGAGAAGTAACAACTGACACTGCAGAAATAGAAAGGATCATGAGCGATTACTACAAGCAACTATATGCCAATAAAATGGAAAACCTGGAAGAAATGGACAAATTCTTGGCAATGAACAACCTTCCGAGACTCAACCAGGAAGAAATAGAAAATATGAACAGACCAATCACAAGCACTGAAATTGAAACTGTGATTAAAAATCTTCCAAGAAACAACAGCCTAGGACCAGATGGCTTCACAGGCGAATTCTATCAAACACTTAGAGAAGAGGTAACACCTATCCTTCTCAAAATCTTCCAAAATATAGCAGAGGGAGGAATACTCCCAAACTCATTCTACAAGGCCATCATCACCATGATACCAAAACCAGACAAAAATGTCAAAAAGAAAGAAAACTACAGCAAATATCATTGAACATAGATGCAAAAATCCTCAACAAAATACTAGCAAACAGAATCCAACAGCACATTAAAAGCATCATACACCATGATCAAGTGGGGTTTATGCTAGGAATGCAAGGATTCTTCAATATACGCAAATGAATCAATGTGATACACCATATTAACTGAAAAATAAAAACCATATGATCATCTCAATAGATGCAGAAAAAGCTTTTGACAAAATTCAACACCCATTTATGATAAAAACCCTCCAGAAAGTAGGCATAGAGGGAACTTACCTCAACATAATAAAGGCCATATATGACAAACCCACAGCTAACATCGTCCTCAATGGTGAAAAACTGAAACCACTTCCACTAAGATCGGGAACAAGACAAGGTTGCCAACTCTCACCACTATTATTCAACATAGCTTTGGAAGTTTTAGTGACAGCAATCAGAGAAGAAGAAGAAATAAAAGGAATCCAAATTGGAAAAGAAGAAGTAAAGCTGTCATTGTTTGTAGATGACATGATACTATACGTAAAGAATCCTAAAGATGTTACCAGAAAATTACTAGAGCTAATCAAAGAATTTGGTAAACTAGCAGGATACAAAATTAATGCACAGAAATCTCTTGCATTCCTATACACTAATGATGAAAAATCTGAAAGTGAATTTAAGAAAACATTCCCATTTACCACTGCAACAAAAAGAATAAAGTATCTAGGAATAAACCTACCTAAGGAGACAAAAGACCTGTATGCAGAAAATTATAAGACACTGATGAAAGAAATTAAAGATGACACAAATAGATGGAGAGATATACCATGTTCTTGGATTGGAAGAATCAACATTGTGAAAATGACTGTACTACCCAAAGCAATCTACAGATTCAATGCAATCCATATCAAACTACCACTGGCATTTTTCACAGAACTAGAACAAAAAATTTCACAATTTGTATGGAAACACAAATGGCCCTGAATAGCTAAAGCAATCTTGAGAAAGAAAAACAGAGCTGGAGGAATCAGACTCCATGACTTCAGACTATACTACAAAGCTACAGTAATCAAGACAGTATGGTACTGGCACAAAAATAGAAATATAGATAAATGGAGCAGGATAGAAAGCCCAGAGATAAACCCACGCACATATGGTCACCTTATCTTTGATAAAGGAGGCAAGAATATACAATGGAGAAAAGACAGTCTCTTCAATAAGTGGTGCTGGGAAAACTGGACAGCTACATGTAAAAGAATGAAATTAGAACACTCCCTAACACCATACACAAAAATAAACTCAAAATGGATTAAAGACCTAAATGTAAGGCCAGACACTATCAAACTCTTAGAAGAAAACATAGGCAGAACACTCTATGACATAAATCACAGCAAGATCCTTTTTGACCCACCTCCTAGAGAAATGGAAATAAAAAGAAAAATAAACAAATGGGACCTAATGAAACTTAAAAGCTTTTACACAGCAAAGGAAACCATAAACAAGACGAAAAGAGAAGCCTCAGAATGGGAGAAAATATTTGCAAATGAAGCAACAGACAAAGGATTAATCTCCAAAATTTACAAGCAGCTCAATATCAAAAAAACAAACAACCCAATCCAAAAATGGGCAGAAGACCTAAATAGACATTTCTCCAAAGAAGATACACAGATTGCCAACAAACACATGAAAGAATGCTCAACATCATTAATCATTAGAGAAATGCAAATCAAAACTACAATGAGATATCATCTCACACTGGTGAGAATGGCCATCATCAAAAAATCTACAAACAATAAATGCTGGAGAGCATGTGGAGAAAAGGGAACCCTCTTGCACTGTTGGTGGGAATGTATATTGATACAGCCACTATGGAGAACAGTATGGAGGTTCCTTTAAAAACTAAAAATAGAACTACCATATGACCCAGCAATCCCACTACTGGGCATATACCCAGAGAAAACCATAATTCAAAAAGAGTCACCTACCAAAATGTTCATTGTAGTTCTATTTACAATAGCCAGGACATGGAAGCAACCTTAGTGTCCATCAACAGATGAATGGATAAAGATGTGGCACATATATACAATGGAATATTACTCAGCCATAAAAAGAAACGAAATTGAGTTATTTGTAGTGAGGTGGATGCACGTAGAGTCTGTCATACAGAGTGAAGTAAGTCAGAAAGAGAAAAACAAATACCGTATGCTAAAACATATATATGGAATCTAAGGAAAAAAAAAAAAAAGGTCATGAAGAATCTAGGGGCAAGACGGGAATAAAGACAGCCCTACTAGAGATTGGATTTGAGGATATGGGGAGGGGGAAGGGTAAGCTGTGACAAAGTGAGCAAGTGGCATGGATATTTATACACTACCAAAGGTAAAATAGATAGCTAGTAGGAAGCAGCCGCATAGCACAGGGAGATCAGCTTGGTGCTTTGTGACCCCATAGAGGGGTGGGATAGGGAGGGTGTGAGGGAGGCAGACCCAAGAGGGAAGAGATATGGGAACATATGTATATGTATAACTGATTCACTTTGTTTTAAAGCAGAAACTAACACAACATTGTAAAGCAATTATACTCCATTAAAGATGTTAAAAGAAAAAAAAAAAGAATACAGAACTATCAATTTGCGCAAGTCCAGATTTATCATAAAACCTTTTTTATTTTTTTTGATATTCTAATTTTACTTTGACCACCACAACAATCACCACTAATGCTGCTGTTGCTGCTGCTACTACCACTACTACTATGTACTACTAGTACTATAACTATCTTCTGTTACTACAAGTACTACTAATGTAATATTCAGAGATGAAATGTGTCACATTTATCACATGTTTTTAGGCTGGTATATATTTTTCTTTCTTTATTCCATGATGATAGAGGTCAAGGTTTTTTTTTCCTCCTCCCACTGTGCTTCATTGTGCTAGGTAACTAGCAGTGATTTAACACCAATGTGTTTACAGAATGCAAAACTTTAGCTGAAACTTCAAAAAAAAATGTTACTTTTGAGTTAAAATTTCCACCCTTGAAGTATTTTTGAAATTAATTTTTAACTGTGGGATTATGCTCCTGGAATATGATGTGTGGATATCCTTTGAGGATTATGTACAGTATTCTTCCTAAGAAAAAGTATTTTTTTAACAGATGTGAGATAATATCAACCTGTGACCACTAAAAAAATATCAGTGTGAGTTTCATTGAACCAAACACTTAAATGGATATATGTTACTTTCAATAGAGTTTTATCACTATTCTTTTATTTTCTAATCAAATTGGCTTAATTACTTAAATTGTTTTGTTTTCTTGTTCTATTCCCCTTTCCCCCATCCTCTGCCTTTGGTAACCACAAATCTGATATCTTTTTCTCTAAGTTTGTTTATCTGTTCTTTGAAGTATAATTGACCTACAACACTAAGTTCCTGATGCAAAACATATTGATTCAATATTTCTATACCTTACAAAATGGTCACCACAATAAGTCTAGTTATTAACTGTTACCATACAAAGATATTATATTATTATTGACTACATTTCCCATGCTTTACATTCCATCCTTGTGACTCATTTATTCTGTACCTGGAAGTTGGTACCTCTTAATTTCCTCCACCTGTTTCACTGGTTCCCCTACACTGCTCTCCTCTGGAAACCACCTGTTTGTTCTCTGTATCTATGACTCTGTTCCTGTTTTATGTTTGTCCCTTGTTTTGTTTTTTAGATTTCACATACAAGTAAAATTATATATTTGTTTCTCTGACTTATTTCCCTTAGCATAATACCCTCTAGGTCCATCCACGTTGTCACAAATGGCAAGATTTCATTCTTTTTTATGGCTGAGTAATATTCTGTTATAGATATCACATGTTATTATTCCACTCATCTATTGATGGGCAGTAGGGGGCTTTCATATCTTGGCTATCGTGAATAATGCTGCAATGAATGTAAGAATGCATACATCTTTTCTAATTAGTGTTCACGTTTTCTTCAGTTAAACCCAGAAGTGGAATTACTGGATTGTATGGTAGTTCTATTTTTAATTACTGAGGAACCTCTGCAATGTTTCCATAGTGGCTGTACCAATTTACATTCCCACCAACAGTGCATGAGAGTTCCTTTTTCTCCATATCTTCACCAACACTTATTTGTTGGACTTTTGATAATAGCCATTCTGACAGATATGAGTTGATATCTCATTATGGTTTTGATTTGCCTTCTGTTAATGATTGGTGATAGTGAACATCTTTTCATGTGCCTGTTGGCCATCTGTATGTCTTCTTTGGAAAAATGTCAATTCAGATCCTCTGCCCAGTTTTTAATTGGGTTGTTTTTTTTTTCTGACACTGAGTTGTATACGTTATTTGTATAATTTAGATATTAATCCCCTTCCAGATACATCATTTTCAAATATCTTCTCCCATACAGTGAGAATTGTTCCACAAGTAGGTGTATTTTTGATGTGTTCATGGTGGGGAGGTGAGCTCAGCATCCTCCTCTGCCATCTTTTTCTCCTCCATACTACAAGTTCTTTTTCCTGTTTTATCGCTGTGGCTAGGACTTCCAACACTGTGTTGAATAGAAATGTCAAGTGTCAAGAGTTGGCATCCTTGTCTTCCTGATCTTAGAGGAAATGTTTTTAGCTTTTCACCATTATTATTTTGGCTGTGGGTTTGTCATATGTGGCCTTTTTTATGTTGAGGTATGTTCCCTCTATACCCACTTTTTGGGGATATTTTATCATAAATGGATGTTGAATCTTGTTAAAAGCTTTTTCTGCATTCAGTGAGGTGATCATATAATTTTTATTCTTCAGTTTGTTAATGTGGTTTATCACATTGACTGATTTGCATATATTGAGCCGTTCTTGCATCCTTGGAATAAACCCCGCTTTACCATGGTGTATTATTCTTTTAATATATAATTGAATTCTGTTTGTTAGGAAGTTTTGCATCTATATTCATCAGTGATATTGGTCTGTAATTTTCCTTTTTTGAGGTGTCTTTGCTTTTAGAATCGGGGTGATACTGGTCTCATAGAATGCGTTCAGAATTGTTCCATCCTCTTCAATTTTTTAAAATAGTTTGAGAAGGATAGGTATTAACTCCTTAAATGTTTGGTAGAGTTCACCTATCAATCTGTCAAGTCCTGGACTTTTATTTGTTGGGAATTTTTTTTTTTTCTTTTTATTACTGATTCAAATTCATTACTGGTCATAGGTCTTTTCATACTTTCTATTTCCTCCTGATTCAGTTCTGAGAGATTGCACATTCCTAGAAATTTATCCATTTCTTCTAGGTTGTCCATTTTATGGAATATGATTGTAGTAATCTCTTATGATCTTTTGTATTTCTGTGGTGTTTGCTGTAACTTCTCCTTTTTAATTTATTTTATTTCTTTGAGTCCTTTCCCTCTTGTCTTGATGATTCTGGCTAAAGGTTTATCAATTTTGTTTACCTTTTGAAATAACTAGTTCTTAATTTCATTGATCTTTTCTATTGCTTTTTAGTCTCTATTTCATTTATTTCTGCTCTGATCTTTATTATTTCCTTCCTTCTACTAAATTTGGTTTTGTCTGCTCTTTTTCTAGTAACTTTATGTTTAAGGTTAGGTTATTTGAGACTCTTCTTGTTTCCTTAGGGAGGCTGGTATCACTATTAACTTCCTTCTTAGAACTGCTTTTGCTGTGTCCCATAGATTTTGGATCATTGTGTTTTCATTTTCAATTGTCTCCAGGTATTTTTTTGATTTCTACTTTGATTTCTTCAGTGATTCATTGGTTGTTTAGTAGCATATTTTTAGCCTCCATATTATTTTTCAGTTTTAAAAAAAAATTTATTTATTTATTTTTGGCTGTGTTGGGTCTTTGTTGCTGCACATGGGCTTTCTCTAGTTGCAGCAAGTAGGGGCTACTCTTCGTTGCAGTGCATGGGCTTCTCTTGTTGCAGAGCATGGGCTCTAGCTGCATAGGTTTCAGTAGTTGTGGCACACAGGCTGAGCAGTTGTGGCTTGTGGGCTCTAGAGCACAGGCTTAGTAGTTGTGGCACATGGGCTTAGTTGCTCCACGGTATGTGGGATCTTCCCAGGCCAGGGCTCGAACCCATGTCCCCTGCATTGGCAGGCAGATTTTTAACCCCTGCACCACCAGGCAAGTCCCTTTCAGTTTTTCTTGCAGTTGATTTCAGTTTCATAGACTTGTGGTTGGAAAACATGCATCATATGATCTCAATCTTAAGTTTATTGTGACTTGTTTTGTGGCCTAATGTGATCTATTCTGGAAAATGTTTCATGTGAACTTGAAAAGAATTGTGTATTCTGCTTCTTTTGGATAGATTGTTCTGTATATATCTATTAAGGTCATCTGATCTAACCTGTCACTTAAGACCAGTATTTTGTTATTGATTTTCTGTCTGGATTATCTGGTGTTAAAGTCTCCTATTATTACTGTGTTACCATCCATTTCTCCCCTTATGTACGTTAATATTTGCATTTTGTATTTAGGTGCTCCTATGTTGGGTGCATGTATATTTACAATTGTTATATCTTCTTGGTTTGATTTCTTGGTCATTTTGTAATGTTCTTTTTTGTCTCTTGTTACAGTCTTTGTTCTAAAGTCTATTTTGTTTGATATAAGTATTGCTACCCCAGCTTTCTTTTCATTTCCATTTGCATTGCATACCTTTTTCCATCCTCCACTTTCAGTCTGTGTGTCTTTAGATCTGAAGTTAGTTTCTTGTAGCAGCATATATATGGGTCTTGTTTTTGTATCCATTCATCCCCTCTATCTTTTTTGATTGGAGCATTTAGTCCCTTTACATTTAAAGTAATTATTGATAGTTATGTACTTATTGCCATCTTGTTAATTTAATTTGATAATTTTCTGGTTGTTTTTGTAGTTCTTTGTTCCTTTCCTCTTTTGCTCTCTTCCCTTGTGATCTGATGACTATCCTTAGTGCTATGTTTGGATTCTTTTCTCTTTTTTGTGTATGTATGTAAAATAGATCTTTGGTTTGTGGTTACCATGAGGTTTATATACAGCAACCTATAAAGATATATGATCATTTTATGTTGATGATCTCTTAAGTTCTAATGCATTCTAACAACCCCATATTTTTACTGGCCCCCCACATTTAATATTTTTGACATCACATTTTAATCTTTTTGTTTAGTGTGTCCCTTAACTACTTATTGTAAATATAGATGATTTTATTACTTTTTGTCTTTCAACCTTTCTACTAGATTGATAAGTGCTTGATCTACTAACTTTTCTGTATATTTGCCTTTACCAATGAGATTTTTCCTTTTGTTATTTTCATATTCCTAACTGTTCTTTTCTTTTCCACTCGGAGAAGACCCTTTAACATTTCTTGTAAAGCTGGTTTAGAGGTGCCAAACTCTTTTAGCTTTTGCTTGTCTGTAAAACTCTCTCTCCTTCAAATATGAATAATAGCCTACCAGGTAGAGTATTCTTGGTTGTAGGTTTTTTCCTTTCATCACTTTAAATACATCATGCTACTTCTTTCCGGCCTACAAAGTTTCTGCTATAAGTCAACCAACAGTCTTATATGAGTTCTTTCTACGTATCTTGTTGATTTTCCCTTGCTGCTTTTGAGATTTTCTCTTCATCTTCAATTCCTGCCATTTTAATTACAACGTGTCTTGGTGTATCCTCTTTGGGTGTTTCATATTTGGGACTCTCTGCTTCCTGGACCTGAATATCTATTTCCTTTCCCAATTTAGGAAAGTTTTCAGCTTTTATTGTTTCAATTCAATTCTCTGCCCCTCACTCTCTTTCTCCTTTTGGGACCCCTATAATGTGACAGTTAGTATGCTTGATGTTGTCCTAGAGGTCTCTTAAACTGTCTTCATTTAAAATTGTTTTTTTCTTTTTTCTGTTCAGCTTGAGTGATTTCCACTACACTGTCTTCCAGTTCACTGATCCGTTCCTCTGTATCATCTAATCTACTGTTGATTCTTTCTAGTATTTTTTATTTATATGTTATTGTATTCTTCAGTTCTGTTTGGTTCTTTATATTTTTTGTTAAACTTCTCATTGTTTTCATCGATTTTTCTCCTGAGTTCATTAAGCATCTTTTTTTTAAAAAATTTATTTATTTATTTATTTATGGTTGTGTTGGGTCTTTGTTTCTGTGCGAGGGCTTTCTCTAGTTGTGGCGAGCGGGGGCCACTCTTCATCGCGGTGCGCGGGCCTCTCACTGTCGCGGCCTCTCTTGTTGCGGAGCACAGGCTCCAGACGCGCAGGCTCAGTAGTTGTGGTTCACGGGCCCAGTTGCTCCGCGGCATGTGGGATCCTCCCAGACCAGGGCTCGAACCCGTGTCCCCTGCATTGGCAGGCGGATTCTCAACCACTGCACCACCAGGGAAGCCCCATTAAGCATCTTTATGATCATTAACTTGAACCCTTTATTGTGTAGATTGCATATCTCTACTTTGCTTAATTCTTCTTTTGAGGTTTTATTTTGTTGCTTCTTTTAGAATATATTCCTCGGTCACCTCATTTTGCCTAATTCTTGTATTAAGTACCTGGGTTACATTTCTTGATCTTGGAGAAGTGGCCTTATGTAGGAAGATGTCCTCTGGGGCCCAGTGGCACACTTATCTCTGGTCACCAGAGTTATATGATCTTAGAGTGCTCTCTATGTGGGCTGAGTGGGCCCTTCTGTTAGTTGGGCTGACTACAGTAGGCACTTTAGTAGGTGAGGGTGGTCCCTATTTTGATTGGCTACCAAGCCCTGACTCATGAGGAGGCTGGTGGCCACTAGTATCCTGGTCCTGGTGCAGCTGGCTGTGGGACCTGGGGGTCCTAGGGCTGGTGCCACCCTGCTGGTGGGCAGGGCTAGGTCCCTGTGTGGCTGAGGATGTGGGTCTTGACTATACCACATCTCCACCCTTACTACTTGTCTCATTGTGGCTCCTTCTTTATACCTTTAGTTGTGGAATATTTTTTCTGCTAGTCTTCCAGTAGTTCTCATGGATAATTCCTTGGTAAATAGTTGTAATTTTGATGTGCCTGTGGGAAGAGGTGATCTCAGTCATCCTATTCTGCTACGTTTGCCACTCTCCAAATATTCTTTCTATACATATAATTTTGCCCATGTTTATTTCATTCTTTCTAACTTAGCATTTTGCTGTTAATTTTTACTTGTCGTGTTTTTATGTAGAGAAATTTTGCCTGAAAAACTTCTGCTTTTTGATTTTATGAAGGATTTTTTTCATGTGCGTGGACAAACATATATCTAGTTTTGAAAAGTTGCTGTAATAATTGGTAACAAATGTGCATTTTATTTTTTTGATGTATTTATTTATTTTTGGCTGCATTGGATCTTCATTGCTGCACGTGGGCTTTCTCTAGTTGTGGCGAGTGGGGGCTACTCTTCATTGTGGTGTGCGGGCTTCTCATTGCAGTGGCTTCTCTTGTTGTGGAGCATGGACTCTAGGCATGCAGGCTTCAGTAGTTGTGGCATGCGGGTTCAGTAGTCATGGTGCACAGGCTTAGTTGCTCTGCAGCATGTGGGATCTTCCTGGACCAGGGCTTGAAACTGTGTCCCCTGCATTGGCAGGCAGATTCTTAACCACTGCGCAACCAGGGAAGCCCCCAAATGTGCATTTTATATTTGTAAGATTCCCACCATGTGTATATGAACATATATTTAAATATGTTAACTCCCTGCCATACCTATGCCTCTTCTCCATAATAACAGCATGTCTCAGCTGAATAGTAATAGAAAGAAAGAACTGAAGGTCTGCTAAACTTGGCCTGCATGATCATAAAGGTGAATCCCTGCTGCATTTCAGACAGAAAACACTAGTCTCCTTCAAATTGGATAGTTTCCCTATCTTCTTTTGTCTTTAATGACTTGACATTTTTGAAGAATACTGGCTATACACTTTGCAGAAGCACCTCCATTTGGGTTTGTCTGATGCTTCTGTTCCAACTGTGTTTTCTTAGATTCTGTATTGTCTATTTGGCATCCATTCATCACAGGCAAAGTTATATTAACTATGTATTTTTAGTTTCTGTATTCTTGATGCTCTGGCATTTCCAGTCTCACTGACTAGGGAGAGACTGCTCCTTCAGGGCTAGGCAATTCTTAGATAGCAAAGGGCTTGCCTGGGAGGACTCCAGGCGACTAGAGACCACTCCTATCACCCAAAGCTTGCTGAAATTATTCACACTAGCCAATCCTAAATTGTTTCCTCTGCTGTGTCTTGCCTTTCCCCTAGAAACCCCATTAAAGGACATTTCCCTCACTCCTGCTTCTGTCTCCTAACCAATATACTTTCCCTGTGGCCCTGTATGGTGCAACATGCCCCTTCTCTCAGAAACATAATAATCTTCCTTCAATGGTTGACCTGTCTGTGTCACTCAGTCACCTCTGCAAATTAAAATCCTGTGGGAACAAATGAGACAGCTTCCTTATAAATAGACTCAGATTATGAATTTTTGGTAGAAATTGCCTAGAACTGACACTTCCTTCTCAGCACACTATATCAGGAAGCACATGATATCTCTTCTTCTAATTACTAGTGTTGTTACTTGATGGGGTTAGGATGGGGTTGGCCAGGTTTTTAAAATATAAAATTATCATTTTCTCTTTAAAATTAATAAGTATCTTGTGTGGAGTCAATGTGAGATGCACATAGTCTCCTTCTGATCAGCTCTCATCCACCACGTTTACCCTTCATCAGTGACTTTTGCCTGAAACAATTATTATGATGATGAACATGAGTGGTGATCAAATGTCATTCTTCATCTAATCTACCTAGGGAGATCAATTTTACTCTTCAGTGTCTAGCAACATATGCTGACATACATAAATCTATCCTCTGATCCATATGGATAACACTAATTCTTATGTATTTATGCGTCCATAGTTTTAATTTATAACTTCAGCACATGCCATGTTGATTTGACTTAATTTCCTGTGCATTTTAAATTTTCACTTGTTGGATTATGATCTTGCTCTGGACACATTTTTTTCCTTAAGCAAATAACTGATGTAACTTATAGTAGGTAATGATAGTGATTATAAAATATATGCAAATTCTTTGGTACTCCTCCCTTCAAAAGTTCCAGTGAATGACATGTGAATGGAAGTTATATGAGCCACTTTTAATATGGCTCACAAACACTGGCCAGGCACAATCCTCAACGTTTTTTCTCTTTCTACTGGTTTGTTGTACATGATCACAGTGATCTTGGAATTCACGTCTATAAATAGAGACACAAATTTGAAGAATCCTGTGCTCTTGAATCACCATATGAGGTAAACTGCCTACTAAACAGGAATGACAATGGTGGACTTTACGTAAGTGAGATTAAAAATGCTCATGTCTGTTTCAACCATTGTACATTTCAAGAATTATTTTTTTGTTACAGCAAAGAATAGACCCTTATTTGATATACTTCATTTACTTCACTTAATGTCGGGAATGGAATATTACTTCAAAGGAACATGTGACTATTGAAAAGGGTCCATATTGGCCAGGATAAGAGATAACACAGAAAAATATTTAATACTTAGTTAAGTAAAACTGTGATTTTTGGGGAAGTTTTCCATATTAGTTTGCACTGAGATAGGACTTGGGTTCCAGAAGAGGTGAACAGTTAGAAAAGGACAAAGGAGGAAGAAAGGTTCAGACTACATGTTATTTGTGATTTATGAGAGGAATATTCTACAGTGCATAAAAATATATCTTGAATTTCTACTTTTGAGAATAGTGACAGACAAGTTATTTACAAAGTATTCAGCTAAATAAAAACAAACTAGAGAAAACCACATTATTCAGAATGTCTATTTAATTGTCAACCTAGTGATATGCCAAATTGAACCTAAATTCTAGGGTCATTAGAGCTAATACTCATACTAAAATTTTTGCCAGGAATATTATAGAGGAGATCACTAGAGAATGCAACAGTAGTTGGGTTCAATAGTATGGGCTTCTTGAAAACATATCTGAAATGGTCAGGTCTCAGGCATGTGTTCAGGTAATGTGATAAATAGCACCATGTTGACAACTCTGTGGAAAAATCAGCTGATTAGTCATGTCGTATTTTAAAGATATATAAATCCGTTATTACTCTGGCAATAACAGGATGAATAGGAAATATATAGGCTCTTTCATAGAGGTGCATTTCTATGATTTGAGTGTTTATGCCCCCATAAAATTCATATGTTGAAATACTAATGCCCTATGTGACTGTGTTAGGAGTTGAGTTAGGGAAAGATGATTAGGACATGATGGTGGAGGCTTCATGAATGAGTTTAGTGCTCTTAAAAAAGAGGCTCTAGAAAGATCTCCAGCCCTTCCACAATGTGTGGACACAGTGAGAAGACACCGGCAGCTATGAACAATAAGAGAGTCCTCACCAGAACTCAACTTTTCTGGAGCCTTTATCTTGTACTTTCCAGCCGCTGAAACTGCGAGAAATAAATTTTTACTGTTTATAAGGTAGCACTCTGTGGTATTATGTTAAAGTAGCCTGAACAGATTAAGACATGCATAAAATTACAATGAGCTTATTAGGTCTTGAAAAATAGATCTCAATAAATCAATACAATGAGTGAATAAATGAATTACTAACATTAACATAAATAGAAGTAAAGAGGAAGGGAGTGATATTAAAGTTAATATTAAAATGCCATGGTAGAAAGCCTCAAAAATAGGCCCCAGTGATCCCTGCTTTTTGGTATTCACATCATTGTGTGAATGTTGGCCGGGCATATTGACTCACTTCTAATAAAGTGGTTATAAGATGTCACTTCTGAGACTGAGTTACAGAAAGATTGTAGCATCTGACTTGGACCTCTCTCTAATTCTCTTACTTGCTTACAGAAAGTCAGTTGACATGTGAACTGAACTATGGAGAGGCCCATCTGGCAAGGAAATGATGTCTCCAGCCAATAACAAGTGAGAACCTGAGACCTGCCAGTAGCCATATGAGTGAGTTTGGGAGCTGAGTTATCCCAAGTCGAACTTTGATTGACTGCAGCCAGGACCAACATCTTGACTGAAGCATTGTGAGAAACCCTGAGCTAATGGCATTCAGGTTCTCAACCCCTAGAAAATGTGAGATAATAAACATTTGTTGTATTAAGCCTCTAAATCTTGGGGTAATTTGTTCCACAGCATTAGTTAACTACTATAAATACCTTCCTTATTTTTATCCAGAGGTAACTTCTTATTTGTGAGGGCCTGATGATCAGGAAATGAAAGCCTGGGCCTCAATGACATTTAAAATTATCACTTTATCCACTATTGTAAATATTATCATAAAAGTACACTTTTCTTCATCTATCTAAATATGCTAGGAGGATGGTTATCAAACTATAGTACAAATTTATGTTCTATTAGATAACTAAGCATCACTTAAAAACTTGATCCTATAAGGTTCTGATTAAGTTAATCTGAGCCAGTATACAAAAATCTGGATATTTAAAAATATTTCACAATGACTGTGGTGTAGAGCCAGATTTGAAATGCAATGCTAAATTAATGTTTTATATTATTAATATAGTACATATAATGCATAAGGTCATTACAATATACTCTAACTGGAATATAACAATTATAAAGCCAAATGCAATATATCATGGTGTGTTAAAACAAGGACCATAAAATGTGTATTCAGTTTGCTTCAATGTAATGCCTAAGTTTGTAGCAAAACATTGCTAGTCCAAATCAATAAAGTAATATAACCAAACAAAGGTTCTCCATGTGATCCCATAAAGTCCTTCTTTCACCCCCCAAATCCTTATGTTAGATATTTTATATTAAATTGGAATTTGGAGAAATAAATTTCATCCAGGTTCTGTAGACAGAAAATGGCAAAAGTATGATTTGTATTTGGGCACATCTAATCCCAAATGTACTACATCTTGTGAACTATAGAGTACTGTGTTCAGTGGTGTTAGGTACTTGGTAACACTATAAGTATCACACAGTGAGGCAATTCAGATTTCCATTGTATTGATTGTGTCTTGAGGTAGAACTTGCTGGGTAGATTCATTATGAATCAAATTTATATTCACCTGGAGAGATGCTAGACTTCCCCTTCTCAGGAAATCAGACTGTTTCTTAACCTAATGTTATCTATCATTTCAAAATAAGCAAGAGAGAGAAAGGGGAAATGCAGCATTAAAACAAGAACATGAAATACTTCAAACAATTACCTTCTTCCCATTTATCCACATATTTGGGGAGCATGCATTATGTGCTGAGAATGAAATGATATGTCAGCAATGAAAATGTTTCACTCAGATCTGCTGTGGGAAGGGAAATTGACAAAAGGCCCCAGTTATCATGCTCTGAATCCACCATCATGTTATCACTGAAGTCACATTCTGCACAGTCTGCTTGAAGCTAATAACTAAGAGCAGCAGGTTGTGCTAATGCAGACCCATCCATACAAAATATAAGATCCCTTCAATGGGAGACTTTGGTTCCAGAACTCTTCATTAATGCGGCTGAATTTTTTTTAGGTCTGTGCTACAGTCTGAGTGCCTTCCTACCAAATCCTTCTCTCTCACTCACCTCCACAGAGGTAATATGTGCACCATGGTCTGCAGTCTCTTCTCTCCTCCTTTTGCTTCCTCCCTTTTTTCTGCCAGAGGAATTTTACTCAAGAAACCTTTTGTCAGTCTAATTCAATTTGGATGTCTGCTTCTCAGAAGACCCTAACAATGCAAGTGATGCCACAAAAAGTCCTAGTGAAGGGGAGTGCCACTGAAGTGCAATGCTTCAGGCATTCAAAAAATACATGGGGACTTACGTCAACACAGACAGTGGAGTTAGCTTGTTTCTGTTAAATTGCACCAATACCCTGCTGAGGGACAATGAGAAATCTAGGGTTAAAAATAGTTACTCAGTGTGAGCCCTAGAGGGTATCTTTTGTAGTTTACGAAGAAGCTATTTTTTCTCCTACAGTTAAAAAGCATATGCAACTAATCAGCAAACTGAAGACTTGACAGATTTGTCATTTCAGAAACATTTAAATGTCTGGCCAAGGCATGTCTGTTATGGTAAAATCATGACCTGGTTTTGAACAAATTGAAATCCTCTAAGCATGAGATAGAGAACATTTGAATGAATACTCCTGAGGATGTTGACTCAGAGCTTGTAGATGTGCCCCTCTCTTCCCAAATATAACATAGAACTTCTGCCATGGTGGAAAATGCAGCAACCAGTGCTACATTGAGAAACTGTCCCTACCTCTTATCTTGGCTGCCAGAATAATGACTAGGATTAAATCTCAGCATAAATAGGACCTGCCAAGGAAGGAAAACGTTTAGACACTAAAAGTGTTGCGAGAATTAGCAAATACTGAAAGGACCAGAGAAATACCCCTGGGGTTAAATTTTGAGGATATTTGATCAAGGAGGACAGAATATAAGATAGGATAAGCAGGAATGTATTCATTTCACATTTTCTTGGGGTGTTGGATTTAACATGCTTGCAAAAACCCCAGGCAGAGGTGCAAACTCACTCCTAGTATAGCTTATTAAAGGCTGGAAAAATAAATGACCACTGCTCAGTGAAGTGAAGAAGACTGGGTTACTCCAACAGACAATTAAGACAAAGAAATAAAAAGGCTGAGGAAAGTAGACAAGCAGAAACACATATTTTAGGAGAAACCAGAAGACTTACCAGAGAAATATGTTCCAATGAGAGTCCAGAGGACATACCAGTCACCGAGGCCCTCAGGAAAGTGTGGGTAAGACGGACACCAGCCTCAATGAAAGCAGAAGGAACTGGCCTCACTAATACTTAAAAGAATGTTGTGCCTTCACAGAAGGAGGGGATAGAGACAGCACTTAACCTGGCAGAAACTAGGAGATGGCAATTACCATAACAAAGCCTACAGGGTATCTCACGATGAACATGGGGCCAGGAGGGGTAAAATTGACAGGGCTCAACAACAAAAAAAACTGCTCAATATATACAAGCAAAAAAGAAGAAAAAGATGAAAGAATGGAGGATTAAGAGGAAAAGTACAGTTTCTCCAATAAAAAGTTTCAATCCCCTTATTCAGTTAAACTTAAACCAGTTTTCAGACCTGGAGCCCACTTACTAAAGAGGTGTCCAGGTCCCTAGAAGAAAGAACCTGCAACTATGTGGCCAGTATATACCATGATGATTCTTCCCCTAAGGGGATCTATGGCCATTTACATAAGCAACGGTGCCCTGGATAAGGAAACTATTCAGACATTTTAAAGACTATTAAACATAGGAACTGTACTGACATTGATACCTAGAAACATAAAGCATCATAGTAACTCCCTTTCTCAGGGTGAGGACTTACAGGTTTCAGGTAATAAATGAAGATTTGACTAAATTACAGTTTACAGTGTGCACAGTGGTTCTGCAGACCTACCCAATGATAATTATCCTAATCCCTGTCTGTATAATTGGAATATTTGCCATTTGAGATAGCCTGATGTTGGGTTGTTTGGCTTATGGAATAAGCCATGTGGCAACCTCAGAAACAGTCCATCACCCAAGCCAAAATAATACGTAAAAAATAGTATAGCATCCCTGGCAGGATAATAGATTGGTATCACTGTTAAAGATATAAATACCTAAAAGATGTAGGGTTTTTCAATTTAACTAACTAGTCTGACCCTTCTAGAAACTGGATAAAAACCTGTAAAATGATTATAGACTACTGAAACCCTGACCAAGTCACATACTGATCACAGCTTCAGGGTTAAATATGTCATCTTTGCTAGAGGAGATTAATAAGACTTCATATATAAGATATGTGGCCATTGGTTTTGCAAATGTATTCTTCTCCATTTCAGTGAGAAATGAGTATAAGAAACTCTAGTCATGTGAGATAGTCAAGAATATTCATTTACACTTTTGCCTCGGTGCTATGTTCATGTCCCCACTCTCTGTCATTATATATTCCAAAGAGATCTGGATCACCTAAACATCCTACAGAACATCATACTGATCCATTACATAAATGACATCATGCTGATTGGATAATATAAGCAAGAGGTATCTTGTATGTGAAAGACCTTTAAACACATGTTCTCCAGATGGTGAGACATATAGTCTATGAAGATTCATGGACCATGGAAAATTTATGAACCTAAACCTTTTCAATTTAGGAATACTGATCTGCCCTATTTCCTATGTGACATGGAAGTCAGCTTTGTGCAGGGCCAGGTTTAAGATTAAGCTCTGCAGTAGATTGAAACAGTGATGCAAGCAACCCTGACCCTGTGCCATATATTTTGGCAGATCCTATGGTGTTGGAGGTTTCAGTGGTAGGAAAAGATGCAATATGGATCTTATGGCAAGTCCTAGAGGTAGAATACAAATGCAGCCCTCTTGGATGCTGGACCATTCATCACAGAATAGTATTACACAGTTTGTAAAGTAGCTCTTGTCAGATACTGAGCTCTTCTGGAAGAGATTAAACCCTTGACTATGGAAAGCAAAGAGCCTGGTTTCTGAAACTACCTGTTTTGAGTTGGGTTCTATTAATCCGCCAAATCACAAAGTAGGATGAGCCCAGAAGCAGTCCATCATATCATGAAAATAGTACATTAAGCCCAAGCAGGACCAGAGAGCACAAATTAGCTGCATGAGTATATAGCCCAAACAACTCTGTCACTCACCATAAGTGCAGCAGTGTCCTTCCTCCAGCTCAGAGCTATAGCTATTGGGGTAGGAGTGGAGGGTATACAACTAGCTGAAGGAGGAAGAAATTGCCTGAGCTTTATGTTTGGTTCACACTGTACCCGGGTACAAGCTGAAATATTACCAATGATTTCATTATAGGTACATTCAGACCTTTTCTTGAAAGAGAATAGAGAGGGAAAATCTTCTGAATGAGAAGAGTTATAAGTAGTTCATTTGGTCATTCACATTGTTTGAAAAGAAAGTGGCCCAAAGTGAGAATATATAAATTCTTAGGTATCAACAAGTGCCCTGGGCTTTTGGTTGCGAGTTTGTAAAAAAAAAGTATTGAAGATGAGAGAAAAGGCAATCTTGGTGGAAAGCAGCACAGGGGTGGATGGATGACAATGGCAGTGAAGTGTTAAGATTATTGTACCACACATTAATACCTACCAGGAAGCATTCACCAATGAAGAAGCATTGAATAATCCAGTATACAAGTTATTTAATCAGTTGATAGTAGTCACTTCACTACTGGCTACTCTGGAATGGGAATGATGGACACACAAAATGAGTGGCCATGATGGCCGTGATGGAAGCTATGCATAGATCCAGTAGGATAGATTCTTATTTTCCAAGGCCAATTTTGGTACTGCTGCTATGAATGTCCAACTTCACAGCAGGGATGGTGATGAAATGGGCCTATCATCTTGGAATAAACTACTTGTATCACATCCTCAACATCCAGAAATAGCCAGCTTCACAGAATGCTGGAATTTCTTTCTAACGGCACACCTGAAGCTCCCTCTCAGAGGGAATACTCTGAAAGTACAGGATGCTATTCTTCCAGATGCAGTATATGCATTAAATTAGAGACTTCTTTATGGGTCTGTGACCCCAAAAGGAAGAATATGTGAGTCTGGGAACCAATGGGTAAAACACGAGTGGTCTTCTTACCATCACTCCAAATGATCCACTGGGATCTGGGGGGTTTCTGACCGTGAAAATCAGGGCTCTGTGGATTCATTAGTCCTAGTCTACAACTCAGGTACTCACTTGCCTGAAGATTAGCAAGGGTCCTATTGAGCTTCATGCCATAGCTGCCTCATAGGTACAGAGAACAGCAGAAGTGAATCATTATGTACAGAGAACAGCAGAAGTGAAGAGGAGTCATCATCCTGAGATGGCAGCAGACTGTAATCACCAGGAGGTGAGAGAGATCCTTTTAAACATTGGGATGGAATATGTGTGGAACCCAGGTAAATTACTTGAGCATACTCCTTTGTCCTACTAACACTGTGAATGTACTTGTGCATCAATTCTAGATTAAGAAGGAAGCAAGGTTTGAGTCACACCATCAACTAAGACACCAATATTTGCAGAGTTGGTTATTAAAGGTTAGGGAAACTTAAAATTAAAAAAGGAGGAAGCACTCATCAATGAATTCAATAAAGTTGCAAGATACAAAATTAACATACAGAAATATGTTGCACTCTATATACTAAGAACAAATTATCAGAAGGAGAAATTAAGAACATAATTCCATTTACAACCCCATCAAAAAAAAAAAAATACCTAGGAATACATCTAACTAAGGAGGCAAATGACGTGTACTCAGAAAACAAAGACACCAGTTTTGGGGGTAGGGAGTGGCGAGGAGAGAGAGAGGAGACCGAACCCATTTCTGCGATGAGAGGTTTGGCCCTGGCTCTACCACTCTGTGAGGTTATTATAGAATATTGAGCAGAGTTCCCTGTGCTATACAACTTTATAAAATTTTAAGACTCTGGATGATGGTGCTCTCTTCCAAAGAAGAATTCACCTTCTGGCAGTGAGATACACTTCAGGCATATCACCTTTATCAAGATGAAATGTGGACCCTCTAGGAACAGGAGGTGTGAAGAGAGAGGACCTTCAAGATGGCGGAGGAGTAACACGTGGAGATCACCTTCCTCCCCACAAATACATCAAAAATACATCTACATGTGGAACAACTCCTACAGAACACCTACCGAACACTGACAGAAGACCTCAGACTTCCAAACAGCCACATGGTTGACAGGGTCATGGTGCTCCACCGGCTGTCAGGCCTGAGCCTCTGAGGTGGGAGAGCCGAGTTCATGACATTGGACCAACAATACCTCCCAGCCCCATGTAATATCAATCAGCGAGAGCTCTCCCAGAGATCTCCGCCTCAATCCTAAGACCCAGCTCCACTCAACGACCAGCAAGCTCCAGTGCTGCACACCCCATGCCAAACAACTAGCAAGATAGGAAACACAACCCCACCCATTAGCAGAGAGGCTGCCTACAATCATAATAAGGTCACAGACACCCCAAAACACACCACCAGACTCAGTCCTGCCCACCAGAAAGACAAGATCCAGCCTCATCCACCAGAACACAGGCACCAGTCTCCTCCACCAGAAAGCCTATGAAACCCACTGAACCAACCTTAGCCACTAGGGGCAGACACCAAAAACAATGGGAACTACAAACCTGCAGCCTGCGAAAAGGAAACCCCAGACACAGTAAGTTACGCAGAATGAGAAGGCAGAGAAATATGCAGAAGATGATGGAGCATGGTAAAAACCCACCAGACCAAACAAATGAAGAAGACATAGGCAGTCTACCTGAAAAAATTCAGAATAATGATAGTAAAGATGATCCAAAATCTTAGAAATAGAATGGAGAAAATACAAGAAACGTTTAATAAGAACCTGGAAGAACTAAAGAGCAAAAACAAACTGTGATGAACAACACAATAAATAAAATTTAAAATTCTCTAGAAGGAATCAATAGCAGAATAACTGAATCAGAAGAACAGATAAGTGATCTAGAAGATAAAATAATGGAAATAACTACCACAGAGGAGAATAAAGAAAAAAGAATGAAAAGAATTGAGGACAGTCTCAGATACCTTTCGGACAACATTAAAGGCACCAACATTCGAATTATAGGGGTCCCAGAAGAAGAGAAAAAGAAAGAGTCTGAGAAAATATTTGAAGAGTTTATAGTTGAAAACTTCTCTAATATGGGAAAGGAAATAATCAATTCCAGGAAAACCAGAGAGTCCCATAGAGGATAAATCCAAGGAGAAACACAACAAGAAACATACTAACCAAACTATCAAAAATTAAATACAAAGAAAAAATATTAAAAGCCACAAGGGAAAAGTAGCAAATAACATACAAGTGAATCCCCATAAGCTTAACAGCTGATTTTTCAGCAGAAATTCTGCAAGCCAGAAAGGAATGGCAGGACATATTTAAAGTGATGAAAGGGAAAAACCTACAGCCAAGATTACTCTACCCAGCAAGGATCTCATTCAGATTTGACAGAGAAATTAAAACCTTTACAGGCAAGCAAAAGCTAAGAGAATTCAGCACCACCAAACCAGCTTTACAACAAATCCTAAAGGAACTTCTCCAGGCAGGAAACACAGAAAAGGAAAAGACCTACAATAACAAACCCCCCAAAATTAAGAAAACGGTAGTAGGAATATACATATCGATAATTACTGTAAATGTAAATGGATTAAATGCTCCCACCAAAAGACACAGACTGGGTGAATGGATGCAAAAACAAAACCCATATATATGCTGTCTACAAGAGACCCACTTCAGACCTAGGGACACATACAGACTGAAAGTGAGGGGATGGAAAAAGATATTCCATGCAAATGGAAATCAAAAGAAAGCTGGAGTAGCAATTCTCGTATCAGACAAAATAGACTTTAAAATAAAGACCATTACAAGAGACAAAGAAGGACACTGCATAATGATCAAGGGATCAATCCAAGAAGAAGATATAACAATTGTAAATATTTATTCACCCAACATAAGAGCACCTCTATACATAAGGCAAATGCTAACAGCCATAAAAGGGGAAATTGACAGTAACACAATAATAGTAGGGGACTTTAACATCCCAATTTCACCAATGGACAGATCAACCAAAATGAAAATAAATAAGGAAACACAAGCTTTAAATGATACATTAAACAAGATGCACTTCATTGATATTTATAGGACATTCCACCCTAATACAACAGAATACACTTTCTTCTCAAGTGCTCATGGAACATTCTCCAGGATAGACCATATCTTGGGTCACAAATCAAGCCTTCGTAAATTTAAGAAAATTGACATCATATCAAGTATCTTTTCCGACCACAATGCTATGAGATCAGATATCAAGTACAGGAAAAAAACTGCAAAAAATACAAACACACGGAGGCTAAACAATACACTACTAAATGACCAAGAGATCACTGAAGAAATCAAAGAGGAAATAAAAAAAAAACAGAAACAAATGACAATGAAAACAGGAAGACCCAAAACGTATGGGATGAAGCAAAAGCAGTTCTAAGAGGGAAGTTTATAGCAATACAATCCTACCTCAAGAAACAAGAAACACCTCAAATAAACAACCTAACCTTACAACTAAAGCAATTAGAGAAAGAAGAACAAAGAAAACCCAAAGTTAGCAGAAGGAAAGAAACCATAAAGATCAGATCAGAAATAAATGAAAAAGAAATGAAGGAAATGAAAGCAAAGATCAATAAAACTAAAAGCTGGTTCTTAGAGATGATAAACAAAATTAATAAACCATTATCCAGACTCATTAAGAAAAAAAGGGAGAAGACTCAAAGCAACCGAATTAGAAATGGAAAAGGAGAAGTAACAACTGACAGTGCAGAAATACAAAGGATCATGAGAGATTACTACAAGCAGCTATATGCCAAAAAAATGGAACACTCTATGACATAAATCACAGCAAGATCCTTTTGACCCACTTCCTAGAGAAATGGAAATAAAAAAAAAATAAACAAATGGGACCTAATGAAACTTCAAAGCTTTTGCACACCCAAGGAAACCATAAATAAGACAAAAAGACAACCCTCCAAATGGGAGAAAATATTTGCAAATGAAACAACAGACAAAGGATTAATCTCCAAAATTTACAAGCAGCTCACACATCTCAATATCAAAAAAACAAACAACCCAATCCAAAAATGGGCAGAAGACCTAAATAGACATTTCTCCAAAGAAGATATACAGATTGCCAACAAACACATGAAAGAATGCTCAACATCATTAATCATTAGAGAAATGCAAATCAAAACTACAATGAGATATCATCTCACACTGGTGAGAATGGCCATCATCAAAAAATCTACAAACAATAAATGCTGGAAAGGGTGTGGAGGAAAGGGAACCCTCTTGCACTGTTGGTGGGAATGTAAATTGATACAGCCACTATGGAGAACAGCATGGAGGTTCCTTAAAACACTAAAAATAGAATTACCGTACAACCCACCAATCCCACTATTGGGCATATACCCTGAGAAAACCATAATTCAAAAAGAGTCATGTACCACAATGTTCACTGCAGCACTATTTACAATAGCCAGGACATGGAAGCAACCTAAGTGTCCATCAACAGATGAATGGATAAAGAAGATGTGGCACATATATACAATGGAATATTACTCAGCCATAAAAAGAAACAAAATTGAGTTATTTGTAGTGAGGTGGATGGACCTAGAGTCTGTCATAGAGAGTGAAGTAAGTCAGAAAGAGAAACAAATACCATATGCTAACACATATATATGGAATCTAAGAAAAAAAAAAAAAGGTCATGAAGAACCTAGGGGCAAGATGGGAATAAAGACACAGACCTACTAGAGAATGGACTTGAGGATACGGGGAGGGGGAAGGGTAAGCTGTGACAACGTGAGAGAGTGGCATGGCCATATATACACTACCAAACGTAAAATAGATGGCTGGTGGGAGGCAGCCGCATGGCACAGGGAGATCAGCTCGGTGCTTTGTGACCATCTAGAGGGGTGGGATGGGGAGGGTGGGAGGGAGGGAGATGCAAGAGGGAAGAGATATGGGAACGTGTGTGTGTGTGTGTGGCTGATGCACTTTGTTGTAAAGCGGAAACTGGCACACCATTGTAGGGCAATTGTACTCCAGTAAAGATGTTAAAAAAAAAAAAAAAATCATGTACCGCAATGTTCATTGCAGCTCTATTTACAATAGCCAGGACATGGAAGCAACCTAAGTGTCCATCGACAGATGAATGCATAAAGAAGATGTGGCACATATATACAATGGAATATTACTCAGCCATAAAAAGAAACGAAATTGAGCTATTTGTAGTGAGGTGGATGGACTTAGTGTCTGTCATACAGAGTGAAGTAAGGCACAAAGAGGAAAACAAATACCGTATGCTAACACATATATATGGAATCTAAAAAAAAAAAAAAAAAAAGGTCATGAACAACCTAGGGGCAAGACAGGAATAAAGACACAGACCTACTAGAGAATGGACTTGAGGATACGAGGAGGGGGAAGGGTAAGCTAGGACAAAGTGAGAGAGTGGCATGGACATATATACACTACCAAATGTAAAATACATAGCTAGTTGGAAGCAGCCGCATAGCACAGGGAGATCAGCTCTGTGCTTTGTGACCACCTAGGGGGGTGGGATAGGGAAGGTGGGAGGGAGGAGATTCAAGGATATATGTATATGTATAGCTGATTCACTTTGTTATAAAGCAGAAACTAACACACCATTGTAAAGCAATTATACTCCAATAAAGATGTTAAAAAAAAATAAAAATAAAATAAACTCAAAATGGATTAAAGACCTAAATATAAGGCCAGACACTATAAAACCCTTAGAGGAAAACGTAGGCAGAACACTCTATGACATAAATCACAGCAATATCCTTTTTGACCCACTTCCTAGAGAAATGGAAGTTAAAGCAAAAATAAACAAATGGGATCTAATGAAACTTAAAAGTTTTTGCACAGTGAAGGAAACCATAAACAAGACGAAAAGAGAACCATTAGAATGGGAGAAAATATTTGCAAATGAAACAACTGACAAAGGATTAATCTCCAAAATATACAAGGAGCTTATGCAGCTCAATACCATAAAATCAAACCACCCAGTCCAAAAATGGGCAGAAGAACTAAACAGACATTTCTACAAAGAAGATATACAGATTGCCAACAAACACATGAAAGGATGCTCAATATCACTAATCATTTGAGAAATGCAAATCAAAACCACAATGAGGCATCAACTCACACCGGTCACAATGGCCATCATCAAAAAATCTACAAATAATAAATGCTGAAGTGGGTGTGGAGAAAAGGGAACCCTCCTACACTGTTGGTGGGAATGTAAATTGATACAGCCACTATGCAGAACAGTATGGAGGTTCCTTAAAAAACTAAAAATAGAACTGCCATATGTCCCAGCAATCCCACTAATGGGCATATACCCTGAGAAAACCATAACTCAAAAAAGAGTCATGTACCACAATGTTCACTGCAGTACTATTTACAATAGCCAGGACATGGAAGCAACCTAAGTGTCCATTGACAGATGAATGGATAGAGAAGATGTGGCACATATATACAATGGAACATTACTCAGCCATAAAAAGGAACAGAATTGAGTTATTTGTAGGCAGGTGGATGGACCTAGAATCTGTCATACAGAGTGAATTAAGTCAGAAAGAGAAAAACAAATACTCTATGTTAACACATATATATGAAATCTAAAAAAAAAAGTGGTCCTGAAGAACCTGGGCGCAGGACAGGAATAAAGATGCAGACGTAGAATGTGGACTTAAGTACACGGGGAGGGGGAACAGTAAGCTGGGAAGAAGTGAGAGGTGGCATTGACTTATATACACTACTAATTGTAAAACAGATAGCTAGTGGGGAGCAGCCGCATAGCACACAGAGATCAGCTCGATGCTTTGTGACCACGTAGAGGGGTGGGATAGGGAGTGTGGGAGGGAGACGCAAGAGGGAGGCAATATGGGGATATATGTAAACATATAGCTAATTCACTTTGTTATACAGCAGCAACTAACACAGCATTGTAAAGCAACTGTACTCCAATAAAGATGTTAAAAAAAAAATTAAGACACCAATAAAGGAAATTGAAGGTGACTCAAACAGATGGAAAGATATACCATGTTCATGGATTGGAAGAATTAATATTGTTAAAATGAACATAGTACCCAAGGCAATCTATAGATTCACTGCAATCCCTAACAAAATAACAGTGGCATTTTAAACTAAACTAGAACAAATCTAAAATTTGTATGAAAATATAAAAGACCTTGAATACGGAAAACAATCTTGCAAAAGAACAGAGCTGGAGGTATCATGTTCCCTGACTTCAGACTATACAGAGCTATAGTAAGCAAAACAGTATGGTACTGGCACAAAAACAGGCACATTGATTCATGGAAAATAATACAGAGCCCAGAAATAAATCCATTCTTATATGGGCAATTAATCTACAAAAAAGGGGGCATGAATATACAAAAGGGGGAAAAAGACAGCCTCTTCAATAAATGGTGCTTGGAAAACTAAATATCTATATGCAAAAAGAATCAAGCTTGACTACTCTCACACCGTGCACAAAAATAAGTCCAAAATAGATTAAAGACTTAAGTGTAAGACCTGAAACCATAAAACTTCTAGAAGAAAACATAGGCAATATGCTCTTTTATATTTGTCTAAGTAATTTTTTTTTTTTTTTGGATCTGTCTTCTCAGGAAAGGGAAACAAAGCCAAAAGTATACAAATGGAACTACATCAAACTAAAAATCTTTTGCACAGTGAAGAAAACTATCAACAAAATGAAAAGGCCACGTACTAAATGGCAGAAGATATTTGCAAACAATATGTCTAATAGGGGGTTAATATCCAAATGATACATAGAACTCATGTAACTCAATGTCAAAAAAACAAACAATCCAACTAAGTGGACAGAGGATCTGAATAGACATTTTTTCAAGAAGACATACAAATGGCAAACAAGCACAAGAAAATATTCTGAAAGTCACTTATTGTCAGGGAAATGCATACCAAAACCACAATGAGATATCAACTCACACCTGTCCGAATAGCTATTATCAAAAAGACAACAAATAACAATTGTTGGTGAGTATGTGGAGAAAAGGAAACCCTTGTGTACTGTTGGTGAGGGTGTAAATTGGTGCAGCCACTATGGAAAAAATTATGGAGATTCCTCCAAAAGTTAAAAACACAACTACCATATAATCCAGCAATTCCACTCCTAGGTATTTATCCAAGGAAAATGAAATACTAATTCAAAAAGATATATGCACCCCTATGTTCATGGCAGCATTATTCACAATAGCCAAGACATGGAAGCAACCTAAGTGTCCACAGATAGATGAATGGATAAAAAATATGTGGTACATAGATACAATGGAATATTACTCAGCCATAAAAGAATTAAACCTTGCCATTTGTTACAACACAGATAGACCTCAAGGGTATTATGCTAAGTGAACTAAGTCAGACAGAGGAAGGAAGAAAAATACTGTATGATTTCACTTGAATGTGGAAACTAAAAAACAAAACAAATGAACAAAACAGAAACAATTATTGATAGAGAACAAACAGGTGGTTGCCAGAGGACAGAAGGATGGAGGAAGAAGAGCAATAGGTAAGGGAGATTAAGGGGTACAAATATAAGTTACAAAATAAAAGAGTCACAGGTATGAAATGTACATTTTGGGGAATATAGTCAATAATCATATATTATCTTTGTATGCTGATAGATGACAGACTTATTATGGTGATCATTTTTAAATGTATAGAAATACCAAATCACTATGTTGTGTAATAGGAAATAACATAGTGTTGTAGGTCAAATATAGTTCAAAAACAAACTCATAGAAAAAGAGATCAGATTTATGGTTACCAGAGGCAGGGGTTGGGGGAAGAGGAGTTGAGTGAATGCAGTCAAAAGGTACAAACTTCCAATTATAAGATAAATAAGTACTAGTGATGTAATGTTCAATATAATCAACACTGTTGTATGTTATCTATGAAAGTTGTTAAGAGAGTAAATCCTAAGTAAATTGTTTCTATTTCTTTAATTTTATATCTATATGTGATGATAGATGTTCACTAAACTTGTTATGATAATCACTTCATGATGTATGTACATCAAATAAATCATGCTGTGAACCCTAAACTTATACAGTGCTGTATGTTAACTATACCTCAATAAAACTGGAAGAAAAAAATTGGAGGAGAGGATGAGAACTACTTTCAATCACGAAATCAAGTGCTGTGACAGGGTTTATAGTTCTTCCCACTCATTTCTGTCTTCTGATTTTTCTCTTAGGGAAAGAAGCCCACAGGAGTCAAGGATGAGCTGCTCTCCAAACTTATGTGGAGAAATAGACCACTATGGCCCAAAGTATGGACTGTGGCAGGCATAAAATAGAATATTCATATCTCCTGCTCATGCAGTGTAATTGACTGTTGGTCCCAAGTTCTGCTCTCTGAATCTAGCAGTGCATTTGCACTAGGACAGGTGTCTCCTGGGCTGTTTCTAGCCAGTGACTACATGCAGCAAGGATACAGATGCAGGCTCATTTTTGCAAGATGAGGGACTCTTCTGATGGGTGGCTTTGGCTGAAAATTTCTAATAACGATACTGCACTCTGAGACTCTTTCTATCCAACCAACAGGTCTTCTCTCTCCCACAGTGTTGTCAAACTTGCACTGCAGTCTGAAATCTCTTCCAGACTCCCTGTCCACCCTCACTTTCCCTCACGGGTATTTCTCACAATAAAATCTCCTCCACGTCAAGCATCTGCTTCTCCAAGAACCCAAACTACACAAATGAAAGTCTTACTCTAAAGATATCACATTTATTGTCATAATGTCCATACTACTCTCTCTGTATAATGCTAGTCACTGGGGAGAGTACTTTAAAATTAAATAATTTAGTTTAAATAAAATAAATATTAATAAATGGGGAATACTGAGTCGTGACTTGTTTTTTCCGCTCTCTTGTTTACCTTAATGTAAACTGGTGCTTTCTTAATAATAGGTGTATAATGTTAAAAAAAGTAAACAGCTTTGTTTCTTGATTGCATTTCTAAAATTGCTTTCAGTATATTGATCCTGATTTGCTGTTTACTTTATCTGAATGCCATCAACTGTCATCATTTAGTCTTAAAGTACTGAATTAAATATCATGTGCATATATTAACCTTAATGTCATAAGTGTATGATATTTTAAATAAACATAACTTGTTTGACACGCTCCAAATATTATTAGAGAAAAACATTATTACCACAAAAAGATGAGAAAAAAATGGTGTGTTGTGTGGGGATGCATATATATTAGATTCTAGTATTATCCTCCAAAACATGGTCTCCTAAAATCTATTCTTTTAGTGCTTTATATCCATGCATTATTCAATTATTCTTTGGATTGCATATGATAATTTTTGTTACTTGGATTGGTTTAAATAAATGTGGCAGAATAAAAAAAAGCTGTCAGATGAAAAAGTAAAAAGTTTAACAATGCAATTGGAACCAGTAATATTTGTAACTATGGCTTAAATGCTTCTAGGTATTTCTCTGTCTCCTTCCTCTTTAATTCTCTGAAAGGTTGTTTCATTGTTTCCTCACCAAATACTGTCTTTAATTTCATGCTGCCCAAGTCTTGAGATGTATATTTTCATATTTCTGCCACTTAAGATTTTTGAATAATTAAGTTTGAGAAATTACAGAAATGTTCTCTGGTTATTTTATCTTATATCAGCACCTTCTCTTGGACCAAGAACTTGCAGTTAATGGGACTATAGTAAAATATGAAAGATTTTTCTAGAATCATATGGTTAGAGTAAAAATAAGAGTAGGACCTATAGGACCTAGTAGAAGCAACTATTTCAAGAATAAAGGAAGAGGCTATTTAGTTTTAAAAAAAAGAAAAAGATATTGTCCACTTTATTCTGAAATTTATGTCAGTATTTCAGAATTTATGTTAAAATAGACAGATGTTAGAACAGGACCTTTTGTATTAATGTGATTAGCTAGATTGGGAAAATATTGTAAAATTAACTCAAAAAATAGGAAGTTCAGGGATGGTTTGATCAAAAAGGTTTGTACTCATTAGCAATTTGTAAAATCTTTTAGATGAGTATTTTGTTTGAAAGAAGGGCAGAAAAACAATACTATCATGAGTCAGGTTCATTAGTCATTCTAAGTCAGAAATCATTCTAGATTGCAAAACATTTATTAAATACAGTTCAGAGTCTTCCACTGATAAAGATCTAAGCACAGAAAGTCACATATAATCTTAATAATGTAATACCCTACCAGATTGATATATATATTTTTTTACAATTCTATACCTTGTCTACATCACATCACTCATCATATGTACTGAAGTTATTTGTTTATGTATTTGCCATTGCTGCTTGACAGTAAGTTTCTTGAAGGTAGGGACACTTTTTACTTTATATCTATATCCTTTGTATTCTATAAAATGCCTAGAAGTGTGGACTCTGTAAAAAATTATTTTTTAATAAAAAAGAACTAACCCAAAACAGAAATTTATTACTACACATTCAGGATTCATGGGATATAGAGGAAAAGACCATCTATTTAAGGTTTTTAGGTCCTAAACAAGAGAAAATTACACAGAAGGCTAAAGAAGTAACAATAATTGGAAGCATCTTTTACAAAGAACAAGTACAGACCTACTCAATATTCAGTCATTGAACTACAGACCACAACCAAGGTCAAGTGGGACTCAGGGTTTAACATACTTAAGCATTCAGGTAAAAGTCAAGAGGATGTAACTTCAAAGCTGAAGATAAAACAAGAGTAGAAACTACTTCTTCCTTGTACATAGCAAGAAATTCCTATGAACTCCTGGCACTGTAACAGAAGTAGATTATACATTGTGCTATTAAAACAGTTAAACTATATTTTCTAAACTGTTTTAGACACGGTATTTCTGTTATAAATATGTTTTAAATATAAAGTAAGGAAATCCTAGAATAACAGGAAGCAAAGGTATAGATAGGATAGTTCAGTTTTTCAAATGCCTGCTTTTTAAAATATGAGTAAAATCAAATAACAGGTAAGACAAAAACAATTGGCAAGTCTTCATGTGGTTTTTATTTTTCCTATACTTGATACTGATAGAGATAACTAGAGGAGTATAACGTGTTTAATAACTTAGATTAAAATCTAACTATCCAAAACAATGAATGAAATGCAGAACAATGTAAGTGGTGATTTTTTCACATGAAATATAAAAACAGAATATAAAAAAGAAATAATGAGAATGATATACTGAAAAAGCTATAATTATATGCTTCACTTTCATAATACCAGGCATAATTCCATGATAAATGATGATGAGAAAAATATTCTAGGGATATACTGTTTATTCTCAGGAGTTATGGAAGTCTTAAGGCATCAGGTATTAGTCATAAATTACTTCTTTCTGGGCACTAAATGGCAGCCTGCTGCTCAGGAAAAATTAATTTAGTGTTTTATGTCTTTGGAATACACAAGTTAATGTCAAATCATGAAATAATTATCACATAATTAGTTTTATTAATAATAGTAATATATTCATATTATACTCCAAAATCAGCAAGATTCTTCCAGTAAGTCACTCCGTAAAAATAAGTTAAATACTTTGGAAGCTAATTAACTTTTTTAGGCTACCAAACACCATTTAACATACTAAAGTTGCAATTTACTAGGTGGCAGAAGTTGACCTAAATGAGACATATGCAGCTCTGCAATTCAAAATTATTGCAGTTTTGTGATCTCTAAAACTTCTGTTCTGCAGTGGGTCTCACCTGAGAAATACTCTTACAAATATTTAAAGAGAATACATTTATTCAGATTGTCATCCCTACTATCATACTATTGTGACCAAGACCATGGACTGTTCAATTCTGGGTGCTGAGCACAAGCTCCATTGGCTGGCTTCTAATGACACATTCAAAGGAGAATTCAGCATTATGCCCATGACAAAATTAATAGAAGAGAAAGTTCTTAGTGCCAGCACATATTTCTTCAAGGAAGCCTTTCATGCAATTGGTCACATTTAAAAATTTCACACGATACTATAACACCTGAAATCAGAAATCATGCTTACTTAGTCTTTTTCCTTATTTGTCAACACTAAGAAATAATCGTTTCCAGTTTTTTTTTCTACCATGACCATGTCGAGGGGAAAAAAAAAATACAAAGAAAAGAAAACAGATTGAGATTTAGAAACTTCGTTCTTTAGAGAAATCTATACTGCACTTAAGTTTTCCTAAGGAAATGCTGATGTTCCTAGTATTCTCTGCAAAATAAAAGCAAATTAAAATAAATTCATATACATATACCCTGCTTTGTAACACAATATAGTATTTATTCCCTCAGGCAACACCTTTTAGTTATTTACTTGGTAAAGATACCTGAAAGCACAGACATGCTAGAAAGTGGTAAAATCTATGAAGCCAATTTTATTTTATGACATTTTGTGTCTTTAGGGTACTGAGACAGATCTCCCAATATTTCTGAATGTTGAAATTAATGATCATAAGTTCCTGAATGCCACAATACAATGGACATTTTGACTGATTGCCTATAATTATTTGTTATGAAAATATAGTGAGTGGTGACTGTAAAATACCATGTTAACAATATAACATACAAACTTGTAAGACTGAAAATGATTTAAATTTCAATAAACATTTTGGTCAACTTACAAATGCAGTTAAAGTGACAAAGAGGCTATAGTTTAGAAAATGAGTAGAAAATGACATTTTGAAGTAATATAAATAAATGTGTAACGTCTTGATTCTGGGAAATCTGGAATATGTTTAAAGGATTTTTGAAAACCTAAGTTCTTACCATCAACATTTCCACATCTTCTGAAATAATAGACTTATTATACCTTTCTCCCACAGATACTTTACTCAGTTATTTCTCCTAAGTTTTTAAATTCTGATAATAAAAGCCTTGATTACATGCCAAACCAAAACTACCTCTCTGCATTACTGAAATGTATGGCCATCACTATTACTCAATGAGCAACTGGGAATAAAAAGTTAGTAGCTGGTGTGTAATCTATGTTTCCTTTCCTGATGTCACCTGGGGTGAAACAGTCTAGTTAAATCATCTTCCAAGCATGCTAACTGGATCTCTTGACAGCATTTATTAACATGTTATCTTCTATGGAATGCTTTTAGCGAGATATACCTTACATGTCTAGATGACTTATGGCAAAAACACCTAGAATTTATGGAGTTGTGAGGTATGTTGCTCTGGAAAATTTTATTTTATTTTATTTTATTTTATTTTTTTAAACATCTTTATTGGAATATAATTACTTTACAATGGTGTGTTAGTTTCTGCTTTATAACAAAGTGAATCAGCTATACATATACATATATCCCCATATCTCCTCCCTCTTGCGTCTCCCTCCCACCTCTGGAAAATTTTAGAATTGTTTATCAGTGTAAAAAATGCTGGTATTCCTTGATTGTGCTGGTTATAAATTGACTGCTTCTTAGCTACAAAATTCACCTTTTTAACTGCTTTGTGAAAATGAATCTGGGTCCTTTTAAATATTTGTTTTTCCTATGCCAGTTGGCATAAAATTTTGTCAGTAGAGCACACTGCTGGAAAAAAAAGAGTTTTGTTTCCTATTTCTGGTGCACTGGTTTTACAGGTTCCTATAGAGTTCACAGTTTCTCTAGTGCCTAATTCTACCAGCACATGGCAGGCAGCAATATCTGGCAGTCAGGAGCTTCCTTTGACGCCTCCCATCTCCTGACAGTTTTGTAGAAGAGTGACTCTTTCCCAGTGCCCAGCTCGTGCAGTGATGCAGCCAGCAGCATTCAGCAGACAGCCTATTCCCCCAGCATCTCTCATCCACGGGCTCTTCCACAATACCTGGCCGGGGCAGTGTACAGTGGCCACCAAATTCCCACAGGGAACAGCTTCACCCAGTTCCAAGTACCAAGGTGGGTTTCTAGCAAGTTCCAGAGGGCATATTTCCAGCAAGTACTGCTGGCATGGCATCACAGAACTTCTCTCATCCCGTGAGTCATAGCTGTGTTCTCTCCAACAGAGTTGGGATCTCTGGGAGATGCGAGTTCTTCCTTGGGTAGTCTATCTCAGCCACAGGGTTATGATTGATCCTTAAATCCATTATTTCTACACCTTGATTTCACTTTACTTTTTACTTGCCAATACCTCCCTCCTTACTCTAATCATTTGTTATAGTTAATGATTCTTTATATTAAACTTTCCTTGTTCAAATAACTATGTGGTTCTCTCTCCTGATTGGACCCAGAATGATACAATGATCTAAAAATTTCTCTTTGTGAAAGTGATACTCTGATTACATCATGCAGAAGCTTACATATTAAATTTGGACCAGTGTGTGTCTGCCTTAGCATGACAAAGGTCTGAGGAGATGGACTGGTCATCTCACACTCTTCCATGCTTTTGCCTGTGTTTTGCAATTACCTGTAGCTTTTTATCTATTAGTAGAGTTTGATTCTGAGTGAGACATCTGATTTTTGTGAGTCTGATTTTAAAATCTACTCCCTTGTGTTATTTATGCTATAAAGAAAGGACAAATCATTGTAAAAATTACATTGCTAACTACCCTAAAGAACACAAAGGGACATACATTCATTATCACAATATATTACAAAAGTATTATTGCAAGAGTACTGGTATGTTCCAAATAAAATATATTGCATGGCTTAAACAAAGGAAAAGATTAATTTACAATATTTAGATAGATATTTTGGAATACTGATATATTATATCTTCATTTAGCTCTAGAGTATCCTTAAAGTTTGGCTCCTGGGTAATGTTCTAACATCTATTCTCCATTTCCATGCAGGAACTCATACAAATACCATAAAAATATGCTATTTTACTATATCTTGGTATTTTCAGCATTCTTTGAGCAGTGAAAGTGAAGATAGGCAACCTAACAATTGTGTAAAGATGGACTTAAAAATTAAACATTGTGATTGATCACAGTATTTAATAAAAGGTAAGAAATAAGACACACGGTTAAAAATTAAGGAATATGTATTCTGAAACCTTATTTTTCACGCACAATTAGAATTACCAAAAACTTACTAATTATGTTATTGTGATAATTCAATGAAATAATTAATGTGAAATGCTCTAATAATTTATTTCTTTATTATTCAGGCTATGGCCTATTACTGAATCTACAATAACAACCAATTTTAAAATGATGGCTTAAGATAAAAAGTTTAGTTACTGTTCACACTACATGTTCATAACCAGGCTACTCTCTCACTTCTCCTTACTCTAGGACTCCAGCTGAAAGAACAGTCACCAGATCAAATATTGGTCTTCTCCTTAGCAGAGCAAGAGAGCTCTCTGGAAAATCTTACACCCACACTCAAATGCTGCTATTTGTAAGTGGAACTTGTTAATTCCACTAACAATTCATTGAATACAACTAGTTATATATCTCCCTCACTGAAAGGGAGCCAGACAGGGTAATCCAATCAGAGTCCTGAAAGAGAGAAGCAGAAATCTTTATAAAATCAGAGCAATAAATACTGTAGTCTATCCTCTGGTCACAACTCACGTGGTTCAGTTTTGTACCCCAAACAAAATACACTGTTTCAGAGAGGTTCTTCAAGTACAGGATCTTTGCATGATGTGCAGTAACCTCTATATCAGGTACACCTGGTCCAGACTTTCATAAAGTAAACAACAAAAACAACAACAAATTATCTGCCTTCTAAACACCCAAAACATGGTCCCATTTGAAAAAAAAAAAAAAAAAAAGGAACAGTGGAAGACACAGAAGTCACTAGTTTATAGCAAAACGGATATCCCGCTGGGTAGTTACGAAGCTCCCCCTGCATTGCAGGTACTCCTCCCAGTGGATGAGGGGTCTCCCCATGATATTCCTCTGTGACTTTTGTCTCTGCCTCCTAAGATTTTTTTTTTTACCTTCTCGATTTTCACCTGGCTAAATTTGAAGTGGGCATTGGAGAACATGTTCGCTTGGGGGGCTAGGCAGTTTTCTCATATCCTTCTGCCATAGTTATTTCCACAGTTCGTTTCGAGAACATAATTTAGATTTGCTTTATTTCTATACTTTCTTTTTTTTTTTTTTTTTTTTTTTTGCTCCTATGAACATCTCTTTTGAATTGATTTCTGATAATGTGAGCATATTGCTCTTTAGTGGGAAAAATGCAGTTATCTTTTCTCTGAGCCAGTTTACTCAATTGTAATTTTATAGTTAGCACAGCAACCTTTAAAAGTATAGGTTATTTTCACTATATAAAATATGAAACATAACATAGTGTGGTAAGTGCTTAGATGTTTTTCTATAATAAACTTTGTTCTCATTTTTTTGGTCAACTCAATAAAGAAAAGATTAAGAAAAGATTGTGAGCCCCAACCACAAGACATTATATTTGCTCTTATTTTCCTCAGTACCCCTTCTTTTTTTTTTAATTAATTTTTTTCGGAGTATAGTTGCTTTACAATGTTGTGTTAGTTTCTACTGTACAGAAAAGTGAATCAGCTATACATATACATATATCCCCTTTTTTTTTTTGATTTCCTTCCTATTTAGGTCACCACAGAGCATCAAGTAGAGTTCCCTGAACTACACAGTAGGTTCTCACTAGTTATCTATTTAATACATAGTATCAATAGTGTATAAATGTCAATCAGTACCTCATTCTTTTTACAAATCCTCACTTAGAATATTACTTCTGATACTTTATTGCAGATTTTATAAAACTTCCCCCTAATAATTGGTCAGCTCTGTGATATAAAAGCCATCATTAATATAATGCAAAGTGACTGGAAGCCTGGGAATATTTTCTGATAAAACATATGTAACTCCCAATTATTGGTTAGTGGTGATTCATACCTAATTGAGTAGAAATTAAATAAATATATCATTTTTAAGTTTAAAATAATTATTCTCACTTGAATTCTTTACATGAAACTCATAATTTTCTAATTTACATTGACAATGGCTCTAAGGCTCTAATGAAATTTTTCATCAGGGAAAATATAACCTGGAAGGTTATCTGTTACTGAGAGAGAAGAAGTTACGTAAGGAAACTAATGATCTATCCTCAACTAACAAATGCCAATACTGCTAAGGCCCTGAGTCAGTTAATCATTATAGAGGATGAAACTTAACCTGAGCTGACCATTGTTATAGGTCCCTAAAATATAAATACAAATATATATGCATAGATAAGTATGATTTATGTATGTGAGTATATATATACACACACAAACACAGGCACACACATTTACTGAGAGTGAGAGAAATAGATATTTCAAACAAAGTTACTCTTTAATCTATACTATAATCCCAAATTTCTATTTTATCTTATATACTAGTAAGAGAAAGTAGACCACATGATTTGTCCCATTTAGCTGCTTGTTCACTCTCCAATTTACACTCATATGCTGTCCTTGCTAGAACTTCCAATACCTCTTTGTAGGTCCATCTTTCTAAACCAGTTGCATGGGAGAAGGAATCTAAATAAAGACTTCAATAGAGAAGAATTAGCCACAAAGAATAATTATTTAAAGGGAGCAATGAATGTTGAACAAGTTTTATTTGTTCTCTTCAAGAAAATGTTTCAAGTCAAATTGTGTTATGTGCATTATTATTTCATTTCTAGTCCTCATTGATGATGGAGTGAAATAGGAGGGAAAACCATTGGTTCTACTTAGATTAATAGTACTTTACTTGTGGTTTATGCACTCTTGGCTAAAACAAAGATGATGATGATGATGATGATGATGATGATAGAGAGGAAAAATAATTGTATTGCTTAATTTCATTTTACATTGAAAGTGTTCTTTGTGAAAAATATGTTTTGATATCTAATTATAACATTACAAAAATCAAAAACTCAAAACAAATATAGGTATCTTGGTAAGCTCCTATTGAATAATGTCTATTCTTAGGAATACTTGAATATTCACCTGCCAACATAAATTGTAGCAATATTTTTTTGGAGCTATGTCCTAAGGCAAAAGAAACAAAAGCAAAAATAAACAAATGGGACCTAATTAAATGTAAAAGCTTTTGCACAGCAAAGGAAACCACTGACAAAATAAAAAGACAACTTACAGAATGGGAGAAAATATTTGAAAATGATATGACCAATGAAGGATTAATATCCAAAATATATAAACAGCTCATGCAACTCAATAACAAAAAAAATGATTAAAAATGGGCAGAAGATCTGAACAGATATTTTTCCAAGGAGGATATGCAGATGGCCAACGAGGACATGAAAAGATGCTCAACATCATTAATCATCAGAGAAATGCAAATCAAAACTACAATGAGTAATCACCTCACGCCTGTCAGAATGGCTATCATCAAAGAGAACACAAATAACAAATGTCGGTGAGGATCTGGAAAAAAGTGGACCCTCGTACACTGTTGGTGGGAATGTAAACTGGTGCAGCCACTGTGGAAAACAGTATGAAGGTTCCTCAAAATATTAAAAACAGAACTACCACATGAGTCAGCACTTCCATACCTGGGTATATATCCAATGAAAACACTAATTTGAAAAGATACATGTAACCCAATGTTCATAGCAGCATTATTTACAATAGCCAAAATATGGAAGCAACCTAAGTGTCCACCAACAGATGAATGGATAAAGAAGATGTGGTATATACATACACAATAGAATATTACTCACTCATTAAAAAAATGAAAATTTGCCATTTACAACAACATGGATGGACCTGGAGGGTATTATGCTTAGTGAAATAAGTCAGAGAGAGAAAGACAAATACCGTGTGTTATCACTTATATGTGGAATCTAAGAAATGAAACAAACAAATGAATATAATGAAACAGAAATAGACTTACAGATATAGAGAACATACTAGTGGTTACCAGTGGGGAGAGGGAAGGAGGGAGGAGAAAGATAGGAGTAAGGGATAAAGAGGCATAAACTACGATGTTTAAAATAAATAAGCTACAAGTATATATTGTACACCACATGGAATTTAGCCAATATTTTATAACTTCAAATGGAGTATAATCTATAAAATTTTTGAATTACTATGTTGTACACCTACTATTAACATATTGTAAATTAACTATACCTCAAGAAAAGACGTGTATCAATCATAATAGTATCATACAGAATAGTTTAACTGCCCTAAAAATCCTCTGTGCTCTGCCTATTCATCTCTTTTTCCCTTGGCATCCTCTGACCTTTTTATTGTGTCCTTAGTTTTGTCTTTCTCAGAATGTTTCTAAAGAAAAATTGGAATCATAGTATATGTAGTATGTATATGTAGTAGATGTAGCCTTTTCATATTGGCTTCTTTCACTTGGTAATATGTATTTAAGGTTCCTCCATGTTTTTTCACGGCTTGATAGCTCATTTCTTCTTAGCACTGAATAATATTCCACTGTTTGGATGTATCACAATTTATTTAATCATTCACCTACGATGGCCCTCTTGGTTGTGTCCAAGTTTTGGCATTCATGAATAAAGAAAGCTGCTGTTTACCGCCTTTGCAGGATTTTGTGTAAACATAAGTTTTCCACTCATTTGGGTAAATAAATAAGAGTGCGATTGCTGATTTGTATGGTAAGAGTATGTTTAGTTTTGTAAAAAACTACCAAACTGCCTTTCAAAGTGGCTATACTATTTTGCATTCCCACCAGCAATGAATTAGGGTTATTATGACTTTTTTTTTTTTCTATTCAGTGAGTGCTGGAGCTATTAGGAATCTCAGTGACAACATCCCTCGATAATAGCTTAAAATAACATGTTCACATGTGGCTAAAAATGTTTTCTCTTTCTTTCTTTCTTTTTTCTATTTTTTTGGTGATAAAAGATAATGGAGATTTTGGTGGCCACAATTTGGGGTTATAGAGGACTAAACTTATCCATGGAAAAATGATAAAGTACAGGATTTAAAAATGTAGAAAGTAGGGTACTATCACCTTAATCTATTACTTAGGTCATCCAGAGTCTGGTATTCTCAATTGCTTGAATAATTTTCTTCTTGAATTGCAAAGAAATTGGTATCTTAAATCTGCTTCATGATGTTCATATTCTCTATTAAAGCAGTTTTTCACAGAGACAGAATTAATGTGCAAGAAATTCCTGGAGAAATGACTAATGAGAATGATTTTGAGTAGCCAATTTCTTGCTCTGTTCATGATGCATTATATATTATGGACAGAGACAAACTGCCTGATCATAGTATTTTTCTTTAGAAAACTAGTTCTTTAAAACCATAAAAACCATAGTAGAGAATTAATAAAATTTAAAGTGATTCGTTCAATGGCAGAAAGACTTAAACTCTCAGAATCAACTATATCTAGGTCAAAAGCCTTGACAGATGATCAACTTGGACAGTAAAAAGTTCTGGGAAAGAAGCCAAGAGAGATAACACCAAGATCAAGAGCCGTAAATCTTAAGAATGAAGTTCTCCCTGAATCTAAAGGACCACCTTATTTATCCATCTCTTTTTAAATTTAAGAATATTTGCCTCATAAACTCTGAGGCAGATAGTCAGGACCTATCAAAGGTAGGGGCAATAAGCCTTAATCTTTCTCTCCATATTCATTAAAATATGAGAACTGTCAGGAGGAACCCTAAGCTATATGCCAGAGCTTAGGTATTTTGGATGAGATAAGGTTTTGTTTTTTAAATGGTGGATTACATTAAAAGAGAAAGACTAATTTTTGAATAAGGAACATAAATCTGAGTTTTCTAGGTTGGAAATGTTTTAATGTTTCCCTAGGTGAGTTTTGGAATTAATTTATGCAGCTGTTGCAAAAAGACCATTCTTGACTAAATAGAGCACATACAGTACAGACCACTAATAACTGGACATTGTAAATGGTAGAGCTCAGAGACCCTAATCATGACCAAAATAGTAAAAAAGAAAATAACACTGAGTACTAGTTAGTGTGTAAAATTACAATTATCGTCCAGAATTTGAAGAAATGATCTAATCCATTATTTATGATTTACTTATCTAGATGACACCTGGAAATAACCTCTGGGTATTAAAAAACTAAATAAAGATGTGCCATCCATGTATAGGACATTTAATATAACATTTATTTTGAAAAATCTCTCTCTACATTCCAATATCTTTGATAAGAAGTCAGTGATCTGAGAAGTGGATTAATTCAATACAAGTACACGTTGACCATGAACAACAGTTTCACATGATTTTGGTAAAGAAAAAATTTCTATTTCCTGTTTGGTTTTTTTTTTACCAGAATATATAAATCTATCAGATGTTTCATAATTTTAAAAATCAGAATATAAAAAAGTGGGCTTTGAAGTTGGGTACTCTGGGAAACAGAATCTGAGACAGAGGCTTATGTCCAAGAGATTAATTGGGAAGTGCTCTTTTGATGGCTTGCTTTTAGTAGGAAGCACCCATTTGTCTAGGATACTTATAGTAAATAACTCTGGAATATGTGAATTTTTGAGGTGTGGCTTCCTGGAAAATGTCATGTAAGGCATTTAGCTATCTGAGTATAAAATTGAGATGTTTCAGATCCTGGCTCCTGTGTCAGTATAGTTACTGCCCACCTAATTGAGAAATGTAGCTTTTAATCTGGGCCAGTCCATATCAGATGAGAAAAGGAAAAACGGAGGGGCATCATGCCATAAGTCCTGACCCTCTTCATATTTTACCTTGTGCTTATTTGAAAAGCTTGATACTACAATCTTTGACTCATGAGGGTTTTATTGGAAAATCTAATACCTGTGCTATTTTAGCAATATAATATAAAAGCAAGCATTATCCTGAATCATCTAGACCAAATCAGTGCTGGCAATGTACCTGTGCTGGCTTGTCACACAGCTCTTAGGTTAATGTAATTTTAGGGCTGTCTATTTTTTGTTCTCACTTTCTGAGGAGATTCAGTAGGTCAAAGGCAGATAGATACTTACAAATATACTACTAATGGAATTCCTAGTCTCTACATTCAGTAAAACATATCCTCAGTGGAAAAGTTATAAACAGTGATAATTCAGATAAATATGTCAATTAAAATACACAATTTATTTGAACAACAAAAAGAGACCTAAGATAATGGTGGGAGTCTATTTAAGACCCCTGCCTGGGAGATAATAAGAACATTGTGATATCAGGCAGTTGCTGGATTTGTCACAATTTGAGTTACAGTACTCAGAGGGTATAATATTATACTTCAGATCCAAATACGTGAGAATGTGTGGCTATTCACTAAATAAAGACATAATCTTCAAAAGTATAAACAGTAAAATGAAATGATAAGGGAATTAAGTGCATTTCCTTTCTAATAGAACCATTAAAAATAATTTGATTTTCTTTATGCTTGAAACAAAACTTAAACATATAACAACAATTAAGATATAGGCATAAAATTAATCTGATAGAGGAAGAACAATATTTTGATCAAAATATTTCATACTTTGTTATAAAACATCAAAACACTTAAAACTTTACTGAAAAACAATGTAATAGATATTTTAATTTCAAACAAGTATAGTCTTATATTTCCCATGTTCACCTTCATAAAAATATTCATTACTTCCCTAGGCTTTGGGGCATTGCTTCTCCCCTTCGTAATTTAGCTTCAGAGTTATTTTATACACACACAATCTTCTACTTGGTCAAAGGGAGTTTTCATTTTAACTTCACCATTCTTGGTATACTGTCATGTATCAATCATCAAGTTGCTTTTGTAAACTGTATAAAGATATATGTGGATATTTAGTTTTAATACCACATGTATCATTATAATTACCATCATGATTTTAATATTTGATTTATTTAGGCAACTGTAGTGATACTGTGGTATGTTGCTTAGATACCATCTCCTCTACTTCTTTCAGGAATAAAATACTCTTCCCCCAACCCCTGTGTTGAGCATGTTGATGGTTGAGAGTCATCAGCTGAGTTAGTATCAAGTATGGCCTTAGCTGTCACCAGGTCTCAGTTCAACTTCTCTTTCTGCCTAACTCTCGTTGCCAGACTGTCCAAATGACAAGACTTTTCCTCTGCTCCTCAAAGTTGTCTACGAAACTGGTTGTGTTTGTACAGTTTCTGAGTCTAGTGGAGACTGGTGTTCTTAAACCCAGCATGGTGGTCACATTTGCTCTAGTCAATGATACTACTGACTAGAAATTTCCATTGAAATTGCACCACGAAGCTTTGAATGAAGCTCTTCCTGGTGACAATATGGGCTTCAACGTGTCGGTCCAAGATATCTGTTATGGCAACATGGCTGATAACAGCAAAAATGACCCATTAATGGAAGCAGCTGGCTTCACTGCTTAGATGATTATCCTGAATCGTCTAGGCCAAATCAGTGTTGGCAATGTGCCTGTGCTGGCTTGTCACACAGCTCTCATTGCTCGCAAGTTTGCTGAGCTGAAGGAGGATTTTTCATTACTCTGCTAAGAAGCTGGATGATGGCTCTAAAGCCATCATCTGGAAGTCCATGATGATGTGTTGAGTGTTTCTCTGACTAGCCTCCCCTGGGTTGTTTTGCTGTTCTTGATATGAGATAGACTGTTGCTGTGGGTGTCTTCCAAGCACTGGACAGGAAGACTGCTAGAGCTAGCAAGGTCACCAAGTCTGCTCAGAAAGCTCAGAAGGTTAAGTGAATATTATCCGTAACACCTGCCGCCACAGTCTTAATCAGTGGTAAAAAAATGGTCTTAGAACTGTTTGTTTTAATTGCCCATTTAAGTTTAATAGTAAAAGAGATTAATGATAACAATCTGTAGTAAAACCTTTGGGAGGAGGATATTTTATAGACCATTGTGGGGGGCAGTTGTAAGTCATTAGTTTTTAAAATCAGTACTTTTTAAATAAAAAGAAGGACCAAAAATCTATCAAAATTTTGAAACTCATTAAAACAAAGTTAATGAGAGAAAAGAATCCCCTGCCCCAAACAGATTGACCCCACTTCTACCCCAGTTTGCAGACTTAGTGGCTCCTGCCTCCCCCATTCCCTTGCTCACGGGAAAGATCCCCACGACTGGCTCTACTTTCAAGCTGATCACAGCTATTTTACCTAACCAGACTTCAGTGGGACACAAAATATTTAGAGAAACCAGATGTCTTTCAAGGGATTTGTTGCTAAGTGTAATGGTAACGATTACTTGCATTACTACTACTTTCCAATCAAGAAAGAACTCAAAACTCTGTCCTATGAAGAGTTCACAACACGAAGGCATTGCTTTAAAATCTCTTTTTACATCATTTTGTCAGTCTTTCTGAATTATCTTTGATGCTAGCTGAGACTCAAATTTACATAAGAGCCAGAAATCGTCTAACTATTTCCCAGCCTCTTCACCTTCTAATATCTACATTGTTTCTTTTAAAAAGGATTTAAAACTGAGGCTGAGGTAGGAGGTGGTGGTAGTGATGGAGATTTAAGAAAATGTGTTTTCTTTTTCCTGCAGAGGAAATATAGTACCCTCAACATCTTTTTCCTATCCGTTTGCTTCCTGCCTCTCTGTTTTATGTCATAATTATAATCCCATTGCCTCATCATGCTGCAGGGATTGTAGAAAGAGAAGAAGGAATGAACATCCCTGGGTTCTCAGTTTCACAAAGTGTTCTGGCTGAGGGCTAATTACAGAACCAAATGGGAGAGGCCCTGCAACCATTATAAATCCTGCAATTATAAGGTCTGAACCAATCCAAGAGCTGGAAGAGGGACTCAGAGCAGGCCCATTGGGACCTTGGACTACACTTACCAGAAGCCTTCGCATCAGGAACAGGTCCTTTACTGGGGGGGAGGGGGAGTTCTTTAGAGAGGGCTGCCATAGAAGGTGGAGCAGGAGAGCAGGTGAGAGGAGCCTTGGCTAATTCTATTACGTAGCCTGAAAAACACAAATGTAGATCCTGAGAGTAACACCCCCCACCCCCACTCCCACCCCCTGACAAAAAGGTCTGTGTGTAAATCCCTGTCTCAGAGTCAGCTTCCCAGAGAACCTGGCCAATAGACAATTGAAGCCGGGAATCATCCAAAGTAAGCAACTGGAAAATGGGAGTTTAGAGTTGGATTGCTTGCTGGCTGGTTGGCAGTGAAGACCTCATCAATAGTGGTAGTTGAATCACTAATAGCCCATGTGGCAGTGGTATAATTATTAAAATCCCATTGCTGTTGAACTAAGATGAAATATCAGTGAAAGGGAATATATGGAAAGTGAAATGGCTTAGGATTTTGAGAGTTGCATAAGAATTAGTAAGAATAACTTTATGAAATCCAATGGCTACTGCTGCGTTCAACTGAAGCCTTAGAAAGGATAAGGATGATTAATCTCCAATTAAAACTGAAGTGTGAAAGCCAGATGGCCTTGGCAGCATATAGAGGAACTCTCATTTACTGCACCTGAAACATAGAAAATATACAGGATCTGGGCTGAGGCTTAATTATGAAAGAAGCAGAGCTCCAGAGAAGGTTGTATTCTCATTCCCAGCAAAATGTTACACTAAGGTAGGGGTCCTGACAGGAAGGATTGAGACTCTAGACTTCCTATGGAGTTTTTTGTATATGCACTCAGAAGTGTTCAAATCTCAGATTATCCTGGGAACTTCACACTTGCAAAATTGCCCCTCTGTGTATCTGTCAAAACATAGAACCCACCTCATGGTTGAAGAAAATACAAATGTCTCCTCCTTGTAGGAATGTGTTTCCCTCATCGTTAACTCCATATCTCCTATCAGCCACAATTTTAATAACTAGCATTGTATTAGTTTCCTGTGGCTGCTGTAACAAATTACCACAATTTTGGTGCTTACAAAAACAAACATTTATTCTCTCAAATTCCAAAATCAGTATTACCTAGTCAAACTCAAAGAGGTGTTAGAAATGTGCTCTAGAGAGAGAGAGGCTCTAAAGAATCCATTCCTTGCCTCTTCCAGCTTAAAACTTTACTGTTTTCTAGCTTTTGGTGGATCCCGGCATTCCTTGGTTTGTGGTCTTAACACTGAAATCTCTGCCTCCATTTTCACTTTTCTTTCTCCTCTCCTGTGTAAAATCTTCCTCTGCCTCCCTTATATGAGGATGCATGTGATTATATACAGTGCTCACCGTGAAAATCCAAGATAATCTTTCCATCTCAAGATCCTTAGTGCAATCTCATCTCAAAGACCCCCTTTCCTCATAAGATAACATTTACAGGCCTCAAGGATTATGACTTGATATATTTGGCCATTATTTAGCCTACTAGAAGCACTACTTTGCATACTATCTGATATGGAAAGAACTAGGCAGAGTAAAAAAGGAACAGACTATACTATACTTGTATACTTTAGTCATCAAATACTAGCAGGAGATAAAATGATATGATTGGATCCTGATGATGCTGAATCAAGCAGTGATTTTCACCACTGATTAAGACTGTGGCGGCAGGTGTTACGGATAATATTCACTTAACCTTCTGAGCTTTCTGAGCAGACTTGGTGACCTTGCTAGCTCTAGCAGTCTTCCTGTCCAGTGCTTGGAAGACACCCACAGCAACAGTCTATCTCATATCAAGAACAGCAAAACAACCCAGGGGAGGCTAGTCAGAGAAACACTCAACACATCATCATGGACTTCCAGATGATGGCTTTAGAGCCATCATCCAGCTTCTTAGCAGAGTAATGAAAAATCCTCCTTCAGCTCAGCAAACTTGCGAGCAATGAGAGCTGTGTGACAAGCCAGCACAGGCACATTGCCAACACTGATTTGGCCTAGACGATTCAGGATAATCATCTAAGCAGTGAAGCCAGCTGCTTCCATTAATGGGTCATTTTTGCTGTTATCAGCCATGTTGCCATAACAGATATCTTGGACCGACACGTTGAAGCCCATATTGTCACCAGGAAGAGCTTCATTCAAAGCTTCGTGGTGCAATTTCAATGGAAATTTCTAGTCAGTAGTATCATTGACTAGAGCAAATGTGACCACCATGCTGGGTTTAAGAACACCAGTCTCCACTAGACTCAGAAACTGTACAAACACAACCAGTTTCGTAGACAACTTTGAGGAGCAGAGGAAAAGTCTTGTCATTTGGACAGTCTGGCAACGAGAGTTAGGCAGAAAGAGAAGTTGAACTGAGACCTGGTGACAGCTAAGGCCATACTTGATACTAACTCAGCTGATGACTCTCAACCATCAACATGCTCAACACAGGGGTTGGGGGAAGAGTATTTTATTCCTGAAAGAAGTAGAGGAGATGGTATCTAAGCAACATACCACAGTATCACTACAGTTGCCTAAATAAATCAAATATTAAAATCATGATGGTAATTATAATGATACATGTGGTATTAAAACTAAATATCCACATATATCTTTATACAGTTTACAAAAGCAACTTGATGATTGATACATGACAGTATACCAAGAATGGTGAAGTTAAAATGAAAACTCCCTTTGACCAAGTAGAAGATTGTGTGTGTATAAAATAACTCTGAAGCTAAATTACGAAGGGGAGAAGCAATGCCCCAAAGCCTAGGGAAGTAATGAATATTTTTATGAAGGTGAACATGGGAAATATAAGACTATACTTGTTTGAAATTAAAATATCTATTACATTGTTTTTCAGTAAAGTTTTAAGTGTTTTGATGTTTTATAACAAAGTATGAAATATTTTGATCAAAATATTGTTCTTCCTCTATCAGATTAATTTTATGCCTATATCTTAATTGTTGTTATATGTTTAAGTTTTGTTTCAAGCATAAAGAAAATCAAATTATTTTTAATGGTTCTATTAGAAAGGAAATGCACTTAATTCCCTTATCATTTCATTTTACTGTTTATACTTTTGAAGATTATGTCTTTATTTAGTGAATAGCCACACATTCTCACGTATTTGGATCTGAAGTATAATATTATACCCTCTGAGTACTGTAACTCAAATTGTGACAAATCCAGCAACTGCCTGATATCACAATGTTCTTATTATCTCCCAGGCAGGGGTCTTAAATAGACTCCCACCATTATCTTAGGTCTCTTTTTGTTGTTCAAATAAATTGTGTATTTTAATTGACATATTTATCTGAATTATCACTGTTTATAACTTTTCCACTGAGGATATGTTTTACTGAATGTAGAGACTAGGAATTCCATTAGTAGTATATTTGTAAGTATCTATCTGCCTTTGACCTACTGAATCTCCTCAGAAAGTGAGAACAAAAAATAGACAGCCCTAAAATTACATTAACCTAAGAGCTGTGTGACAAGCCAGCACAGGTACATTGCCAGCACTGATTTGGTCTAGATGATTCAGGATAATGCTTGCTTTTATATTATATTGCTAAAATAGCACAGGTATTAGATTTTCCAATAAAACCCTCATGAGTCAAAGATTGTAGTATCAAGCTTTTCAAATAAGCACAAGGTAAAATATGAAGAGGGTCAGGACTTATGGCATGATGCCCCTCCGTCTTTCCTTTTCTCATCTGATATGGACTGGCCCAGATTAAAAGCTACATTTCTCAATTAGGTGGGCAGTAACTATACTGACACAGGAGCCAGGATCTGAAACATCTCAATTTTATACTCAGATAGCTAAATGCCTTACATGACATTTTCCAGGAAGCCACACCTCAAAAATTCACATATTCCAGAGTTATTTCCTATAAGTAATCCTAGACGAATGGGCGCTTTCTACTAAAAGCAAGCCATCAGGTGTTGTTTCATTTTGTTTTGTTTTGTTTTGCTTTTCCATTCCTTTTTTAAAGGAGTGATCTGCAGGTAAACCAATCAGTTCTCAACTGTAAATTATTACACATAAAGAGAATGAAATGCCAATGGGACATTTTAATAAATTTTTTGCACAAGTGAAACGTTATGTAAGAGCCACTGAAGTCAAGAAATAGAACATTGCCAGCAGTCTTGGAGGTGCCACAAACGCTCTTCTAATAATCCTAGAGGTCCCCCAAAGGTACCCTTTAACTTGATTTTTATGACAGTTGAATCTCCTGATTTCTTTATAAAAGTATCTGCTGAGTTTTCATAAACCTGTTGGCAATTTGTTTTCTTTTGTGAAATGTCTTCTCTTGTTCATTTTTTAATTGGGTAATTTGTGTTTTTTTTGCTATTGAGTTGTATGAGTCCCTTATATATTTTGGATATTAACCTCTTAACAGATAAGTGGTTTGCAGATATTTTCTCCCATTCTGGAGATACTTTCTCCTGATTTCTTTTGGGCTCTCCCATTCTCCCAAGCATAGGTTGCTTTTTCACTCTGTTGTTTTCGTTTCTATGTGAAGTTTTTTAGTTTGATGCAACCCATTTGTCTAATTTTGCTTTTGTTGCCTGTTGCCTGTGCTTTTGTTGTCATATAAAAAAAAAAAATCACTTCCGAGACCAAGATCAAGAAGATTTTCTCCTGTTTCCTTCTAGTATTTTTACAGTTTCAGGTCTTATGTTTACATCTTAAATCCAACTTGAGTTGCTTTGTATATATAGCATGAGATAAGAACTCTATTCACTTTCATTCTTCTGAACGTGGATATCCAGTGTTCCCAATACCATTTATTGAAGAGACTATTCTTTCCCAATTTTGTGTCCTTGGCACTCTGTCAAAAATCAATTGACCAAAGATGTGCAGATTTCTTTTGGGCTCTCTATTCTGTTCTATTGACATAGAAGTCTGTTTTTATGCTATTTTCATACTGTTTTGATTACTGTGGCTTTATAATATATTTTGAAATCAGGAATTGTGATGCTGCCAGATTTGTTCTTTTTCAAGATTGCTTTGATTATTTGGTGTTCTTTGCAGTTCAATATGACTTGTTAGGTTGTTTCCATACTGTAGCTGTTGCAAATAATGCTGCAATGAACACAGGAGTCAGACAGTTCTTTGAGAGAGTAATTTTACTTTCTTTGAGTATATACCCAGAAATGGGATTGCTGGATCATATGGTAGTTCTATTTTTAATTTGTTGAGGAACCTCCATACTGTTTTCCATAATGGCTGTACCAATTTGCATTCCCATCAACAGTATACAAGGGTTCCTTTACTCCACATCTTCACCGACACTTGTTATCTTTTGACTTTTTGATAATAGCCAACCTAATAGGTGTGAAGTGACATCTTACTGTGCTTTTGATTTTCATTTCCCTGATGATTAGTGATGTGTAATTGATTTTTGTATGTTATTTGTATACTGCAATTTTACTAAATAAATTTACTAGTTCCAACAGTTTTTTCTTGTGTGTGTGTGTGAATCTTCAGGGTTTTCTATGTATATGATCATGTTGTCTGCCAACAGAGAATTTTACTTTCTCCTTTTGAATTTGAATGCCTTTTATTTTTGTTCTTACCTAATTGCTCTGGCTAGGACTTACAGTATTATGTATAAAATAAATGGTGAGAGTGGGCATTCTTGCCTTGTATCCCATCTTAGAGGGGAAGCTTTCAGAATTTCTCCATTGATTATGATGTTAGTTGTTGGCTTCTCAATATATGGCCTTTATTGTTTTGGGGTAATATTCTTCTATACCTATTTTGTCGAGAGGTTTTGTTTTGTTTTGTTCAAAGATGACATGGATGTCTATGTAGAAAATTCTACAAAATATTTGCTATAAGTAATAACTGAATTTAGCAAAGTTATAAGTTATGTTATGAATTTAGCAAGGGTATAAGTTATATACACACAATAATCAATTGTATTTCTGCATACTAGCAGCAAATAACAGAAACATGAAATGTAAAATAATTCCATTTACTTTAGCAGCACTAACATAGGAACAAAGTTAACAAAGGATATGCAAGAAGATATTATGTGGAGTTTCTAGGCTGATGAACAGGTGGAGATTTGGAGACAGTGGTGTGCTTGGAGAGGGCATGGAAACTCCTCACCCTTTCCTCACACCTTGCCCTATGCATCACTTCCACCTGGCTGTTCCTGAGCTATACCACGTTATATAATAACCAGTAATCTATATCTCAGCTTCTCAGTCATTACATTCAAAGCAGCAAATTCACTGTGGAACAAAGTTGCAGCAAACGTCAGACTCTCTTCTCTGGGCTTCCCTGCTCTCTAAGATTATGGCTTCTCAGGTCTAGCTTCCTTGGTAGCTCTTCAGCACCTTCAAGAAAGGTTCCAGATGAACCAAAAATTTTTGAGGAACCATGAGAAAATCCTTCATTTTAATAATCTATTAATAGGCCATATTCAGGCAACAAGACTGTGCATGACTTGATCTTCCTGGGTAGACTCTAGGGGACTTTGTGGTTGGCTCTGCCACCACCTCTACACAGCATGACCAGTTTACACACCCACTGTCTTCTGCCTCCTGTAAGCACATGCAATTAACCTGTGTGATATTCTGTAAGTGGCACACACATTGTGAAAACAGCCTGGTCATGCAGCAGCTCTTTCATCCATGACATGCAGAAAATAATGAAGTGCTCTCCGTCCCCCAGGATCTACAGAGATTTCTCTTTTTAAGTTTGCTCTTATATAAATATCACAATTGAGACAGCTGCTAGGCCTAACTATTACATGATATGTCATATTAATAAAAACAGTAAACAGGCAGGCATTATTTTACCAAACACGATTTAAAACCAGTTTAATTCTAGGGCACACCTTGCTCCCTGTATTTTATTTAAAAAATACTATTAAATGTTCATGGCAAAAAAAAAAAAAAATGTTCATGGCAGTTTTCTTTCTTTTCTTTTTTTAAATTTTTTTTTCTTTTTTTTGCCCATGCTGCATGGCATGTGGGATCTTAGTTACCCAACCAGGGATAAAACCCACACCCCCTGCAGTGGAAGCACAGAGTCTTAACCACTGGACTGACAGGGAAGTCCCCATGGCAGTTTTAATATAAAAGTATTTCAACTTACATACCAGCTCTGAAGATATCAGATATTGTTTTCTGCAAAGCTTTTAAATCACAATAAAATAGTTATAAAATGGCAAAAAAAAGAAGATATATGTATATGTACATATACATGCATATATTCATATATATGGAGAGACACAGGGAGAGTGAGCACTAGTGCTAGCTAGCTATATCACATTTATGGATTAGAAGTCTCAATACTGTTAAGATGTTATTTCTCTCCAAATTGATATACTGATTCAAACCAATCCCAAACAAAATCCCTGCAGAAACTTTTTTAAAAGAAATTCATAATATTCTTGAGAATTATGGTAAAGTTTGGATTTGCTATGCTGGATAACGTGACACTTTATTCCTTCTCAAGAGTAATGTGATGAAAATAGTGTTTGGGGAACATTCTGAAAATCATATGGAACGTATTGAAACAGAAAGAAGTTAGAATTTGGGAAACTGGAAGCTCTTAAGTAATCTGGGTTGTAATAGACAAGGATTGGGCTCAGATAGCCATGGAAGGGAAGGAAAGAAGCAAATGCCTATTGAGATCAACTAAACTATAGTTGACCCTTGAGCAACAAAGGTTTGAACTGTTTACTTATAGGACGATTTTTTCCTTCCAGTTTTACCGATATACAGCACTGTCTAAGATTAAGGTGTACAGCATAAAGATTTGACTTACATACTTAATGAAATGATTACCATAATAAGTCCAGTGAACATCCATCATCTCATACAGATATAAAAATTAGGAGGTTGGGGTTAATATACACACACTACTATATATAAAACAGATAACCAACAAGGACCTACTGTAGAGCACAGGGAACTCTACTCAATATTCTGTATTAACCTAAATATACACACACACACACACACACACACACATATATATACATATATATAACTGAATATATATATACATATAAGTGTATATATATATATATATATATATATATATATGTAACTGAATCACTGTGCTGTATACAGGAAATTGTAAATCAATATACTTCAATAAAAAGTAAATTAATTAAAAAAAAAGAAAAAGAAAAAAATATTTTTACCTTGTGATGAGAACTCTTAGGATTTACTCTCCTAAAAACTTTGACATATAAAATAAGAGCAATATTAATTAATATTAATTATATTAATCATGTTGTACATTAGCTTGCTAGTATTTATTTATCTCATAACTGGAAGTTTGTAACTTTTGATTGCCTTCATCCAATTCCCCCTCCCCTAACTCATGCATCTGGTAACCACTAATCTGACCTTTTTTTCTATGAATTTGTTTGTTTTTGAAGTATAATTGACCTCCAACACTATGTTAGTTCTTGTTGTACAACATAGTGATTCAATATTTCTATACATTACAAAATAATCACCATTTTAGTCATAAATGATATTGAACTTTTTCAAATGCTTTTTCTGCATTTATTGAGATGATCATGTGGTTTTTACTCCTGCATTTTCTTAATATGGTATACTGCACAGAATTTTTTTACAAATATTGAACCATCCTTGCATATACTCAGTCATGGTGTATGATTCTTAGAATCACCTCACTGCACACAGTGGGCTCTGCTGCTGTTCCCACTTCAGGAAACACATGTTACTACTGGCTGTTTCCTCTTTGGTGATTGATGCTTTTCACACAGCTCTGTGGGTTATGGATTCCCACTAGCAATGAATGAAAGACCCTGTAGCTCCACATCCTTGTCAGATTTTGTGGTGTTAGTGTTCCAGGTTTTGGCCATTCTAATAGGTGGGTAGGGGTACCTCATAATTTTCTTTCACAGTAGTTTTTAATCTTAACTAATATAATTTATTATTTCTTTCTTTCATGGATTGTGCCTTTGATGTTGTTTCTAAGAAGTCACTGCCATTTCCAGGGTCATCTAGGATTTTTCCTACAATATTTTCTAGGGATTTATAGTTTTGCTTTTTACATTTAGGTGTATGGTCCATTTGAGGTAAACTTTACAAAGCATGCAAGGTCAGAGGCTATATCTTTCTTTTCTAATATATGTATTCAAATACTACAGATTTCCCTCTAAGCACTGTTTTTGCTGTATGCCACAAATTTTGTTAAGTTGTTTTTATTTTCATTTAATTCAAAATATTTTTTATTAACTCTTGAGATTTCTTCTTTACCTATGTATAATTTTAAAGTGTGTTGTTTAATCTCCATGTACTTTGTGATTTTCCAATTGTCTTTCTGTTATTGATTTCTAGTTTAATTCCTTTGTGGTCTGATAGCAGACATGGTATGATTTCTATTCTTTTAAATTTGTTAAGGTGCATTTTATGGCCCCAAATGTGGCCTATCTTGCTGAATGTTCTATGTGAGCTTAAGAACAACATGTAATCAGTTTTGTTGAATGAAGTAATCTATAGATGTCAATTATATTCAATTGATTTGATGGTGTTTTGAATTCAACCACGCCCTTACTAATATACTGCCTGCTGGATCTGTCCATTTCTGATAGAGTGGTGTTGATGTCTCAAACTACGATAGTGGGTCCTGTATTTCTCTTATAGTTCTATCAGTTTGTGCCACATGTAGTTTGATGCTGTGTTGTTAGGTACATATACATTAAGGATTGTTATGTCTTCCTGGAGAACTGACACCATTATCATTATGTAATATCTTTCTTTATCCCTGATAACTTTTCTTACTTTGAAGTTTGCTGTGTCTTAAATTAATACAGCTAATCCTGTTTTCTTTTGATTACAGTTAGCATGGTATATATTTCTCCATCCATTTACTTTTAATCGATCTATCTATGTATCTTTATATTTAAAGTGGGTTTCTTGCAGACAACATATATTTGGGTATTGTTTTTTGATCCACTCTGACAATCTGTGTCTTTTAATTGGTGCATTTGGCACTCAAAATGATTACATAGTTGAATAAAATAACGTATTAGTTAGTACTTTCTATTTTTGCACTTATTTGTTCCTATTATTGTTTTCCATTTTTTTCCCCTTTTGTGGCTTTAATTGAACATTTTATATAATTCCATTTTCTTTCCTTTCCTTGAAAATAAGTTATACCACTTTTTAAACTTTTTTTAGTGGTCGCTGTATAGTTTACAATATATATTTATAATTAATCCATATCCACTTACAGATAACACTATACAGCTTCACAGGCAGTAAATAATAATTAAATAGTCTCTTAATTCCTCATTCTTGTCCCTTGCATAATTGCTGTCATTCATTTCATTTATACATAAGCATACATATGCATTTATGTATACATATGCATATATGTTTGTGTGTATATATATGGATATACACACACACATAAGATATATACATAAGCATACATAATCAAGTACATTGTTGCTATATTTTGAATATACTGTTATTTCTTAGATAAATTAAGAATAAGAAAAATAGTTTGTTTTACTTTCACTTATTTCTTATTCGATATTCTTCCTGTATGTAGATCTGAATCTCTGACCTATATTATTTCCCTTCTCTCTAAAAAAAAGTTATTTTAACATTTCTTACATGTAAGTCTATTGTCAACAAATTCCCTCAATTTTTGTTTGTCTGAGAAAGCCTTTTTTTATCCACTTTTGATGGATAATTTTGCTGAATATAGAAATTTAGGTTGGTGTTTTATATTTTTCCCTCTCAGTATTTTATATATTTCACTTCACTCTTTTCTTGCTGTGTAGACTCTGAGAAGTTGGATGTAATTCTTGTCTTTGCTCCCCTCTATGTAAATATGTAAGGTGTTGTTTTTTTTTTCTCCCCTGGTTTCTTTCAGGATTTCTAAATTTATGTTTGATCTTCTGCAGATTGAAAATGATATGCCTAATTGTAGTTTGTTTGTTTGTTTTGGCATTTATCCTGCTTGGCGTTCTCTGAGCTTCCTGGATCTGTGGCTTGGTGCCTGACACCAATTTTTAGTAACTATCTGTCATTATTGTTTTAAATATTTTTTTTTTTCTGTTCCTTTCACTGTTTCTTCTCCTTCTGGTATTCTCATTACATGTATGTTACAGCTTTTGTAATTGTTACAAAGTCCTTGGATATTCTGTTCTGTTTATTTTTTCCATCTTTGTTCTCTTTGGTTTTTAGTAATTGGAGGTTCCAAATGAGAACACCTCAAGCTCAGAGATTCTTTCCTTAGCCATGTCCAGTCTACTAATAATCCCTCAAAGGTATTCTTTATTTCTGGTACAATGTTTTTCATCTCTAGCATTTATTTTTCGTTCATTTTTAGTATTTCCAACTCTCTACTTACATTGCCCATCTGTTCTTGCATGCTATCTACTTTATCCATTATAGTTGTTAGTATATTAATCCTAATTGTTTTAAATTCCTGGTCTGATAATTACAATATTCCTGTATCTGCTTCTGATGCTGCCTCTTCAAATCATGGTGTGGTTTTTTTTTTTGCCTTTTATTATGTCTTTTAATTTTTTCTTGATAGCCAGACAAGATGTACTGGGTAAAAAGAACTTTTGTAAATAGTCCTTTATTAATGCAGTGGAGAGATGCAGGGATGGCAAGCATTCTAAAATTCTATGATTAGCTCTCAGTCTTTTAGTGAGGCTATGCCTCTGGAAAGTGAACTTCACAGTTGTTTTTCAGTTTTTTTGTCCTTGGGCAGAAATGGGTAGAGTTGAGTATTTACCTTATTCCACGTGTAAGGCTAGAACTGACTGGTATTGGAAAATTTCCTCCCCTGTATCCGTTATACTCTGGCAATACCCCAGCACATGAAGCTCTGGTTAATTGGTTTCTCTGAGGGCAGGCCAAGGCTTGTTAAGAACAGAGTGCTCTGGAGTATTTAAAAATGGTTCTTTTTCCCTCTCCCTCTAGTGGAAGTGCAAGGAAATTTTTTTTCTGATATTTACTGTGAAAACCCAGTTGAGCTTCTGGAATTAAAACTCAGAAGTGTTTAAAACTCCCCTTTGAGTGGGTTCCCCTAGAAATTTTAACTTTCACTCTTGTCCACAGTGAGCATCCAACAATTTGTCACAGTTTAGGTTTTTCTATCCTAACATTGGTTTTCAGGTGGGTTCCTTTCAGAAGTCTCTGGAAACTGAGAGTTCCTGTTTTTAGCTTTTAGCTTTAGGTGTGTCTCCAATTTCTGGGACAGTAGTTTTACTTGTGTCCTCTTCTCTCTTAGGGATACAAGAAGAGTGGTTCATTTTTCAGTCTGTTCAGTTTTTTACTTGGTTTTGTATCCATTCAGCCACTCTATGCATTTTGTTTGGTGAGTTTAATCAACTTATATTAAGATAATATTGATAAGTGAAGACTTATTATTGTCATTTTTTAAATTGTTATCTGTTTGTCTTGCAATTCTTTTGTACCTCCCTTTCTTGCTATTTATTTTTATATTGTTTATCTATTAAGAAAATTTTATCTATTAAGCTTTATATTAGGATTTAAAGTAATTTGCCTATCACCTTTACAGTATTACAGTAATCTGTATATGTTTATATATTTACCTTTACATGTTAGGTTAATGCTTCCATATGCTTTTGTGTTGTTTAACATGTTTTCATTTCAATTTGAAGAACTACCTTAAGTATTTCTTGTAAGGCAAGTCTTGCGGTAATAAGCTCCCAAAGTTTTTGTTTGTTTGGCAAAGATTTTATCTCTCTTAATTTTTAAAGGATAATATTGATGGGTATAGATTTCTTGCTTGTTAGTTGTTTTCTTTCATTATTTTGAATATATCATCCCATTCTGTCCTGGCATGTAAGGTTTCTGCTGAGAAATATGCTAACAGTCCTATGGGAGTTCCCTTATATATAATGAATCACTTTTCTCTTGCTACTTTCAAAATCCTTTCTTTGTCCTAGACTTTTAACAATTTGCTTATAATGTGTCTTACTATATTCTTCTTTGGGTTGAAAGTATGTGGCCATGCTGTGTATCATGGAGGGACAGTTCTGGAGTAGGGAGGGGAGTGGTGGATGAGTTGGTAACTCCTCTACCTCAAGCTTACTTGGTGGGACAGTTACTTCCATAGAGATAACCTGCAGTTGGATGTGTTTATAGCAATTGGGCATGCTTAGCCCTGGTGCCTGCTACATGCCTGAAAACTAAATCAAATTATGACAACAGGATGGAGGGATTTGTCTGGGAAGCAAATATATTCTCTCTGATGGCTGGAGTGACAGAAATATGACTACATATTTATTGACCTGAACTTCAAGAGTTTATTGTCACAACACTAAGTTCATTTTATCTAAAATTTCTAGGTGTCATGTTTGCCATATTGCTGGAAATTGAAATTTTATGTTACTTTATAAACATGTTTGTAACTTTTCTCTAACTTGAGCCACATCAAATTGGTTCATATTTAACATGGTTTATCATTTTTAAACAAATTTTATTAAAAAAATGTACTACATCCTCTCCCTTATTGTTGGTGTATTTATCCGAGATAACAGACAGGGGTTTTAGAAAAGTAGAGAAAAATAGAAACAATAGACACTGTAGGTTCCAAAGCTTGAGAAATCTTACATAATGTTTTATTCATGGTTCCTAATTTATAACTTCTGCTTTCTTGCTGATTTGCTACCTAGAGAATTTAAACTATTAACTGAAAGATTTTGAACAGTAAAAATTTATGTCCAAAATTTTTATTTTATTGGATTATTTTAAAATTATTTATCTATGAGAACAATTTTTCTCATCAAGAAAGGATCTGCAGATAAGAAACGGCAGCCATTAAATAACAGACTTTCCTTTTAAACTTGAATTGTGAAGACATTCTTTTCTTGTAATCACCTGTTTAGTTTGTGACGTAGATAAATGTTATTTGCATTAATGCTTTAAAGAAAAAATAATTATTGATTCAATTAAATATTTGCTTTTTCCTTGAATACTTGTACAGAATAATATAGTTTGTAATAACAGTAGAATATCAGATGTATATTATCATTGAATCATTGTATCTTGATTAATATAAGTATATATCAGTTTGCAAATGCTAACAGCAGTGATTCTTAACCCAATAGTCTTTAGTAGCTCATTTATTTTTGACCCATTTTGTATTATGAATTTAAATTGTTGTAATAATAAAAACTGCCTTTGGAAACAAGATTTCATCAGATTTTACTAGAAGCTCTTGGATAATAAGTGGTTTTTGAGATGGTATATGCTTCCTTCATTTTAGAGATTGTTAAGGTAATTCCCTTAGATGATAGTAAAAACATGTTTAGGAAATAATGCGAAAATAGTGAAAGTACATCTAATGCTTTTATTGTATCCTAAAGCCAGTCTCTGAATATACAAACTGTCATTATTCTTCAGTGTTCTGTGATTAGAGAAGCAAAATGACTAAAGAATAAAGCCTGCATATTGTTTTATAATATCTAGTTGCCAATGATATATATATAAAATATATAAAAAAGGATCAGGCTAACGTGAAATGAATTGTAATGTTATAAGGAATTATACCTCTTTATTCCCAATGATTTATTGTAAAAATAGATCTCAGCTTCCAAGAGTTTCCATTCTCAAACTAATTCAAAGGACATTATGTATAGGTAACATTTAAAGTCACATTTGTATTAATTTTGCTTAGGAATAACTATATTAACATTATCAGTGGAACAGCAATCAAGGCACTTTTTTCCCCCTCAAAGCTGGGCATAATTATATTTTTACAGCTAAAAGAATAACTTAACAATCTACTGTTTAAATTCTTAACCTAAAGAAATCCTCAAGCAGCCTGTCTACTCTATTTGGATTTGCTCTTTTGTTTGGTTAATGGTGTCTTTTGATGGGCAAAGTTTTAAATTTTGATGAAACACAAATTATCAATTTCTTTGTTTTATGGTTGTTCTATGACCTCCCTAAGAAATACTTTTAGGGAGTATCTTATTTCTTCTTTTAAGAATTTATAGTTTTAGTATTTAAGAATCTTCCAATTTATTATTCCTATTTTTACATGATTTGGTTGTTTTAAGACCTTTGAATTTATATATAAAGGTTAGAATAATACTGTTAATTTCTACAAGCTGCTGGGATTTTGATCAGGATAGAGTTGTAACTATCAATATTTTAGGTAGAATTAGCATCATAACAATATAGAGTCATCTAATCCAAGAATACTCTATGTCTATACACTTTTAAAGCCTTTTTTTTTTTCCCTCAGAAAAGTGTGGTAGTTTTCACTGTTGTGATCTGCTACTTCATTACTCAAAAGTATTCCAAAATAGTTGATGTTTTAAAAATCTTATTGCAGATAGCATTTTTAAAATAAAATATCCTTTTCCATTTTTTTTTTTGTTAGTTTGCCAGTTTATAAAAACAAAATTGGTAATTTATTCTTAGACTTTGGTAAATGATTGATTAATTTCCTTAGGATTTTCTAAACACAGACATATTATCTGAATGTAAAAGAGTTTTACTTTTTTCTTCTCTATCTTTATGCTTTTTATTTCATTTTCTTAGGTTATTCCACTATTTATGCCCTCTAGTGCAATAATGAATAGAAATGTTAAGATGACATATTTTTGTTTAGTTCCCAAATTAGAAGAACTCCAATTCAACAGTTTATTAATTCAAAATTTCCATTAAATATTTCAACATGAAGAATATTAGCTGTAGATGGTTTGTACCCATCTGTAGGGTTTGTACCCTAACTTGATGAAGTTTACTTCTCTTCCTATTTCATGAGATTTTTTTTGAAATTATAAATTAGTTTTGGATTTTGTCACTGCTTTTCCTTCATATTTTGAGATGATTTTTCTCTTTTTCCCTGATAATGTGGAGTATTACTTTCCTTGATTTGGGATATTAATCTTCAATAATTGTAATAAAACCACGCCAAAGTTTGTTAAACTTTTTATATGTTCCATAATTTGAATTGCTGATATTATCTTAAGAAATTCAGTTTTTATGTTCATGAATTATTTAAATTAAATAAAATGAATTGGGAAGTGTTCTATTGTTCTCTATTATCTGAAATAATTTGTGTAAGCTTCTCATGATTTCATTACTAAATGTTTGATAAAATTTACCAATTAAGCCACCTGAGCCTTGAGACTTTTGACACAGAAGTTTTAAATTGCAATAAAAAAAAAAAAATTGGCCCTTCGGAGTTTCTTACCCCTCATGTGTCAATTTCAATAAACTTCAGATTTTTGTTCATTTTATTAGGTTGTTAAATTTATGAACATAAAGATTCTTCTTCACATTGACTTCTTATGCATTTAAGGTCTAAATGATGTGTAATGCTGTCTCCTTTATCTCTAATATTAATAGTTTATACATTCTTTCATTTTTTAATCTTGTTTATCATATTTGAGATTTATCAATATAACTAATATTTCCTTTAGTAGGCTTGTTAAATTTATTTTTCCTACTTTGTTTATTTCTAATTTCATTTTTAGTACTTCTTTCCTCTGCTTTCTGTTTATATAATTTTTAGCATGGCTTTCTAGCTTCTTAATGTGGCATATTGCATAATTAATACACAATTGTTCAAGTATTACAATTTTTACTTATTGAATTTACATTTTTAACAGTTTTTGTTTACAACAGTTTCAATATGCAATCAATAGGATGACATTGTTCATTATGTCCTTATTCAACTTGTAATAGCAGCATCAAAGTCTTTGTCAATTTGTTCTAACATCTAAGTCAACTCTATCTCTCTTCTCTCTCTATATATACATATGAATATTTATTTTTTAACACTACATAAAAAAAGAGAATTTTGTTAATTTGTAAAAGCTACTAAAGTCATAAACCTCTGCCTAAAAATTAAAGAAACTAATCTCCTCCCGCAACACACACACACACAAATACACATCAATAGAAAATTATAAAGTTCTAATACTACCTAAAATTATCTTGAGACACAACAGAATTAGAAACACTACTAAAGAAAGTATATTCACACCAAATATTTGTTAAAAATACATCAAGACGTTTATGCAAGATATGAAAACATAATACATGAAAATCAGAAATAATGTGAAATGAAGTGATAGAATCAAAGAAATAAAGTAAAATAAAAATATTATTTAGACTTTAAGATTAAACAAATAAGAATGCAAGAGTGAATTAAAGTGATGATAATATTTTAAGAAACATAGAAGGTAAAAAGAGGACAATTTAAAAGTCAAACACAAAAAAGTGATAAAAATTATTCAAGGGAAAGTAATGTATATTAAATATAGACAATGAAAAAGTAATGAGAAAGTAATGTATATTAAATATAGACAATGAAACTCTAAGTTAACAGGAATTCTTGAAAAAGAAAACAAGCAAGGAAGCAGAACATATACTAAAATTCATTATTTAGGAAAACTTTGTTGATTTAAAATAAATGAAAACTACATAATGACCCAGAATTAGCAATACATATTCTAATAAAACTACTAGACTTTGAGACACAGAAGTCCTTTGAGCATCTAGACAGAAAAAGAGCACATGATGTGTAAGGAAAAAGTGTTGTAAGTCTTTGATAGCACCAATTTATGCCAGAAGAATATATCAGAAATAGTATTTTAAAATTCTCAAGGAAAGAAAATGTTACCTTATACTTCAACCATTGCTGACCAGATGAATATTTAAGTTCCAAAAGTTCATAACGCTTACTCCAGTAAAGAAGAGAACGGCTGAGTTAAATGTAACCTTTCACTTGTAATAAGCATTCTTTAGAGGTAAATAAAGCTATGAAAGTGTCTCTTTCGAAGTATGTAATTACCATAGGAGATAGGTGCCAGAGAGGATCACAACTGCTCATGAGTAAAGGCCTGGTAATAGGAAAGGGCAGTTGTAATGTTCAAACTTCATATTTGTATAATATTTTGTGAACTGAATGGACATGAGAGCTTCCCACAAATGAATGAACTATTTAATTAGAAGCCTAAACTGCAGATGACAGCCACTGAGGAGTCAACTTTATCAGGAGAGACAATGCTTAGCCACAAAAATAATACTGCCTGGGGACGAAGGATGGAAGCCTAAAAGGGTATGGAGTTGTTTTCAGTTCTTTCTCCTTGGACCACTGCTGGTTATCACAGCAAAGGAAAAGAAATCGAAGAATCATACCTAAGCATTCCACCATTTCAGTAAAAAAAAACTACAGAAATCAAACAGACTATATTTTTCTTTGCCAAAACAAGTCACTTTACCTTGAGCTTACTTCCAGGGGACTGGGAAATGAAGGAGTAAATGGAATATTTGGTGAGTACCATGATATCCACACAATTAAATATTATTTCCATTATTCAGATAAGGAAACTGATGCTGGAAGTACTAAAGCACTTATGAAGGTGACACAGTTTTTGAGTGATGGAGAAAAAATCCACCTCAAGCAGTCTGACCCAGGAACTCACATGTTAAGACACTATGCTATGGTACCTCTCTTTACATTCCACAGATTGTACCATTAGAGCCATGTTAAATTATATTCGTAGGAACTATCCTGGCTTTATGCAGGAGAATCCTGATTTCTAGTTGTAGTATTCCTTCTGTGGAATTTACTGCCTTTATGGACTAATGAAATTGTGAAAAAGAAAAAATCTGAGATATTACATAATAAAAAAAATAAGTGCCATTACTTTAGTTATAAATAAACATCTCAGAGTTAATTAACTGAAATCGAAGTGAGAAGTTCGTGTTAGAAATACTACTAGCAATGAGATAAACATCAAATATTAATTTAATGTACTAGACAAATGCAGTAGCTGAAATAAAGAAAAATTTAGGGCACTATAAATATACTGAGTGTGAAAAATAAAAAGTACAATAGCTATATAGATACTTCACATGTCTTCTGAAAAACAAGTCCAGTGATGTACTACAACAACTGAAAGACACTGCACACTAAACTAATTCTATATTCAGAGATGAGGGATGGGGAAGCACATTTTATCAATAATTCAGATAGATTCCAAGGCTAGGAGTAAAGGCATGCAGAAATTAGTTTTTGCGGTTACAAATTAAAGGGCGGTGATTATGCAGTTTTATGCTCAATGTCTTACCACTTACCATTATTTTTATCCATAATAATTGATGTAAAAATTAATGTTATTTTTCCAAAGAATAGCTTATTATAATTATATGTGTCAGCCCACATTGTTGAAGATTAAGTTCATTTGTATGTTAGGAAAAAAGCTTAACAGCCTTGAATTAATCAAAGCTTTTTAAATAGTTCTTTCATACAAAAGAAGTCTGGAGTAAGCAATCTGGAGTTGAGCATCTCCATGGAGCTCTGTATACACATCTTCACCATATTCACATGAGGTTTCTATCCCTAAGTCAACTGATATTTCCCTTTGACTTCTGCAACTGCAATCATGACAACATAGGCCAGCATAAGAATGAAAGGGAGAAGGGCAGGCCCTTCCCTTATGAATCAGTTCCATCAAAGTTCCACTGGCAATCTCACCCAACACCTGTACTTATAATTCACTATCCAGAACTTGACAATGTGGCAAAAAAAAAAAAATGTGTTGCAGTTGAAATTTGAAAACATATTCCTTTTTACCCTCCTAAGGAATATTGTGCCCAGATTTTTTTTTTAAATATTTATTTATTTATTTGCCTGCGTCAGGTCTTCGTTGCAGCATGAGAGCTCTTCGTTGTGGCACAGGGTTTCTCCATGGGTTTCTCTCTAGTTGTGGGGCACAGGCTCTAGAGCGCACAAACTCAGTAGTTGTGGCACGCGGGCTTAGTTGTCCCACAGCATATGGGATCTTAGTTCCCTAACCAGGGATAGAACCTGCGTCCCCTGCATTGGAAGGCGGACTCTTAACTACTGGACCGTCAGGGAAGTTTCTGTGCCCAGCTTTTAAAATAAGGAAAGAGGGTTTGTGTTTCTAAGGAAAAAGAGTAACATGGCTGTTGTAATCTTTGCCAGAGTCCAAAATGAAATGGCCCACTTGTAAACTGAACAGTTGTAAAGTACTGAACTCAAAGTCTTCAGATTTTCAATTATGTAAACAGGGTGAATTAAGCCCATAAACGTTAAATCACTTTCCCAAAGTCACACCAATGCTTAATGGAACTACAAGAATATGAATCTTGATCTCCTGGTCATTAGTTCATCACTGATTTGTGCCACCTTCAAATTTAATTGTTTCTAACCGAGAACAAAAAAATTTACATCTTAAACAAAAAGTGGCCTTAAAGCTTTTTTTTTTAAACCTTTTTTGTTAATTTTTTAAATGCAGTGTAACACATAGATGTAAGTGCCCAAATCATGTGTTCATTTCAATAAATTATCACAAAATAAACAAATCTATAACTACCCACCAATTAAAAAAATTACTAGAACTCTGATGCCCCTGATCTGCCACCTCCTATTCAATAGTTCCTCCCACCAATCAGAGTTAAGCACAAGCCAAATTTTTAACACCAAAAATTAATTTTGCCTGACTTTGTATTTATTTATAGAATCATACATTTGTATGTATTATTTTGTCAAATTTATCCTTTTATGTAGCAGTAACTCATTAATTCTCATTTTCTACAGATAAATATTCTATTGATAGACATTTGAGTCATTTAAGTGTTCTGAATACTGCCTCTATGAATATTCTGGTATGTGGGTTTTGGAATATGCATACAGACATTCCAATTTGCTATATAAAGCCTAAGAGAAGAATTGCTGAGCTATATTGTGTGTGGGTATTCAATTCTGTTAAACTCGCCAAAGTGTTTGCACCAATTTCACTTCTACCATTAGTACTGAGAGTTGTACTTTGTTCCACATTCTTAACAAGACACAGTATATCTGTTATCAATCAACAGTTCTTCATAGTTATGCTGTATTGCAGAGAAGGGGCCAGGTCTTTATATCCCTACATTGGCATTAATTGGGGGGAAGCTCTTTCCATTTCAGGACAATTTCTTAGAAGAAGGTTAGCAGCAGAGTAGCCAGAAGACCCCAGCAGCTGGAGGAATAAGTCATTTATTTACTGAAAGGGCATATGCCTGATGCATATGAACACTACATTAGTCCAGCTCACGATTATGTAGAAATGGCAGCTTTAGGAATAGAGCAATTACATGGTTAAAATACTGGAGCTATTTAGAAGTAAATGCTTTTTTCCCTTCAACAACAATGCTGACTTCATGAGGGATACTAAAGTCATCCTAATAAGTCATCCTGATAAGAATTACAGACATTACCATAGCTATTCCTCTAGATATTTGAAAGAATGCATGTTGTTTTTAATGTATCTTGATTTGGTCTTTTAAATTTTAATTCAAAATCAAGTCACAGTCTCAATAATTGGGAATAAGCTTGTATTAAAAGTGATTCAGGCCATTGCTAATGTAAAATCAATTAGGCGTAACACTCCTTAAATCTTAGAAAAGGAGCTAGTTAATACTGTTATTGCCCCGAGGTGTGATTAGGAACGTGTTTTATATGTGATTGACATCTTGATTAAGATGCCTTTTCCAATGCTTACAAACACAACACTTGTTCAGAGATATGCTCTATGATGGTAGAAAAGGTATCATTTATTATGATATACTTTATATGAACATTTCAATTGTTAAGATATATTTCTAAATTTGTATTTTTGTAATTTTCTGAGCATAGAGATTGAACATATACCATATAGGTAAATTTCTTTTAAAATTATTCCAATCTTAAGATGCCAAAAACAACATCAACAGAAAAAAACTGACAAAAAGACTGCTAGATATAAGAAAAGACAATATCTTAATATTTCAGAGAAAACAAACAGATCAAGAAAAAATTATGGCAGTGGCCTTTGTGTTGTTTTTCTTTTTTTAATGGAAGATGCATTGACCTATACAAGTGGAATCCCACTTGATAATACAAAATGTGTATTGTAAAGCTTTATAGAAATAGTCCTTTTCCCACAACCTCTACCAATAAATACTCTATCCATCATTCATGGATCATGTCAAATGCCAACTCTGAAGTAATCATACCTGAATTGTTCAACTGGATGTTTTACACTCCTTCCTCTCTATGTCTCTTCTTATTTTTCACGTATGTTTTCACATCCATTTGGGGATGTTTCTTACTACAGACAAAAATATGTATTTAGTTTTGGTTTACCCAGGGATTCTTGAACATTTTCTTGCATTTAATTGGTGTATAACATTTCTTTCAATGAATAATGATTACTGTCTCTGAGCAATTATAATACATTTTACAACACAGTTATAATTATAATACAATACAGATGTGGCTCAGTTATTTTGATCATATCCTACAAAATATGTATTCAAAAAGATAAGAAAATACACATTTTCACTATTTGCATAAATAGATAATCTCTGGAAGTGTTTAGGTACTCTCCATATTTAAGAGTATGTGTGTCTGTGTGTATGATTTTTCCCAAAATTTCATGATGAAACAAAAAGATTTTAGCAATGGCAACGTCTATGCATTGTGGCTCAGCCATAAAACAGTAATTAGGTAATCATGTAACCCGGTACATCGCCTTTGTATGTGCACACATGCACGTGTGTGTGTTAGGCTTTATTCTTGTTTTACAAATGAAGAGACAAGTTCCTAGGACTTTAAGTGATTTATACAAAATCATAGAAATAGTAAATGAAGAAAATCACTTGCACTCAGGTAGCTTTTATATTTACATTGTTGTTTCTATTGTTTTTCTCTTAATTCCATTCTATTACCAGTAAACAATTTATGTTTCTGTTTTTACTCATTGTGATACTACATGAATTATTTTTTATGCTTGTAATCTTACATAATTTAAATTGATAAATGCCATCTTATTTATTGAGATCAATTTGATAATATACATTTAAATATTTATTAATAATAATAAAAGTTAATAAGTACATGTTTCTAATATATTTCAGAGATAATCTAGCCTAGAACCTGGGTCCTTATTAATATTTACTTCATATTTCATTGCAACACTGGACATTTTAATGACCGAGTCCTTACTGGCAAATGATTATAAAGCTTTGTATGTAACAAATAAAATTTTAATAACGCTCTTTTAACAGAGAAATATTTTGAAAGATTGAATTTAAATGTATACTGTGTATGTTTATTTAGTATGAAAATTTCCAAGTAAAGTACAAGAATTGGTGTACAGTTTCTAATTAATTGCATGCTTTAGATTTGTACTTCAACGTATTTTGGAACTCTTATTATATACAAAACTTTTTTCATGGTATTCTTTACCAAAATCATGTAATGATTAATGAGCAGAATGAGTATATACATACTTATCAGAGAGCTGGTGCCCAGGGCTGAATCAACCCATAGGAAGAAGAGGTTCATACGAGCTGCTTAACTTGGGAAGTTCCCAATTTGTATCTGGGCCTTTTCCTCAACCAGTAGCAACTTTTATTCTTATGACTTCAATTAGAAGATCCCTGACTCACTGTCCCTATAATAAATCACTCAGGAGGCGAGGGCACCCTGTAATGGAGGAGCAGCCATTATGAGTGTAGTCTAGCACTGCCCACTGGGCACAGCTCTCTATGAGACCATGGGAGCCTGGGGATCTTGTGTGCTCTGCTCTCTCTCTGCTTGTAAGCCCTCCTCTACACCCCCTCCAAAAACCCCACGTTTTATAACTATACTATGTGGCACTAATCTATGAGCTTCTGTTCCTCTGCAATAAATCCTGATTAAACAGATAAGTATGAACAAATATAATCTTTTTCAAGTAATTATTTTAAAACACATTTCAAAAGAGAAAGAAACATCTAGCATTTCTTTGAGCAATCTGTTTTATTTTTTTCCTTATATTTCCTCCAATAAGAAATTTTCAATCACTGAAAAACATATCCTTTGGGAAGAGTGATAGTATATGAAATAAAATATAGGTACAACATGAGGTAATCTCTCTGAAGCCCAGTAACAATTTTAAGAAACTCTTCAGGCAAAACCAGAAAGCCTCATTAATATCACTAGCTTATTTGGAAAGAAGACAAAAGAGTTCTAAAATGTAATGGCTACAATTCTTCAGAAGCACCCATCTAATATCCATGCTAATATAATTCTGTTTTTAAGCACACTATTGTGTGTGTGTGTGTGTGTGTGTGTGTGTGTAGCTTAGAAAGCTGCTTTGATACTGTAGCATGAAGAATATGAGGTTATTTTTAATATAAAAAGTTCAAATTTCATTCAGAATTTATATAATTTTGTTATTTCCATTTATAAGTAAAAATGCTATTTATTCATTCTCCCAGTTTTAATGGTTTTTTTACATAAATAAAAAGAATAAAGCAAGATATATGTTTATTTTTTAGTTTTCAGTTTTACCTCAGAGAGAAAGGAGTGATCATTAGTTTTTCAGAAATAAAATGCTCAAATTATTTAAATAATTATATAATAGTAATAATAATTTTAATAATAATAAAGGTTGTGACTTAAGCTGCAAATTAATTTGCCGAGTGTAGAAGTTGCACCACATCAGTGAATTAGAAATAAATAAATAAATCTGTTTTCAATTTTATACTTTTTCAAACCTCTTGTGTGGACAGTAGGTTAGTATCTTTCAAGCCCTTGATAATCCAAGTGTAGTCCATGAACCACAAGCACCAGCATCATCTATGAGTTTTTCAGAAGTTCAGAATCTGAGAACCTCCCAGCACTACTCAGAATCTGGATTTTAACTAGAACCTCAGTAGATCAATTTTTAGGTATGAAAACCCTTGCTGCAGGCCTATAATTCTTGTAGCTGGCTGTAAATTAGAATCACCTGGGAGGATATCAAAACTGCTGATGTCTGGATTCCATCCACAAATTATTCCAAGGTGATACCAAGTTTGAAAACTTATTATTGATGCTTTTTAAGAGTGTCTAGACAGACATTATTGCCTCCAATTTGTAGATGAAGAGTGAGGGCACAAAGAACTGAAGCTTTCATGTGGCAGAGCTAGTATTTAAATTATACCCACCATTTTTCTGTAAAAGACATATTGCCTCCAGTATATGGTCATAGGTCTGAGAGAAACTCAAGAGCATATATATATATATTTTTTTTTTTTTAATTTAAAAAGAAAATTCTTGGGTTATTCTCTTTACCAAAGAATCATTAAGACTAAAGAGATTTACTAGCCTATTTCAATTAAAACCTGGCTTTTACTGTTTACCCTTATTTTCTATGAAATATCACACAGAGTACCATAAAAGTTGAAGAGTGTCTTTAACTACTAATTAAGTCTTTTAAGTGTATGATATTTGTTTTTCTATGCATGTGTATTTTTATGTATAAACAGGCTATTCCAAAAAGCATTTGGATACATGATGGATACATGTAAATTAGTAAAATGAAAGTTTCCCAATTAGGTGCCACATTGAAAGAATAAAGGAAAGTTTGGTTAGGGGCAAACATATATCCTGAGTTTATTTGCCTACTTGAAAGTCATATTAATTGCTTTATGTAGGGCACATGCTCATTGCTACATTCTTGCAACAAATATGAAAATAGAAACTTGAGCAGTTTCAATAATCACACTTTTCATTAGACAAGAGTAAAATGATTGTACAGAAATAGAAAAAAACAAGATATTAAGCCCTGAAAAAGCTTCTTCATAGAGAAAAAATAATCTCCAAATAGATAAAAAACATTAACTGAATATTCGTGGGTTTTTAAAAATATTTATAAAAGCTTTTTAAACAACTGAACATAAAGCTGAAGAAATCTTAATCTATTATTTTAAATTATGTTTTAGCAGCAGACTAATTCTATGACAGTATTACATGTATCTGTAAAATACTAAAAAGGCAACAACTGTAAATCTGGCCAAGTGCTTATATGATACTAGATAATTTATAAATTTTATTTTATACATACTTAGTAACAGCTTCTTAGAAAGAAATAATTCTCATTACATTTTATAGATGAGGAATGCAGAGATTAGATTAAATTATTAGAGTAGACTTAGTTTAACTAATAGCTTGTGAAAAGTAACAGCTATCAGACTGAGCAGCTATAAGTGAAGCACAGAAGATCTTGGTCTACTTACTCTCCCTGATTTTCACCAATAAAGCACATCCTTTTATCATAGGCCTTGTGAACTACAGATTGAGAATAGGTGCTATGGATTAGGAATCAGCCAACAAATGGGCAAATCTAGCCTTCTTCAGAATTTTGTATATGAAATTTTATTGGAACACAGTCACGCCCATTTTGTTTCTGTCTGCTTATGGCTGCTTTCACACTACAATGGTAGAGTTCGGTAGTGGTGACAGAGATAACAGAGACTTTCTGGCCTGTAAAGCCAAAAATATTTACTCTATGGCCCTTATTGAAAAAGTTTGCCAAGCCATGATATAGAAAAAAAGTTTTCTTAAATGTTAAACTTGGAATATTAAGATTATAATTAGTGGGCCTTGAAAAAAGTTTTTCATTATCAGGTATCTCTGGGAAATGATAAAGAAGCTAAACTTTTTTTTAACTGTTTCTTGGAGTTTCAAATAAATTAATATCTTTTGTGAACCTTAAGGAAACTATAAGGTATCGCTTTAATAAAAATTTTTTTTAACTACAGATTTTTTTTCTTTAGAACAACTAGTTTGTGAATGTTAGGGTTTCAGGAGAGCACGACTCTAACATTGCACTAGATAATTACAAGTTAATTTCTTATTTCAAAAAACATACTTTCTATTGTGTATTTTATTTTAACATTAAATTAGAGAATATGATGTTTGTGTAACCATTGTCTTTTAAACAATGTCTTTTAAAGGTCAAATAAATAATAATTCTGAAAAGCTAGGAAATTATTGTTTTATATTTACTTTAAACTGATTGAACATCCAAGTTTATTTTCTTCTACCTAATTACTTTTGAAATCATCAGCTCTTTCCATAAAATCTTTATAGGAATACAAAGATGTTTTCATTGGGCATTTTCTTATATTGTCCCTGCAAAAACACAAGCAAGCCAAAGCGATAATACAGAGAGTGTCGTTAAGATTCTGTCCTGGTTCTTAGCCCCTCTAGTGGCTATAGTAAGTCTAAGAGTTGATTTTATAGGAATGGAAGGTGGGGTCAGAGAAAATAATCTTAGTGTAATACTCTAAGAAGCATTCATTTCTGTTGAGATACTGATAACTGTTTGACAGCAGTAGGTTTGAGGTCACACTCTCCAGAGAGAATCACTGAAAGGTTGCTCTTTTACCATCGCTAAGAAATTCAAACATGCATGCTTCAACAGCATTCAGTCATTGATAGGACTGACACTGAGGAACCGGACAGGGATACTGGGTATGGTAGAAGTCCATACTCTCTGAGTCGGTGACATTTCCATAGGCCAAGTTTGCTTTAGAAAAACTATTTTTAAACATTTGTTTGCAAAGTCAAGTTGGTGGCCGAGGTCTACACATTATTTCACATTGTCAGAATAAAAATGTGCTACTGTGAAAAAATTTAAAGAGGAATGAATCTAAAATTCCATAACTTTAAACCAAAAAAAAGGTAAATATGAAAAAGGTAAGAAAAATTTAAAGAAACTAACATTGGTTAAAATATCAATAGCCCTCTACTTGACAGAGTTTATCCTATCCGGAATTTATGATGTTTCCCAATCACTTTGTCACTTTGATTTAGTTTGAAAATACATTGGCAAAGATTTTAGTGTGTTGATATATTAAATGCACTATGGATCATCAGATGTGAAATCTCTTTAAATAGGGTTAAATGATTTCTAGTATTACTTTTAGGAATATGCTGCAAAAGTATATAAGGCAGCAGTTAGCAACACGTATATTAATAAATCTGTCTTTCTCATGGTAGAAAATAAAAATATTACAAAAATAGAAATGTTACAAAATCTTATTTTCACTATATCTATCTAAAAAGGTCAAAATCATTTACAAAACCTCAAACAAAATGTGTTTTATCTTATGCATTGTCCTGTTATACTCTTGAGGGAAAAGTAAGAACCATCCTATCAACTCTGTTTAGGGAAAGAAAAAAGGACCTCTTTTAAAAAAATTCAAATTAAAACCCCAGGTAATTTAGTTTGTGTGTTTAACTGGACTCTCCCGTTTTCTGATGTTGGTATAATGCCATGACACATGTGATTCAAAAGCAAAAGAATAACAGAAAAATGGACAAAAGAAATGCATGGGCAAGAACATTCTGTTGAGAAATATGGCAAAGTTAAAGTAACTGACCTTGCATAGCCTATGTGAGTAAGGTATAACTGAATGGAACTAGCATTAAAAAAAGTGTCTGTTATTCAATTTTCCATCAAATGTTCATAAATGACTGTGGTATTGACTACTGTATTCAGGCCACATCTGTTCTCAGGAGCACTGCAATAACCAGTTTGGTTGCAAAGATAGCTTTTCATTAGTTAGAGCATTCCACAATAGCCAGGGTATTTTTACTCTGGATTTGCAGATTGTGAAGAAGGAGCTTGAAAAGAGACTCATAGACTCAGACTTGTTTGACAGTTATAGTAATATGCTGTTTAAAAAACAATAGCAAAGAGGAATAAATGTATTTTATTGATCATAAAAGTCACAGCATTCACAGTTGTTTGTGCATGTATTTTAAGAGGCTCAAAGTTGACAATCTCAACAGATACTCCAAACATTACATTTGATTTTTTTAAGGGTAAATGCTTACAAGGCAAGATATTTGCCTTTTTAGTATAAAAAGACCCCTTCCTATTTCCGTAAATTCAAAATAAGTTGCTTATTTTGGTGAGAGCATGAAAAAGAAAATGGGTGAAGTTTTACATATCTCTTACGTAATGAGGGATGATGTAAAGTATACCATTTCAGGAGGCATGGCATGTTTAGTGAGGTCAGTAAGTTCAAAATAAGTAAATACATATTAAATAATTTGCCCCAACCTACGGAAACTTTGTCATTACCCTTATCAATGTTTTATCAAATGTACATTCTAATTGCTGATTTTATACTCACTGCTTAACTAGAAGATACTTTCTTATAGTTACATTTTACCACTGTTTAAAATCAAGACTGATTCACTACGTGTGTGTGTGTGTGTGTGTGTGTGTGTAGAAAACTAGTTCAACTGCGTGGCACACACAGGTAACACTTTCAGAATTAATTCCTTATATGATTTTTGTGTACATTTGTTTGTATTTTACTTCATATGTACTATCCTTCCTTTGTATATTAAGCCATTTTAAATGTAACTTATACAACAGGGAAATAAAACCATTTACTGAAGTCATTTTGGGGTGATTATATATATATATATATATATGTAAAACACTCAAGGCTTTCTAATCCATAGCCACCAAACATACATCTGAGAAAAACAAAATATGCTACCTATTTCATTTCACTAATGAAATAAAAAAATACACCATTAGCACTTTAAACCTAAAATTATAACATTACTCAAAAATAATTTATTGGGGCTTCCCTGGTGGCGCAGTGGTTGAGAATCTGCCTGCTAATGCAGGGGACACGGGTTCGAGCCCTGGTCCGGGAAGATCCCACATGCCGCGGAGCAACTGGGCCCGTGAGCCACAATTACTGAGCCTGCGCGTCTGGAGCCTGTGCTCCACAACAAGAGAGGCCGCGATAGTGAAGAGGCCCGCGCACCGCAATGAAGAGTGGCCCCCGCTCGCCACAACTAGAGGAAGCCCACACAGAAACGAAGACCCAACACAGCCAAAAATAAAATATAAAAATAAATAAATAAATAAATAAAAGATTACTATTAAAAAAAAAATTTATTGAAGATTTATGTGCATGAGAAACAGCTAAGCACTAGAGAAAAAAACACATAATTATTTCTAGGCTTATATCTTCAACAGTTAGCTATTAGGTGAGCACACATCTGTACAAATAACTGCAAAGATATTGCTGTAAAAGATAAGATAGGTAAATTAATGTAATATTATGGTAATAAAAGAAGTGGTGGCTAACCTTCCCTGGAAAAGGTAAAGGTTTTACAGAGCAGAAAATATTGTAGGGGGAATCATTATTGTTGCTTTTCTTTTTATAATTAGAATTTTGCCATTTGGGAATGGAGTACAAGACAATTCTGGAGCATAAGAAGAAAATTACATACCAAACTACAGTTTAAGGAAGGGTCTTGCATATTTTGAGGACAAGACTATTACTGTAACCAAAGTACACAGTACCAGTCAAAGTAATAAAAAGTAAATGAGAAGAGGTATACTGTGATTAATGCTTTGGGCAATCAAACAAACAAACAAAAAAACTAATATTCCCTGAGAAAGTGGATTATATTATGTAAGTTTTTAGGAGTTAGAAGGTGAATATTTCAAAGCAGTGAATGACATAATTAATATATATATATTTAATAAAAGGAAGTTGGCTTTTATCAACTCTCTATATATTTCAATCCTTATCTTTTTTTAAACTTGTAATTAATAACTCATTGAACAATATATAAAATATTGTTAAATTAATGAAAAAAATAGGTGAACAAATATCTTGGAAACAAAATATGATGGACAATTACAGACTATTGAACAATCAAAAAATGTGAAATCTAATCCTTCAAAGAGTTGGGGAAAAGAAAGAAAAAGCCAATAAGCAAAATTATTTGTTTGTTAAGAATTAGAACACTTCTTGGACATGGAGACACCATATACCTCAGAAGCCAGGGATGCAGAGTGGGGCTGAGAACAAGGATTGGTGGAAAGATTTATGAGGAAGTGTTAAATATTTAGCTCCCCTTTCTTACATCACATAGCATATGAATGACCCACCTGTACCAGGGAAGAATCTGAGGGGAAGGGTAGAGAGGAATTACTTTTTGCTCTCTGGAAATGTTTGCACACCTAAGGAAAAGAGAAACTAGTATATAAGAGTAAGATAATGAAAAGAAATGTTGCACTCTGATAACCCCAGTCCACCTTTTCTTTACCAGGTCCCAGAATTCTGACAACCAGTCTCAAAGCCTCAAAGTAGATATGACATATATCTCTCTAGGGAACTAACCAAAACAAGAAAACAAAACTATCAATAAAAAAATTTAAGGAACCCATACTGAGAAGTGCCTTGCAGTTTTGCACCAAATTTGTGAATATAACAAGTCAATACACATTTTAATATTGTTTTAAATTATAGAGGGAAATGTAGCATCAGGAATCAGTAGAAATAAAGCCTCTGAATGAAAGAGAAAAATAGTAAAAGAAAAAGGAAAGAGAAAAGCGAGAGATTACAGGGACCAAAAAAAATTATACAAAAACTATAAATGATTATTTCATAAAAACACCAATAGTAGAAAAATAACATAATTATAAAGATAAATACATATTTTTATTTACTTAACACAATAATAATATTACTATATATATCAAGTATATATAATAAAAATAGAAAGTCATTATGAAGAGTGGAAGATAAAGTGAAGAGACCTCCAAGAAAATGTACTAAAAAACAAAGATATATTATATGGGAGGAAAAAAGATAAAGTTAGAGAATTAATCTGTAGGAGCAATGTCTGCTCATGAAAGACAATGTAGAAAAACAGAGCATAGAAAGAAATAAGAATTATCAAATGAATAGTTTAATAAAAATGCCCAAGATTAAAAAAGAAAAGTTTTCATAGTGGAATGGCCCACCCAATAAGATGAATAAAGATTCACACCAATGTGCATAATAATGAATTATCAGAGCACTGAAGATGAACAGAAGTATATAAAGGGTCCAGAAAGAAACAAACTAACAAAAAATCTCTTTGAGAGAACAAAGTTGGAGGCAACACAAGCCCTGATTTCAAACTACATTATAAAGCTATACTAAATAAGACAGTATGGTATTGGCATAAAAAAGACACATAGATCAATGGAACAGAATAGATACCCCAGAAATAAACCATGCATATGTAGTCAATTAATTTATACAAAGGAGCCAAGAATATACAATACAGTCTCTTCAATAAATGGTGTTTTTTTCACATGCAAAAGAATGAAACCTGACCACTATCTTATACTATACACAAAAAAATATACACACACAAAAAATTCCAAATGGACTAAAGTCTTGAATATAGACTTGAAACCATAAAACTCCTATAAGAAAACACAGGCAGTAAGCTCCTTGACATAGGTCTTGGCAATGATTTTTAAATCTGACACCAAAAGCAAAAACACAAAATCAAAAATAAATAATTGGGACTACATCATACTAAAAAGCTTTTGCACAGCAAAGGAAATCATCAAAAAAATTAAAAGGCAACCTATCGAATAGGAGAAAATAATTGAAAATCAGTATCTGATGAGGGGCTAATATCAAAAATATTTAAATACTCATAAAATTCAATAGCAAAAAAAAAACCGATTAAAAAATAGGCAGAAGATCTGAATAGACAATTTTCCAAAGAGGACATACAGGTGGTCCACAAGTACATTAAAATTTGCTCAATAGGACTTCCCTGGTGGCACAGTGGTTAAGAATCCACTCTAGAGAATCCTGCACTCTAGAGCCCACGAGCCACAATTACAGAGCCCGCAAGCCACAACTACTGAAGCCCATGCACCTAGAGCCTGTGCTCCGCAACAAAGAGAACCCACCACAACGAGAAGCCCTTGCACTGCAACGAAGAGTAGCCCCCTCTTGCTGCAACTAGAGAAAGCTCACACACAGTAAAAAATGACCCAATGCAGCCAAGATAATAAAAAATAAATTAAAAAAAATAAAAGTTGCTCAATATAATTAATCATCAGGGAAATGCAAATCAACACCATAATAACATATCACCTCACACCTGTTAGAATGACTATTATCAAAAAGACAAGAAATATCAAGTGTTGGGAAGGATGTGGAGAAAAGGGAGCCCTTGTGCACTGTTGATGGGAATGTAAATTGGTGCAGCCACTTTGGAAAACAGTATGAAGTTCCTCAAAAAAATAAAAATAGAACTTCCATATGATCCAGCAATTCTGCTTCTGGATATTTATCCAAAGAAAATGAAAACACTAACTCAAAAATATATGCACCCCCGTATTCACTGCAGCATTATTTACAATAGCCAAGACGTGGAAACAAGCTAAGTGTCCACTGATGGATGAATGGATAAAGAAAATATGATATATATGTATATATAGAGAGATTATTCAGCCATAAATAAGAATGAAATCTTGCCATTTGTAATGACATGAATGGACCTTGAGGGCATTATGCTAAGTGACATGAATCAGACAAAAAAGACAAATATCATATGATCTACCTTATATGTGCAACTGAAAAACAACAACAAGCTCATAGATACAGAGAAGAGATTGGAGGTTGCCAGATGGGGGGATGGGGAGTGGGAGAAATGAGTGAAGGGAATCAAAAGGAAAAAAGAAGAACAAAAACAAAAACAATATTGCCAAATATTGATTAATATTTAGTGTGGGCTTTAGTGTGGGCTTTTCATGGCACAGGATATTTTCCAATTCTAGCTTTGTGTCTCAGGAATCATTTAAATTATACTTACAGCTAAATAAGGGAAAACACACAAACACACACACACACACACAAAAGATAGAGTCAGAGAAGTGTTACAGATAACCAGTTTCATTTGTTTCTGGTTTATCCTGCCTTTTCTTTTTTCCTTTTTTGTTTTATGTTTGTTTGTGTGTGTGTTTCAATAATAAGCATGTATATTCTTACTTCTTTTAAATAAAGCAACAAATAATAAAAATAACATCATCTGCAAAGGATAAGCGTTAAAAACGGCATTGGATGTCTTGATGATAATGCTGGAAGACAGAAGCAATGTGAACAAAGTCTTCAAAATTATAAAAGAGAAATATTTCCAGCTAGAATTCTACCTCTAGCCAAATTCTAAATCTAAAATTAGGGTAGAATAAAGACATATTCAGATTGTAGCATTTTAATAAATTGATCTTCCATCCATTTACATTGGAAAGCCACTGGGAGATTTGTTACATACCAAATGTGCTGTAGTAAACCAAGAAAAAAAAAGACACAAATCTCAAGAAACAATAGAAGCGTGAGAGCCATCACTTCCAGAAGGATGTTTAGAGAATTCTGTGGATGATGATTAAGGAATGAGCCAGGATGCCTAATGTAGAGAAGACACAGTGAGCAAACATTCCAAACTGGGAAGGACAGAGGGTTCCACAGTGGATGACAGAGGTAAGAGAGTGAGGAAGAAGGCTGATGGTTGATGATGATGTGATGTGCTCAATCCATACTGAATAAAGTTTCAGAGCTGCAATAGGTGACTGGGAAGAGGCAGTGAAAGGTACATATAAAAGTAAGCCTAAGGAAGACAGGTTTCCCTTTAACTCCAGGGAAATCACACAATTAAAGAAACAAACAGGGACTTCCCTGGTGGTGCAGTGGTTAAGAATCCACCTGCCAATGCAGGGGACATGGGTTCGAGCCCTGGTCTGGGAAGATCCCACATGCAGAAGAGCAACTAAGCCCTTGTGCCACAACTACTGAAGCCCGTGCACCTACAGCCCATGCTCTGCAACGAGAAGCCACTGAAATGAGAAGCCCACGCACTGCAACAAAGAGTAGCCCCCACTCGCCGCAACTAGAGAAAGCCCGTGCACAGCAACGAAGACCCAAAGCAGCCATACATAAATAAATAAATAAATTTAAAGAAACAAACAAAAAAGTCCCACAAAAGTTAGCCTAGATATGCACAATTTAGTCTTATTTCTTCTTCTCTATATCTCATCATTTTTAATCTAATATTTGTTTTACAAATAGGTATTCCTGTTTTTGTTGTTGTCATGATTAGCACTTTAAATTTAAGATATAATTATTAATTGATATCATTACCCATTTGTTTAAAAATCTCGTTTAATATTTCTTGAGATAATCTTTGTGCCTCGTATAAGATCAAGTTTGGAAAATATCCTGTAAGTGATACATGTATATTATTTTGTTTGAGTTTATTGATTGATGTATAATTGACATCAAAAAAAGGTTAACATATTTAAGTGTAAAATTTGATGTGTTTTTACCTATGTATAATCTCATTAACACTGTTAATCAATATAAAATTTCTTATGCATCTATTAAATAAACCTTACATATTTTAATAATTCAGATTGTATATATACACATTTATATTTTGCCAACTTCATCTCAAAGATAGTCATACCAGAAGAACTGGTAGCACTTATTGTAGGAAATAATAAAAAAAAAAAAAATTAGGAATTGCTCTGTGTGATAAACTTATTTAACCCTCATAAGCACTAGTATTATTGCCATTTAACAAACGAAGAAACAAAGACACAGAATGTTTAAGTAACTTTGTCAAAGTTATGCACATAAGTGTCAGTCAAGAATCTTAACCCAAATAATCTGGGTATTCAGTTCATGCTCTTAAGTACTTTATTTCCCCTGAAATACACAGCTTGGTTGCCTAGCTTGATCAATTAATTTGCACTCAGACAAATTAGAGCATTCTTTCTACTGTATCAGTAGAAAAAGGACTAACACTAGTGCAAGATTATCCCCAAAAGTGGTATTATGTGGTTTGTTTTCATTAATATCAATCTTTCTTTTATCCAGAATATAGTGCTTTTTAAATTAAATGTTTTCTTGACCTTATACATACAAAAATCTCACATCATTTAATATTAAGAAGGCTTATATGCTGCAAATACAGAAGTTGTATTGTTTAAAGAACAGCTTGAGATATAATTCATATACACTCACCCATGCAAAAATGTATACTTCAATGGTTTTTAGTATAGTCATATATATATGGAACCATTACCATGACCAATTTTAGAACATTTTCATTCTCGCACAAAGAGACTCCATGCACATTAGCAGCAATGTCTTATTTCCCCTCAACCCCTCTGGCTGTAGGCAAGTGCCAATCTATTTTCTGTCCCTATAAATTTGCCTATTTGGGGTATGCCATATAAATGTAATCATATAATATGTGGTCTTTCGTGACCAAATTCTTTCATTTAGCATAATGTGTTCAAAGTTCATCCAGGTACTAGAATGTATCAGTACTTCATTCTTTTTAATCACTGAAATCACACTGTATTATATGGGTATACTATCTTTTATTTACACATTCATCAATTAATGGACATTTGGATTGTTACCGATTGTTTTCATTACTTTGAATAATGCTGCTCTGAACATCCAGGTACAAGTTTTTGTGTGGACATATGTGTTCCTTTCTCTTGGGTAGAGGCCAATTAGTGGAATTACTGGATCATATGGTAATTCAGTGTTTAAAATTTTGAGGAAACGCCACTTTTTTTCAAAGCAAGGTAGCATTTTACATTCCTTATAGCAGTATATGAGGGTTCCAATTTATACATATTCTTTTAAACACTTTATCACCCATATCTTTTATTCCAGTGGCTGTAAGTGGTATCTCACAGTGGATTTGATTTACATTTCATTAATGGTTAATATATGCAGCATCATTTGATGTGCTAGTTTGCTTTTTGCTTAAATGTTTTAACTTTTATATTTAGGCCTTTGATTCATTGCGAGTTAATTTTTGTATATTGTGTGAAGAAGGGGTCCAACTGCATTCTTTTGCAGGTAGATAGCCAACTGTTCCACACATTTGTTGAAAGGACTATTCTTTCCATAATTGAATTGTCTTGACAACCTTGTTAAAGTTCAATTGACCATAAAAGTGAATGTATCTTTCAGGACTCTCAATAATCCCATTTATCTCTATGCCTAGCTATTTGCCAGTATGATACTGTTTTGATTACTATAGCTGTGTAGTAAATTTAGACATCAGGAAGTACGAGTCCTTCAATTCTGTTATTATTTTCCGAGACTATTATTATTTTTAAGATTGTTGTGTATTCTGGGTCCCTTGAATTTTCATATAAATTTTACAAGCAGCTTGTCAGTTTCTGCCAAGAAGCTAGCTGGGGTTTTGATGGGATGGCCTGCTGTGCCTTGGGATACAGCCTCTACACCACCCAGAGTAGGGGTTGGGTGGAGCAAGGAAGGCTGAGGTAGGAATAAAGCCCCCAATCTTTCACCTGGAATACAGTTTCTGCAATACACATCTGGGAGAATTGGGGTTGGGCAAGGGGAAGCCCCCACTTCTTGTACACACCCACCTGGAATGGATCTTCCACCATGTGCTGGGGGAGGATGAGGAGGCAGCAGGTCGTGACTCAAGTGCCACAGATTTGCTGCTTTATGTAGGTTTAATACATTTTCTCAAATAAGTGGGGGTTTTTTCTGTATGCTCGGAGGACAAACTCCAGACACTTTAAAAGTGTGTGTGTGTGGTTTGTAAAAAATATTTTTACCAGTTATGGTTGTTTTTCTGGAGACCAGGTATGTGGACCTCTTCACACCCTCATTCTAAATGTGGATCTTCACCATCGTGTTTTAAACCATCATAGTCAAATATGATATTTTATTTTATTTTTTTAACATCTTTATTGGAGTATAATTGCTTTACAGTGTTCTGTTAGTTCCTGCTGTATAATAAAGTGAATCAGTTATGTGTATACATATATCCCCATATCCCCTCCCTCTTGAGCCTCCCTCCCACCCTCCCTATCCCACACCTCTAGGTGGTCGCAAAGCACAGAGCTGCTTCCCACTAGCTATCTATTTTACATTTGGTAGTGTACATATGTCAATGCCACCCTCTCACTTCGTCCCAGCTTACCATTCCCCCTTCCCATGTCATCAAGTCCATTCTCTACATCTGTGTCTTTATTCCTGGCCTGGCTCTAGGTTCATCAGAACGTTTTTTTTTTCTTCTTCTAGATTCCAATATATGTGTTAGCATACACTATTTGTTTTTCTCTTTCTGATTAACTTCACTCTGTATGACAGACTCCAGGTCCATCCACCTCACTACAAATAACTCAATTTCACTTCTTTTTTTTGGCTAAGTAATATTCCATTGTATATATGTGCCACATCTTCTTTATCCATTCATCTGTCGATGGACACTTAGGTTGCTTCCATGTCCTGGCTATTGTAAATAGAGTTGCAATGAACATTGTGGTACATGAATCTTTTTGAATTATGGTTTTCTCAGGGTATATGCCCAAGTAGTGGGACTGCTGGGTCATATGGTAGTTCTATTTTCAGTTTTTTAAGGAACCTCCATACTGTTCTCCATAGTGGCTGTATCAATTTACATTCCCACCAACAGTGCAAGAGGGTTCCCTTTTCTCCACACCCTTTCCAGCATATATTGTTTGTAGATTTTTTGATAATGGCCATTCTGACTGGTGTGAGGTGAGACCTCATTGTGGTTTTGATTTGCATTTCTCTAATGATTAGTGATGTTGTGCATCCTTCCATGTGTTTGTTAGCAATCTATATATCTTCTTTGCAGAAATGTCTATTTAGGTCTTCTGCCCATTTTTGGATTGGGTTGTTTGTTTTATTGATATTGAGCTGCATGAGCTGCTTGTATGTTTTAGAGATTAATTCTTTGTCAGTTGCTTCATTTGCAAATCTTTTCTCCCATTCTGAGGGTTGTCTTTTCGTCTTGTTTATGGTTTCCTTTGCTGTGCAAAAGCTTTAAGTTTCATTAGGTCCCATTTGGTTTTGTTTTGTTTTTTTTTTTTAAAGCAGTTATCTTTTTATTTTATTTTATTTATTTATTTATGGCTGTGTTGGGTCTTCGTTTCTGTGCGAGGGCTTTCTCTAGTTGTGGTAAGCGGGGGCCACTCTTCATCGCAGTGCACGGGCCTCTATCGCGGCCTCTCTTGTTGCAGAGCACAGGCTCCAGACGCGCAGGCTCAGTAGTTGTGGCTCACGGGCCCAGTTGCTCCGCGGCATGTGGGATCTTCCCAGACCAGGGCTCGAACCTGTGTCCCCTGCATTGGCAGGCAGATTCTCAACCACTGCGCCACCAGGGAAGTCCTGGTTTTGTTTTTATTTCCATTTTTCTAGGAGGTGGGTCAAAAGCTATCTTGCTGTGATTTATGTCATAGAGTGTTCTGCCTATGTTTTCCTCTAACAGTTTTATAGTGCCTGGCCTTACATTTAGGTTTCAATCCATTTTGAGTTTATCTTTGTGTATGGTGTTAGGAATTATCCTAATTTCATTCTTTTACATGAGGCTGTCCAGTTTTCCCAGCACCAATTATTGAAGAGGCTGTCTTTTTTCCATTGTATATTCTTGCCTCCTTTATCATAGATAAGGTAACCATATGTGCATGGGTTTATCTCTGGACTTTCTAGCCTGTTCCATTGATCCATATTTCTGTTTTTATGCCAGTACCATACTGTCTTGAGTACTGTAGATTTGTAGTACAGTTTGAAGTCAGGGAGCCTGATTCTTCAGGCTCCATTTTTCTTTCTCAAGATTGCTTTGGCTATTCAGGGTCTTTTGTGTTTCCATATAAATTGTGAAATATTTTGTTCAAGTTCTGTGAAAAATGCCATTGGTAGTTTGATAGGGATTGCAATGAATCTGTAGATTGCTTTGGGTAGTACAGTCATTTTCACAATGTTGATTTTTCCAATCCAAGAACATGGTATATCTCTCCATCTGTTGGTATCATCTTTAATTTCTTTCATGAGTGTCTTATTGTTTTCTGCATACAGGTCTTTTGTCTCCTTAGGTAGGTTTATTCCTAGGTATTTTATTCTTTTTGTTGCAATGGTAAATGGGAGTGTTTCCTTAATTTCTCTTTCAGATTTTTCATCATTAGTGTATAGGAATGCAAGAGATTTCTGTGCATTTGCTACTTTACAAAATTCATTCATTAGCTCTAGTAGTTTTCTAGAGAATCTTTAGGATTCTGTACGTATAGTATCATTTCATCTGCAAACAGTGACAGTTTTACTTCTTCTTTTCCAATTTGGATTCCTTTTATTTCTTTTTCTTCTCTGATTGCCATGGCTAAAACTTCCAAAACTATATTGAATAATAGTGGTGAGAGTGGGCAACCTTGTCCTGCTCCTGATCTTAGAGGAAATGGTTTCAGTTTTTCACCACTGAGAAAGATGTTAGCTGTGGGTTTGTCATATATGGCCTTTATTATGTTGAGGTAAGTTCCCTCTGGAGAGTTTTTATCATAAATGTGTGTTGAATTTTGTCAAAAGCCTTATCTGCATCTATTGACATTATCATATGGTTTTTATCCTTCAATTTGTTAATATGGTGTATCACATTGATTGATTTGCATATATTGAAGTATCCTTGCTTTCCTGGGATAAATCCCACTTGATCATGGCGTATGATCCTTTTAATGTGCTGTTGGATTCTGTTTGCTAGTATTTTGTTGAGGATTTTTGCATGTATGTTCATCAGTGATATTGGCCTGTAGTTTTCTTTTCTTGTGGCATCTTTGTCTGGTTTTGGTATCAAGGTAATGGTGGCCTCGTAGAATGAGTTTGGGAGTATTCCTCCCTCTGCTACATTTTGGCAGAGTTTGAGAAGGATAGGTGTTAGCTCTTCTCTAATTGTTTGATAGAATTCGCCTGTGAAGCCATCTGGTCCTGGGCTTTTGTGTGTTGGAAGATTTTTAATCACAGTTTCAACTTCAGTGCTTGTGATTGGTCTGTTCATATTTTCTATTTCTTCCTGGTTCAGTCTTGGAAGGTTGTGTTTTTCTAAGAACTTGTCCATTTCTTCCAGGTTGTCCATTTTATTGGCATATAGTTGCTTGTAGTAATCACTCATGATCCTTTGTATTTCTGCAGTGTCAGTTGTTACTTCTCCCTTTTCATTTCTAATTCTATTAACTTGAGTCTTCACCCTTTTTTTCTTGATGAGTCTAATTGTTTATCAATTTTGTTTATCTTCTCAAAGAACCAGCTTTTAGTTTTATTGATCTTTGCTATTGTTCCCTTCATTTATTTCTGATCTGATCTTTACGATTTCTTTCCTTCTGCTAACTTTGGGGTTTTTTGTTCTTCTTTCTCTAATTGCTTTAGGTGTAAGATTAGGTTATTTGAGATTTTTCTTGTTTCTTGAGGTAGGATTATATTGCTATAAACTTCCCTGTTAGAACTGCTTTTGCTGCATCCCATAGGTTTTGGGTCATTGTGTTTTCACTGTCATTTGTTTCTAGGTATTTTTTGGTTTCCCCTTTGATTTCTTCAGTGATCTCTTGGTTATTTAGTAGCATATTGTTTAGCCTCTATGTGTTTGTATTTTTTACAGTTTTTTTCCCTGTGATTGATATCTAGTCTCATAGTGCTGTGGTTGGAAAAGATACTTGATACGATTTCAATTTTCTTAAATTTATCAAGGTTTGATTTGTGACCCAAGGTATGATCTATCCTGGAGAATGTTCCATGAGCACTTGATAAGAAAATGTATTCTTTTGTTTTTGGATGTAATGTCCTATAAATATCATTTAAGTCCATCTTGTTCAACATGTCATTTAAAGCTTGTTTCCTTATTTATTTTCATTTTTGATGATCTGTCCATTGGTGAAAGTGGGGTGTTAAAGTCCCCTACTATGATTGTGTTACTGTTGATTTCCCCTTTTATGGCTGTTAGCATTTGCCTTATGTATTGAGGTGCTCCTATGTTGGGTGCATAAATATTTACAATTGTTATATCTTCTCTTGGATTGATCATTATGTAGTGTCATCTTTTTGTCTCTTGTAATAGTCTTTATTTTAAAGTCTATTTTGTCTGATATGAGAATTGCTACTCCAGCTTTCTTTTGATTTCCATTTGCATGGAATATCTTTTTCCATCCCCTCACTTTTAGTCTGTATGTGTCCCTAGGTCTGAAGTGGGTCTCTTGTAGACAGCACATATACAGATTTTGTTTTTGTATCTATTCAGCCAGTCTATGTCTTTTGGTCAGAATATTTAATCCATTTACTTTTACAGGAATTATCAATATGTATATTCCCATTACCATTTTCTTAATTGTTTTGGGTTTGTTTTTGTAGGTCTTTTCCTTCTCTTGTGTTTCCTGCCTAGAGAAGTTCCTTTACCATTTGTTGTAAAGCTGGTTTGGTGGTGCTGAATTCTCTTAACTTTTACTTGTCAGTGAAGGTTTTAAGTTCTCCATCGAATCTGAATGAGATCCTTGCTGGGTAGAGTAATCTTGATTGTATTTTTTTTACCTTTCATCACGTTAAATATGTCCTGCCACTCCCTTCTGGCTTGCAGAGTTTCTGCTGAAAGATCAGTTGGTAACCTTATGGGTATTCCCTTGTATGTTATTTGTTGCTTTTCCCTTGCTCTTTTAATATTTTTTCATTGTATTTAGTTTTTGATAGTTTGATTAATATATGTCTTGGCATGTTTGTCCTTGGATTTATCGTGTATGGGACTCTCTGAGCTTCCTGGACTTGATTGATTATTTCCTTTCCCATGTTAGGGAAGTTTTCAACTATAATCTCTTCAAAGATTTTCTTAGACCCTTTCTTTTTCTCTTCTTCTTCTGGGACCCTTATAATTCGAATGTTGGTGCGTTTAACATTGTTCCAGAGGTCTCTGAGACTGTCCTCAATTCTTTTCATTCTTTTTTCTTTATTCTGGTCTTTGGTAGTCATATCCACTCTTTTATCTTCCAGGTCACTTATCCGTTCTTCTGCCTCAGTTATTCTGCTATTGATTCCTTGTAGAGAATTTTTAGTTTCATTTATTGTGTTGTTCATCGTTGTTTATTTCCTCTTTAGTTCTTCTAGGTCCTTGTTAAACGTTTCTTGTATTTTCTCCATTCTATTTCCAAAATTTTGGATCATCTTTACTATCATTACTTTGAATTCATTTTCAGGTAGAATGCCTATTTCCTCTTCAGTTGTTTGGTGTGGTGGGTTTTTATCTTGCTCCTTAATATGCTGCATGTTTCTCTGTCTTCTCATTTTGTTTAATTTACTGTGTTTGGGGTCTCTTTTTCACAGGATGCAGGTTTGTAGTTCCCATTGTTTTTGTTGTCTGCCCCCTGTTGGTGAGTTTGGTTCAGTGGCTTGCGTAGGCTTTGGTGGAGGGGACTGGTGCCTGTGTTCTGGTGGCTGAGACTGGATCTTGTCTTTCTGGTGGGCAGGGCTGTGTCCGGTGGTGTGTTTTGGGGTGTCTGTTAACTTAGTATGATTTTAGACAGCCTCTCTACTAATGGGTGGGGTTGTGTTCCTGTCTTGCTAGTTGTTTGGCATGGGGCGTCCAGCAATGGAACTTGCTGGCCGTTGGGTGGAGCTGGGTCTTAGCGTTGAGATGGATCTCTGGGAGAGTTCTCACCGATTGATATTACGTGGGGCCGGGAGTTTTCTGGTGTCCAATGTCCTGAACTTGGCTCTCCCACCTTGGAAGCTCAGGCCTGACACCAGGCCAGAGCACCAAGACCCTGTCAGCCACACGGCTCAGAAGAAAAGGGAGGAAAAAAGAGAAAGAAAATTAAAAAATTAAAATTAAAATTAAAGAAATAAAATAAAAATAAATTATTAAAATAAAAAAATTTAAAAATAAAAAAAATTAAATTAAAAAAAAAGAGAGCAACCAAAGAAAGAAAGAAATCCATGAATGATAACCAGTGTTAAAAACTAAACTAAGGTAAAGGTAAAAGTCAGAAATAAATCAGTCACCAACAGCAAACCCGAAGTCTACATTTGCTCCCAAAGTCCACTGCCTAAATTTTGGGACAGTTTGTTGTCTATTCAGGTATTCCACAGATGAATGGTACATCAAGTTGATTATGGGGATTTAACCCGCTGCTCCTGAGGCTGCACAAAGAAACTTCCCTTTCTCTTCCTTGTTGGCACAGCTCCTAGGTTTCAGCTTTGGTTTTGGCTCCACCTCTGCGTGTAGGTAGCCCTCAGGTGTCTGTTCCCCGCCCAGATAGGAGGGGGTTAAAGCAGTGGCTGACTAGGGAGCTCTGAGTGCAGGGTGGAGAGGAGGGAGTGGTACTGTAGTCATAATTGGAATGCAGAGCAAGCTTGCAGTGGCAGAGGCTGGTGTGATGTTGTAACAGCCTGAGGCGCTCCATGTACTCTCCCGGGGAAACGGTCTCTGGATCATGGAACCCTGGCAGTGGCGGGCTGCAAGGCTCCAGGGTGTTGGGGGTGGGTGTGGATAGTGACCTTTGCTTGCACACAGGATTCTTGGTGGCTGCAGCAGCAGCGTTAGTGCTTCATGCCCGTCTCTGGGGCCTGAGCTGATAGCCGCAGCTCACAGCCGTCTCTGGAGCTCGCTTAGGTGGTGCTCTGCCTTCTGTGGGCACATGGGGAAGGAATCCCCTCCCTTCCTGCACCCCAAAACAATGGTCTCTTGACTCTTCGGCAGGTCCAGAATTTTTCCCAGACTCCCTCCTGGCTAGCTGTGGCACACTAGCCCCCTCAGCCTGTCTTCACGCAGCCAACTCCAGTCCTCTCCCTGGGATCTGACCTCCAAAGCCCGATCCTCAGCTCCCAGCCCCAACCCGCCCTGGCGGGTGAGCAGACCAGCCTCTCAGGCTGGTGAGTGCTGGTCAGCACCGATCCTCTGTGCGGGAATCTCTCCGCTTTGCCCTCTGCATCCCTGTTGCTGTGCTCTCCTCCGTGGCTCCAAAGCTTCCCCCTCTGGCCATTCCCCGTCTCCACCAGTGAAGGGGCTTCCTAGTGTGTGGAAACCTTTCCTCCTTCACAGCTCCCTCCCACAGGTGCAGGTCTCGTCTGTATTCTTTTGTCTCTGTTTTTTCTTTTTTCTTTTGTCCTAACCAGGTATGTGGGGAGTTTCTTGCCTTTTGGGAAGTCTGAGGTCTTCTGTCAGCATTCAGTAGGTGTTCTGTAGGAGTTGTTCCACATGTAGATATATTTTTGATGTATTTGTGGGGAGGAAGCTGATGTCCAAATCTTACTCCTCCGCCATCTTGAAGGTCCCTCGCTTCTACCCAAATATGATATTTTAAATTAAAGCCATATAAAATCTTCCAACTAGCAAATGACTACTGGCTTGTATATCCAAAGGGAAAATTATTGTGCAAATGTTCATTTGATATTAATGGAATTTTACATTTACATGATAGCAATTTTTTTTTTTTTTTTTTTTTTTTTGGCTGTGTTGGGTCTTCGTTTCTGTGTGAGGGCTTTCTCCAGTTGCGGCGAGTGGGGGCCACTTTTCATCGCGGTGTGCGGGCCTGTCACTATTGCGGCCTCTCTTGTTGCGGAGCAGAGGCTCCAGACGCTCAGGCTCAGTAGTTGTGGCTCACGGGCCCAGTTGCTCCGCGGCATGTGGGATCTTCCCAGACCAGGGCTCGAACCCGTGTCCCTTGCATTGGCAGGCAGATTCTCAACCACTACGCCACCAGGGAAGCCCCGATAGCAATTTTTAATGAAAATATTTGACATCATTATCCTTAAGATTACTTATTAGAAATGATTTAACTAGTTCATTACTAAAAATATACCATAAATCAATTTGAAAGCCATAAAATGGAGGTTGATAAAATTTCTGAATATAAATGGCAGTACAAATGTATGAAATGAAACGATGGAGTGAAGAACAAGAAATGGCATGGAAATAAGATGGAAAGGATGGGAAATATATCAAGGTCAAGACAGTAGTTAAGCTTCACTTTCTGATTTCAATGTTTCAAAAGACATAACTATAGTCTTTTAAAATATAGAGTAAAATCAATTGAAAAAAAAATCAATAAAAATAACTCAGAATGATCACTAACTAGTCTACAGCCATACCACCATGAATGCGCTTGATATCGTCAGAATGATCATGAACTAACCAGTTCAACAGTGACAACCTGCATACAAATTATTTTTAGTCAAATTGAATACACAAGGATATGATAAATTCTTGCAGAATTAAGAAAAAAATCACTTCGTTATTTTGCATTTTAATATTCTTCCATTTAAATAAATATTTTTATTTTTTAAATAATAAATAGAGTGGAAGGAAACTTTTGGAGGTGATGGGTATGTTTACAGCATAGATTGTGGTGATGGTTTCAAGAGTATACTTATCTCCAAACTCATCAAATTGTGCACGTTATATATGGAGAGTTTTTGGTATGTCAATCATACCTCAATAAAATGCTTTAAAAATTATTTTCATGTTTATCTCATCAAGGCTGTTTGCTTCTTGGAATATACATTATCTTAGACTAATGTGTATCAATAGCTGCTACATAAAACTGTAATAGTAACTACTCATTATGTATTTGTTAATTATAAGTTTAAGTTTGTTCAGTATAATGATCCATTCTCATATAACTACCCAATCATCCACTGGTAGGCATAATGTTGGAAATACAGAAGTAAATGTCATTTTATGGGGGAAACATTATTCCCGAGTGAGAAGGGGAAACAATCAGAGGCAAATGAAAAAATAACTAGGCTTCATCTTTGTCCTTTCATCATTACCTATCTTGGTTTTTATTAAAGCACCATAGCTTTAATTAAGTGTATAGTCTGGAGTCACAGAAAATGGAATCAAATTTTTAATCTACCATTTCTAGATAAGTGATTTTAACTTATAAGAGACTCTGTTTATTCCTTTCTAAAATGAATACAGAATTAATACCTACGAACAGGATTGCTTTTGTTAATTAAATAGGTTAGTTAGTTAACTTCTTAGTTACTACTATAAAGTAACTAATTTCTTAGTTAGTATTATAAAGTAATTAATTTATTACTTTTATAAAGTAATTTCTTAGTTACTATTATAAACTATCTCACTTTATAATGGGAATCTGGATTTTTTTTACCGTACCTACTCTTTCATATTTTCTTTACTCTGTTGATACAACAATTGAATAGGAAATGACCCAACATAAGGGCTTATTTGACACATAACCTAGTGACTCTATAAAGAGGAGATTTTTCTTTTTCAGCATCTTCTCTTTTCAAGAGCTTCAATATATACATTATGTGTGTATCTCTGATGTTTGTGTATATTTGCTCCAAAAGAACAAAGCCCCAGCAGATTAAATTTATATTGTCACAGAATGAAAAAAAAATCACATTTCTTATTGTGGCCATGATTAGTAAATTTTAAAAGATTATGTCAAAATATGTATTACATATCTCAAAGTGACACCCAGTAAATATCCCCACCTTCATACCAGGAAAAACTATGAGAAAACAAAGAGAAAGATACAAACCTTATTTATGATTAAGTCTAATGTGTAGGTTACAACTTGTCAGCCAAACTGACCCACTAGCTTAATCTCTGAATCAAGTAGATTACCCATTCAGTCACAGTATAACTAAATGAAGGTAGCTTTCCCCCTCTTAAGGATCAGAACCCTCTCCTGTGGGAAACTCATGCCCAAGGGAAAGAAGGACGTAACAGTGTTAATTAAACATTGTTTTTTAAATCATTTCCAAGTTTCCCTTGGTGAAATTAGTTAAAGGGGGTTGGAGTGAGAAGAGTTTTAAGAGAATTCTTACTACTTGGAAAGAACCATCAGGAAGAGAGACTAAATAATGCCCCCATGATCATTACTCAGCTGCTTTTCCTTAACCTATCTGACTTAATCATTAAGACCATGATTAACCAAAGACAAGGTTATTTGTCTTGTTATAGGTGATTAACAGTCTTACAGCACAAGCCTGCTCCCACCTTCCTGATACTGCCCCTCGGAAAACAACCCCTCCCTTCTTTGAAAATGGTTAACATTTTGCTGTCTGGGGCTCTGAAATGATCTGAATAATACACTAATTAAATTTCATGTCAAATCTACTCTGCTCCAAGGCTGAAAATCTATTCTCTATTCCATTTCTCATCCCAAATTAGGTTTATCCAGATTACAACATAGCCTATCAGGAATTATCCAATTAATTTAAATGACTTAAGAAATTTAATAATAAATTCCATAAAGACATTCAATAATAAAATGTCAACACCACAGACATGCCATAAATTTGAATATAAGCCCCTTAGCAATATGAACTTTACAAGAAGGTATTAAAGTTCAAAGATTAAATCCTCTCACTAGTTAAATTTCAAGTCTGAAATAAAAATATCCTGCCTTAGTATATATGTTAAAGATCCAAAGGAATTAAAATCTGTCCCAATATCATATATCGCTTTGCCTTAGCCAAAGTGGTTCTTTAACCTCAGGCAGTGTTTGAGTTCTGTCAGCTGCTTGAATATGAGATATCTTTTGTTGGAACTATTGTGGTTCTTTTAGAGACCCAAACGTTGTATTAGCTTAAGGCCAAGTCTTGAGGTATCTCATATTGTTATTTAATAGGGCAAAAATATTACAGAACTCACAACTATTTGAAAACAAGCTTATTCCCACTCTGAGAGGAATTAAGTCTAGGCAAAATTATGTTTTCAAAATCAATCTCTTGGTGATGTCCAAGACTGTAGCAAAGATTCAGTGATATTTGAGGGAGCAAGTGTCTATGAAGATTTTTGTTTTCAAATGCATCATTCATCAAATGCATGATATTAAATCGGTTAATGACTTTTGTTCAGAATTAACAACGTGTGAAATTCAGTTGAACTCGCTGAACAGCAATGAGTGTTATTCAACTATAGATAGACTTTTGTTTAGCTTTATGTGTTTCCTATATCTGGGCTAAAAATATGCTTAAATCTCTTAGGTCCAAGAACCCTCCCCCCTAGGGAAGACTTTCAGGTGGTATTCATACGTTTTCAGCTAGTAAACAACATTTAGGAGAACATAACTAAAGCTAATATTTAAAATCTGAATCTTAGTTCCACTCAACCTACAGAGTACCTCTGTCTTGTTCTCCTTCAGGTGCTGCCTTTCTTCTCTTTAGATTTTTATATTTTTGTAGGCAAATTTGTAAGCCCATGTACATAAATGTTAGCAGCTTGAAATTAAATAATCATTTCTCCCCTACTCTTGATCCCATGATCAAGCTACATGCACTTAAGGTTAGTTCTTCTAAAGATTTCCTTGTCTATTTATGCCTATTCAAATTTAAAGGAATGGATCTAAAGTTACTTATCTAAATCTCATACTGATAATTTCTCAGTAGTTGCTAAGGCAAGCAAAACTCATTAGTTCAAAAGGTTTAGAAAGATTACATTATTTCAAAAACAAAATCATGCCTACTAGAAAAATGCATGTCTGTGTAGAGAAAAATAGCAGCCTTTCATTCTAAAGTTGTGTGCCTCTGCTACAGGCCCTCCAGGCTGGTTCCTTGCTGAAATTTGTTTGGGTAGTATATGCTTCTTGGACACTGCAGCAGTCTACTGAAATTACCCACAAATTTGCCAAGACTGGATACACAGCCCTCACTTCTGCTAAGGCCTAAAATTTACTAACTGTATTCAAGGTGACTCAGTGGATAGCCTTACTATAAGTAGGAGTCAAAATACTGTGTGGCTCCTTCTTTAGGTCAGAACAGTTTAAAATCATCTAATTACTGCAACAACCTGCTCAGCCACACTGAAGCCTCTACAAACTACCAAGTTCAAAATGCCCTGTCCACATATTAACCAATGTTTCTATACTGTACCTCACCACAGGACACTGACATGTTATTTTGGTCTGAAATTCTATTCCCTACTTTGTTTTTCTCCATTTCTGACCAATGCCCAATTGTTGGAGACTTTGTGGCAACTCCCAAAATTGTCCCTCTATTCTCTGACAGAGTTGAGAAATAAAGGAATAAAAGATGGTGATTCAAATATTAATTTTGTTGCTAATAGCTTAATTGGCAATGTTGCTTTGCAGATCAAAATGGGCCTGCAAACTGAACCCCAGATTGGGAAGACCCTAGACACACAGAGGCAATCCTGTAGTGGCAGGGACCCCCACATAGTGGAGGAGAGCCTGTCCTCTGGAAGATATGGGGAACCTATCTTCCAATAGAGACAAGTATAACTGAACTGAAGATGTCCAGTTCATTTTTCTGACTTTTTACAAAAGGCAAATAAGCCTACCTTTTCTTGACTAGAATGAGTAAAGAAAGGTGAAAAGTGAAGGCAAAACAGCTGTATGGGACTATTTTGTTACTTATATTTGAGTAGAGTGATGAAGAGACTCTCCTAAAAGCTCACAAACTAGTGAATGTATAACATGCAGTAACTTCCGGTTTTAGATATCATTTAATGCAAAAACCGATTACTAAATATTCAATAACATACTAAATTACTAAATATATAAATTGCTAAATATATAACAACAATTACTAAAAATACAAACTGTATCTTTAAAGAAAGTTTATGGAAACAAGTTATGGGCTAATTTTTTTTGCATTAATTACATCTGTAAGTCAAAGCAAGTATTTGATAAAATTCAAGCTTACATCTTTATTTCTACATGTGGATCCTAAAATAGTTATACTGATTGGTTTAACTTCTAGGAGATGGAGGGAAGATCTTTTTTGGAGAAATAGTGATTGTATTAGAGATTTAAATATAAACAAATAAACATTTTACGATGAATGGATAATTTCATTTAGGCAGAAATGTTTAGTTGCTTATCAGTCTTTCAAAAACTAAAGAGTTTTCTATTGATATTTATTAAAGTTCAAAAATCAATACAATCTACTTTCCTTCTTCTTCTGTCAGTATAATTAATAAATTATTATTTTACCAAGGTCTAATTGATAAACAAAAGACATGTTAGGTCTGCCTAAATAGTAGAAAAGCTCATTTAGATGGCTGGTCTTTGGAGTTGAAGGGCATTTCAAAAATCATCCAGCCCAACCCTCTCACAGCTGTGTTAGGTCTCACAGCAAGGTATGTGGCAATAATGAGATGATACTCAGTTCTTCTGATTTCTGTTTCAGTACCCTTTATCTGTAGCAAATGGCCTCTTACTTTTTTTTGTACTACTACTGCCACATTCAAGATAATTTCAGTGAGCTCTCAGAAGAATCACATTAAATGATTCATTTGTGCATACTGATATCCTGAAATAGAATCAGCGTAGGGACAATCCTTGAGTCCTTAGGAGTATCAGGAGTTTGGCTGACAGCAAACCCTATCCTATTTTTCAGTTACAGGAGGTGCACTGAAGCTTGTTAACTCTGTGTCATGCAGCTCAGGAAACAGTGATAGCCTGAGTCAATCAAAGATTGAGCATTAACTCAATTCTAGTTTCAGAACAGGTGTAGTTAATGTTGTACTCAAAGGAAAATACTTATTTCAATTAGTTCAATTCTGTTGACATGAAAGGATTTTATGAAATAATATGCTACTATATAGTAAGAATAATGTTTATGCACTGAAGATATTACAGAAAGTTGAAAGTTAACAATTTGGCAACAAACAAAATACGTCTTCTATGAAAAAATGTGTAGAAAATTTCTTACTTTATACGACTTCTGGAGTGCTGGGAAAGCTCCAGATCCCTAAACTATTTTTCTCATGAGAATGTTCCTGTATCTGAAATTCCACTGTTATAAATTATTGATTTACTTTTAACTTATTATTCTCTGTTAAAATGGAATTGTATCTTTATAAGATGGTACCTGAATAAGATAGAAGAGAAACAAAACAAAACAAAACAAAACAAAACCCTCTGGAGTAAGGAAGTATAGCTAATTACCAAACTCTAATTCACACAAAAGGGTTCATTCAAAAATAGCACATTCTAGGAAGTAGGGAGTCTAATCTATTAAGGCACTGGACAAAAATAAGGCAGAAAGAAATTTTACTACATCCCTAATGTCTTGCATTAGCCTCACACTCTATTCACCCTCCACTTGAATTGATACACTGGTGATGGGTATGATAGTGGTCACTCTTCTTGAAACACAGCTTTATATCTATAAAGTTCATTGTTCTCCTTCTCCTTCCCCTCTTCCTCCTTCTCCTTCTTCTCCTTTTTTGGATGAGAGCTGATGCACCTGGACAAGTCTTAAAGTATTGTACACACATGCAGAAATCTGTACCATAACTGTTCTAGTCTGGAATGAGGAATCAATCTTCTTTCTTTTTTAAAATTTCAGTCTCTAGAAATAGAGTCTGATATCTCTCTGCCTCATTACTCTCTAAATTATAATATTATGAAGAAAGCCTCATCTCTAAGACACCTTTCCTTTGAAGACTCCCACAATGAACTACAACTTTCTCCTTATTGGCTGAACATGTCACAGCCTCAGTAATCAGAATGTATAGTGTATTAATGTAACTGCTGCTTTCTTTATTAATTCATTTGGACAACACTTATTTATTGAACAATGTAAAAATAAGTGTCTTGCAAGGAAATGAGAAACATTCTAGGTATTTTGTTCAGTCATAATTTTATACAGGGAACTGTGCAGATAGTACAGGACCTGAAAAGATAAAGAAGAAATGGTGAAGTGACATGAACAACAATTGGGAGGATAGTTAACATCCAGGATAGGACAGACACAGAAATGAAATAGTATTACTAGAACTCAGAAGCCAAACCACCTGTAACTATACAGGGACTCCCAGGAAGGATCTGGACAAGTAACAAGGCAAACAGGAGAGATGCACCCGCTGCAGAAAAATCAACTTGAGAGGGAGCTAGAGAAAGAGGAATACCCTGGATTCTCCCCTTCTCTCTTTCATTTTCCAACAGTGCCTCAATGGCTAAACTAGTAGCCACTGAGCAAAACAAAAACAAAAAAACAAAAAAAACCCTAGAAAATAGAGTTTTCAGGAGAACAGTAAGGAATTAATTGAAATTCAAATAATAAAAATTGGTACAAATGCCAACTATGCACCAGGCACTCTTTTAAGTAATAGGAATTCAGTAATAAACAAAATTGACCAATTCCATGTCCTTGGGAGGTTTACATGTAGTACTTAATATGTACCAGTTACTCAAAATTACTGTAAATATACCAACATACTTTAAAAACACTAATCCATTAAACCTTATAAAACTCTATGGGGTGAATATTATTACTGTCTCTCCCATTGAGATGAGAAATGGAAAGACAGGGAGGTTGAATCCCTTCAGGCACAATGCTTACAAGTGACAGAGCCAGGATTCTAACCAAGCATTCTGGCTCAGAGTATGTTCTCTTTAATCTTATTCTACCTTATGATGCTTATAGTTTCTATCCTTTACTTCATATCATAAATTAAGATAACCATACACATAACATTGAGGAAATTTTTTAAAATCTTAAAGGGTTTACATACTAAGATTTAGAATATTTCAAACCCTTAGCATAAATTTGTTCACTACCCCCTGCAAATATAAAAATTATTTCAAACATAAGTGGATGGCCATGTATTATTAATGTTGCACAAAAGCATACTGAATTTCATGAGCAATAAAAAAAAAAAAAGAGAACTTCTAGGGAATGTTTCTACACCTCAGTTTTTAGGATTTTCAGATGGTGAGAACAAAGAATCAGAACCAGAAAATAGTATTGTAAATTAAATGTCACATGGAGATAGGGGGCCCCATAAGGGCAATGAGAATATTTGAATATAGAATATGAACTTAGCCTACTTTACAATTTCTCCATGGCTACACAAAATCAAAGAAAGCTAATAGAGGGATTTTCTAAATTACTGAGTGTAGCATTCTAAATGCTTGTTACAAGGCACCAGAAGAATTCACCAGAAGAGTCTATGCTGTGATTTCCTTCATAAATGTGTCAATGTGAAAGCATTTTGATGCAAAATACATTTTACCTCTTTCCCCCTTATGTATTCAGAGGATCAGAGATAACATTTGTGAAACCATCATTTATTGTGCAGTACTTCACATAGAACAATAAAACAAAAAAATGTTTCCTCATAAAAGACTGAGGCATTTTAACAGTAGTTTCTTTCCTCTATCCATGGTTCTTACAAGAATACTTGCTGTGCCTTGTCCCAAGTGAGTGGCACATCTTCTGGTTTAAAATTATATGTATGCAGGTCATAATGACTGACTATATGATCTTTGATTCTTTTTAACTTAAAAACAGCTCCTAAAGTTTAAAACAATTGAAGTGTGAACTGATGACTGTGGAATCCCTGTTGCTCTTTGTGAATGATATATGAAATGAAAATCTCTGCCTATTGCATGGAATACTGACATCATGTAATTATAGCCATGCAAGCCAGCAGTCCATTTAGTCAGAAGGCCATTAGAAAAAGCACACCTGTTCTATAAGTAGTTCGGTCTGCATAAAGGATACTACATGATGGGAGCCTTAGGTCTGCAGTCTAAACTTTTATTTTCCCATTCCCATTTCTCAGCTACAAGGTTTATGTTTAAAAGTCATTCACATCCCAAATTCCTTCTTATCCTAATTTCAAATAGGTGTAAAATTTAATTTCTTAAAAATATTGAAATTCTAGTTATCCACCTACACGTTGTTACATAAAAGCAATTTTTAAAAACCTATGCACCTGTTTGTGGAACTCTCCTTTTGTTAATATTAAGAGGAACTGGGTGGGGCAGAACGTTGCAGATTATATGCGTTACCTGATTGAAGAAGATGAAGATGTTTACAAAAAACAATTCTCTCAATACATAAAGAACAACGTAACTCCAGACATGATGGAGGAGATGTATAAGAAAGCTCATGCTGCAATACAAGAGAATCCAGTGTATGAGAAGAAGCCTAAGAGAGAAGTTAAAAAGAAGAGGTGGAACCGTCCCAAAATGTCACTTGCCCAGAAGAAAGATCGGGTAGCTCAGAAGAAGGCAAGCTTCCTTAGAGCTCAGGAACGGGCTGCTGAGAGTTAATAAACCAAACCACAATTTATATGAAGATTTTTCAGATAAAGACAGCAATAAACTTATTTAACAAGTAAAAAAAAAAAAAAAAAAAAAAAAAAAAAGAGGAACTGGGGCTTCCCTGATGGCGCAGTGGTTAAGAATCCACCTGCCAATGCAGGGGACACGGGTTTGAGCCCTGGTCCGGGAAGATCCCACAGGCCGCGGAGCAACTAAACCTGTGTGCCACAATTACTGACCCTGCGCTCTAGAGCCCACGAGCCACAACTACTGAGACCGTGTGTCACAACTACTGAAGCCTGCACGCCTAGAGCCCATGCTCCACAACAAGAGAAGCCACTGCAATGAGAAGCCCGTGAACCACAACGAAGAGTAGCCCTAACTCACCACAAATAGAGAAAGCCCGCGCACAGCAACGAAGACCCAACGCAGCCAAAAAAAAAAAAATAAATAAATAAATAATTAAAAAAATATATCAAGAGGAACTAAAGAGTAAAAAAGAGAACAGAGTCTTGACCATGATAATTGTCTTGAAATAAATGTGAGGCTTCATTTATTTTCTAAAGACAAATAAGAATGTGGGTCTGCTATTCACAACTAAGAATTATTTATTGCAAAAATTCTGTAAATATATCGTTTTGTTTTAAGTATTTGAGCATATCTAAATATGTTTTAAGGACTTCCCTGGTGGCACAGTGGTTAAGAATCTGTGTGCCAACGCAGGGGACATGGGTGTAATCCCTGGTCTGGGAAGATCCCACATGCTGCAGAGCAACTAAGCCAGTGCACCACAACTACTGAGCCTGTGCTCTAGAGCCCGTGAGCCACAACTACTGAGCCCACAAGCCACAATTACTGAAGCCTGTGCGCTCTAGGGCCTGTGTGCCGCAACTACTGAAGCCCATGTGCCTAGAGCCCGTGCTCCACTGCAATGAGAAGCCCGCACACTGCAACGAAGAGTAGCTCCTGCTTGCCGCAACCAGAGAAAGCCCACGCACAGCAACAAAGACCCAACACAGCCAAAAAATAAATAAACAAATAAAACTTGTACTTATCTTTAAAAAAAAATAAATATGCTTTTAAATAAAATATGTACAAGTAAAATATTTCTTATAATTCTATGGTAGAATTGAACTCTTTATATTGGCATACTATATATATGTGGTGTAAATAAAAGTAATGATACTGATAAGAAAAAAAGCAAAAATACATATTAGACCTTAAATACCCCAATACATGTTATCTTTATAAGTAGCCATCCTTGGAGTCTATGAATTTATTAAAATAATGTGATCACTGAAGTTAATTTTGAAATTGTCTTGAGACTTGTAAGACTCATAGAACTTAATACATTTTTTAATACAGGAAAAATCATATAACTTTTGTATAATATGATATTTAGGTAAGGGTCACTAAACATTGGAGACATTATGAAAGTCAACATCAGGAAGCACGTCTTTTATTAGCTTTACAATTTCATAGTAAATTAACTTATGACATGTTTCCCCTATAATTATCCACTAAAGTACAGGGATTTTTACGTCCAGAACTGGTACTCAGATTTAAACCCCCAAGACCACACTGGGCTTTGTAATGCAGGGGCAGAGAGTATACAAACCATATTTCTGCTCTAACTGCTGCCTCTTTGTCATGCTCACCTGTAGGGGGTACAAGAGGGAGAGAAAAGGCTAGAGGGAGAATAGACTCTCCTTTCTGTTTTCTACCTGTTGATTTTTCTTTCTTTTTCTATTTGCTTCCTATTTGATTCAATACAGTGACATAGTAGTAGGCCATTCACAACAGTGACAACCAGTGAACAGTTTGTTCTAGTAAGAGCATGATTCCTTTCCTAAAAAAGTCAACACTTTCAAAACCATGCTCATCATACACCTTCAGAGATGCCAGCACTCATGAAAGACTGAATGAGCTTGAATAGAGGGTTAATATGCTAATATGTAAAATGTCTGGACCCATCCATGGGGCCCTCTGCTGGCTTTGAGAAAAGAGTACCAGCTGAGTAGTACCTTCTCATCAGGAGTCCAGACTCATGTGGCTTTTCTTCCTATCTTTTAAGTTTTAATTAGCCCCCTCTCTTCTCTTTGTTCCACCAACCCTAGGTGGAGAGCCACCTTTTGCAGTTGCTACCTCCATGTACTTCATGTTTTTTTAATGCCTTGTCTTCAATGACAATTGTCCACTATTCTCCCATCCTTGTATATTTTTGCAATTCCTCCCATTAAGTGGAGTTACTTCTCTTCCTCCTGAATCTGAGTTGGCATTGCAACATGCTTTCACCAATAGCATGGGACAGAAATGAAGCAAGGCAACTTTATATTTGCTGTCTTAGAGTTTTGCACCACCATGTAAGAAGTCCAACTTTGCTGTTTTCAGAGAAGCAGACCCTGACATTTCAGCTACCCTAACTGAGATGCCAGACATGTGGATGAGCTGTTAGGATTTTCCAGCTCCAGCTGAGCTCCCAGTTGTATGAAGTTGCATGATTTATCCCAGTTGGACCATGTGGAATAGGACAGCCCGGACGATCCCTGCCAACCCACAGAATCATTAGAAAAAAAAAATCATGATTGTGTTAAGTCATTAGGTAAAGGAGTAGTTGGTTACATAGTAGTATACAACTGATAAAGCCTTTTTAGTTCTTCAAGAACTAAACTTTATGATAAATGTTGTCTGTTAAAACAAGTGTGGTTTTGTTTTTGTTTTATTTTAATTGGGGTATAGTTTTATACAAGGTAGTGTTAATTTCTACTGTTGTGCAGTTTCTGTTTCCTGGCTGGACCATGACAGATTCAAACATAAATACTGAAACCAATAAAATAATTTGTGCAAAATGAGATTATATGTTTTGCTAGTGTTTTCTACATGCTAAACTGGTATTTAAAAAATAACATTAATTCTAAGCCATAAAGAAAATAATTATAACAGGAATCTGATTTTCAGAAAAATTTAAAGAATTCGTTAAACAGGATAATGATGGGATAGGCTAATAGCTACTTTTGAAGAAACAGCACATTTTATTAAAGGAAATGTTTGGTATTTAACTACACACCTACTATTTGTCTTAAATCTACTGTACAGGTCACTGATAATATATTAAACAGAATCACATTCAGGTCACTTTATATATTGTCTTCAGACGAAGACAATAAAGCTAATATTACGTTACCGATGAAACTATTATAATGAAACTGTTATAATACATTAATAGCATTTTTTATTGTAGGGTAAAATACTAACTGTCAGTGTGAGGTGCTATGAATGGATAATAATTATGGCAGTGAGTGTTAATAGGTATGAGTTGATGGATAAATTGTAACTATAATGGGTTTAAAACATTGAGTCTTAATTTTGGTTTACGAGAAGATATCAATGAGAAATGATATTAGAAAGTTTGTAATAGTAAAAGGCCTAAGACAGAGACATTTTACTTTTCAAAGCATTTCAACAGAGGAGCTTATGATATTAGAGAAAACTGTCTTCCACAGACAGATCTGAGCAGGATTTAGCATAATTTTCTTGGAATCAGGTATTCCTAAGACCATCAAGACATAGAAAGAAAACATTCCCAGGAACCACATAGTATCAATTTATTTATATCAGAGCATTCTATCAAGGCAGGATTTTAGTACATCAAGATGCATAGAAGACCACCAAATCTGCAAGTATAAGGAGTATCTGAGCATGCAAAAATGTGGAAGGAATGAATCTCCAAATTTTACCCTCATGAGTCTTTAATAACAATCAGTCCTCAATCAGGGGAGAGGGGAGGATGCACAAGCCCTATAATAGCAATGGTATACTGTGTTTCCTTTTCTTTTTCCTTTTAGTGAGTCTTCCCTAATACCCTCAGGTGAAAGAGCTGAAATAACTTCTTCCTGCTATGATTTTAACGTGTATATCTCATATAAAACCAATTTATACTCTTGTTTAAATACATATAATGCTTGAAATAAAGTTTCATGCCTATCTGTAACATCCTAAAACTAGGAATGCTGTGAGTTTCCTCCAGTGAGTACAAAGTGTGTGTGTGTGTGGGGGGGGTGGGCATAGTTAGAAATGAATAGTTGATAAACAGAGGTAGGAAGTAACATCCACTTCTGCAAAATAGTATTGAAAAATATGTGTATGTGGGTAGGCAATTGGAAAAGACACACAGAGGACAATAAAGATAGTCAAATCATAGTCCTCTGTATGCCTGTCTGAATAGAAGTTCCACATCTGAAAAAAATGTAGCAAACAATCTGTAGTTTTTTGTGAAAGTTACTTTAATAGCATTTATAAGGTGCCTACTCTCTGCCAGGCATTGTTCTAAATTCTTTATACACATCAAGTAGATCAGTCCTCACAACATTATTACTTAACCACAATTATTACTACCATTTTATAGATGAAGAAACAAATAAATAGTAGGTAAAATCACTACTCATATCATATAGCTAATTAATGGTGCAGTCAGGATTTTAAAACAAGTTATGTATATACTGCTGTGACTATGCTTAAAATTATGCTGTTTTCGCTAAAACATGTGATTGAGAAAGTTTCACCACCAAAATAATAAATCAAATTAGACAAAAAAGATGTTCTGCAACGTTTAATTTGTATATCAAGTCAATAAAAACCTATTTGCTTGAGTTCATTGTAAAAGGAGAAGAATTCTGACCATCAAAGGAGGAAAGAATTGTCTTTTTCATGATTAAAAAGTACACATATTTATATAAATAGCATAGAAAGCAGACATTTTTACAGTGAACACATATTGTGTCCAACATTTTAGGGTATGCACTCTATAATACAGTAATTTTCCACATTATGAGCCTGGGTTTCCTAAGGTAAAAACTAGGCAATAAACGTTTCCAGATTCGTTTGCTTCTGGTGTGCATGCATCTTCCTAGGTACTGCCAGTTCAAAGCAACCCAATGAGTCTTTAATTCAAAAGTGGTTGTAGTTGCATATTCTAGCAAACATTTGGGAGAGGTGCAACTATCTTTGAGGGTGGCAGAGGTGGTTTAATTTATTAACTATTTTGCTATGGTTAGAAACTTGTTATTCTTAAATGTTTGTATAAATGTTTTCGCATGTGTGTACAATATTGGCTAATATTTTCAAATCTTTCTCTCAGAAGATAGAGTCCCAGGGCTTACTTACTATGGGTATACTAATGTACATGGGATATTTAAATATTTTCATAAATGTCTTATTAACTTACACAACTCTGATCAGCTTTGAATGTCTTGAATACTGCCTTACCTTCAAGAGCATTAAATATTATCATTAAAAAATGCCAATCTGATGGATGAAAAATGCTGTCTTACACTTAATGCTTATTTCTTTGTTCATATTTTATTTGCGTTCATATTTTATTATCCATGTGTATTTTGTTTTTAGTTTTCTGCTGATGTCCTTTAAGCATTTTATTTGTATTCTTTTATTTGTTTTCTCTTTTACATTTACAAGCTAGAAATATATTAAATATGTTAACTCTTGTTTCATATTGGTTAAAAGTAGTTGTATATTTGTTTTAGAAAAAAATAAATTATAATTACAGGTGTTGATGATGGTAACAATAATAATTATAATTTTGTTTACTGTTTTACTTTTCATGTACAACATCCCCTGACAAGTGGAGAAACAACTTTGGTTATTCATGTTTTATTTTTAAATTATTTTTGAAAAGCGCTTATTTGTTCAAACCATAACAATGGTTTTAGAATTCAAAGAGCTAACAAAAGGCTAGAATATGCAAGGAAAATTTAGGTATTGAAAGCTTATTCTTACATAAATATAAGTGAAATGACATATGTTAAAGTATATATAAAAACATGATTTTATTAACTCACAAATATGTATTAAGTACTATTTATGCTGTTTTTTATTGGTAAAATAAAAGATACAAAATGAATCATAATGAAATTTTTCTTAATGCACTTTTGCTTGGTAAATGAATAATAGTTTAAAAAACACTTAATAGTTTTAAAAATACTATTTGAAAATGTTCTATTGTTTTACCACCATAAAAATTCAATTAGTGAAATCAATGTCAGTTTTTTTAGTGGGCTTTTTTTCTTTTTTCAGAAATGTTGCTATACTTCTTTCTACACAACAAATACAATGACTGAGCAATTCTAACAAGGGGATACACATGGAGTTCCTGAAAGGGAGGAAGAACAAGAAAAAAGAAAGAACTATGGAAAAATAATCAAGCGTCCTGTGCAGATGGGAAAAGGAAGTCTAGCCAGAGGAAGTATTTAATTCTAAATTATGAAACTTAATTTTCACAACATGCTCTGGTTCATGTGGGCTGGCATTAATAAACAATGACCCGATTAAAAAAGATAGGTGTGTGATGTTGGGTCTTCCATGAGAAAATGTTTATCAGCACCAGATGAGTATCTGAGGAATGCCACATTGAAGTCTGTCAAAGGAGATGTGGAAAATCTTGGAGTCTAATGGTTAGGTAATGGAATCAGTGATGCTTACTTTTTTTTTCAGAACTGAGACTAATTTGCTGTCTTGGTTTTAACTCTCAAATTTTACTAGTTAGAATGTACAAACTAAAACTAACTGAAGCCGACACTTTGATCAAGATGTGGATTATGGTAGAGGAATGGAGTGTGGACAACTTTGTGGCTGATAAGCATTTAAATGTAGACCAAACAATGTGTGCATTTTTTTTCTTTTTGTAAGTTAGAATAATAAGTGTCCAATTTTTGCCCTTCTCTTTCCCTGTGAGAAACAGGAAAGGGCATATCCCTTATATTGTCTATTTACAAATATAACTGGGAGCATAAATTTTACAGTGGTTAGAGTAGGTGATTTGAAGCGTTTTATGCATTTTCATGAAAACCTCAAGGTCTGCCTGTTTATTCTGTTTAGAAGGACTTTAAAAATCTATATAGGAATTTGGAGTGCTGCACTTTTGTATGGGCAAGGGAATGTAGGAAAAGGATCATCTACAATTTGGCATGTTTATCAGGTAGGGACCAATATGAAATCGATGTTATCGAGATATAACAATGCAAATTATTAAGCAATAATACTGAACAAAAACAGCTGGTATATTATATGATTGTTTACTTATAAGAAGGAAATTAAATGGTTTTGTGAATGCATACTTCAGAAATAGACATTGAAGCAAAAATTCCAAATGAAGACTTGTGAAATGAGTTTTGTTTAGTTGTCCATTGATTAACACACATCAGTATAAAGAATAAAACTACTAATCTCAATTCTGAATTTCACTTATGATAAATATATTCTAAATTTTGTGCACGTGCCCTCTTAGAATCAAGCATTCAAATCTTCATTTTTATTGCTACTATATATATTTTTTCTCTGATTATCTACCTATCCAATTTTTTTGTCATGCAGTCAAAAATTTGGATAACTAATGATACAACAAATGACAGATTTCAATTTGTCTTAACATTTAGATCAATATCAAAGATAACACATACAGAAGATCAGTAACAAATCAATTTTTAAAAGTTTAGCAATAAATATGCCTCTTCTAAACTGCCAATCATAGCATTCACTCGACACCTAATTACATCTCCTCTTAATTTTAGTCAATTGGCAAATATTTTGAGTAGTTACTCTGTGAAAATGACCATGTGGACATAAACACATGTTAAAAATTGTTTCCCACTTACCTCTAACTCTTAACTGAGTGCATCTTATTTCTTTGAGATGATCACTTTCTCCATCAAAGTACATGCTGTAAACATTTTATCATTTTTCCCCACGTAAGTACTAAATAACTGCTATATCATACAGTAGGTACCTAAATAATTCATTTTATAACAAGACAAATGAGGAGTCACAGAGTTTTAAGTACAAATATTCCTATGTGTGTGGGTTTGAAAGTTCTTGTGAGCTAACATGATGGATTTCAGCTAGGCAAAGTTAAACACATGTATTTGTTCAAGAACTAATTGTTCTATAATTTATAGGTGGCAAGTTGGAATTCAGAGACTCGATCTATTTGATCAACTAGAATATATTTAAACTAAAATTGTCATGCTACTTTTTATTCCCAGAATTAGTGGCTATTTACTTTTTAACACACTTTTATCTTTAGTGTTATTGTTTGAGAAATCAAAGACTACTACCTTCCAGATACAAGTTTGTTTGTTTTAAAAATGTAATGAAAGTATATCCTTCTATCTAGTATGTACATACATTCTTAACTGTGCTGTTAAATTTCCCTTTTATGATTTAAATATGGTTATAAATTGTTTTGATTACATTCTGCACCATAACAAACCAGCCTAAGATGTAACGGCTTAAAATAAGTGTTGACAAAATACCCACAGCCTGCGGCCTGGTTTCGTACAACCTGTTAGTTAAGCATGATTTTCACACTTTTTAAAGAACAGGGACGGTATGTGGATCACAAATCCTAAAACATTTAATATATGACCCTTTGCAAAAATGGGTCAATAGCTGGCTTAAACCAACCACCATTTTTTTATATATCACAATTTGGATGGGGCTCAGCTGACTGATTTCTTTACTAGTCTTGCTTCAGGTCTCTCAGGTGGTTGCAGTCAGATGGTAGCTGGGATTCAGCTGATGTTGGTTAACTATAACCTTGTACTTCTCCATGTGGCTTTTCTCTCCAGTTGTTACTTGATCATCCAGGACCTCTCCACATGGACTTCTCTGTTTACAGGGTAGTCTGGATTTCCTGCACGATGTCTTACAGCCCCAAAAGCATAAAAAAGGAAGCTGCCTTAATGCTCTTCTTTTTTTTCGTGGGGTGGGTGGTTGGAGATCTTCCATGTACCCTTTTTTTTTTTTTTTCCCCTTGTTGGTTTATTTTAAATATAGCAGTGTGTACATGTCAATCCCAAGCTCCCTATCCCTGCCCCCCACCCTTCGCCCCTGGTAACCATAAGTTCGTTTTCTAAGTCTCTGAGTCTGTTTCTGTTTTGTAAATAAGTTCATTTGTATCTTTTTTTTTTTTTTTAGATTCTGCATATAAGCGGCATCATACAATATTTCTCTTTCTCTGTCTGACTTAGATCTCTCAGTATGACAATCTCTAGGTCCAACCATGTTGCTGCAAATGGCATTATTTCATTATTTATCATGGCTGAGTAATATTCCATTATACACATGTACCACATTTTCTTTATCCATTCCTCTGTCGATGGACATTTAGGTTGCTTCCATGTCTTGGCTATTGTAAACAGTGCTGCAATGAACACTGGGGTGCAGGTATCTTTCGGACCATGTTTTTCTCTGGATATATGTCCAGGAATGGGATTGCTAGATCATATGGTAGCTCTATTTTTAGTTTTTTAAGGAACCTCCATACTGTTCTCCACAGTGGCTGTACCAATTTACATTCCCATCAATAGTGTAGGAGGGTTCTCTTCTCTCCATACCCTCTCCAGCATTTATTTTGTGGATTTTTTTTGATGAGAGCCATTTTGACTGGTGTGAGGTGATATCTCATTGTAGTTTTGATTTACATTTCTCTAATAATTAATGATGCTGAACATCTTTTCATGTGCCTCTTGGCCATCTGTATATCTTCTTTGGAGAAATGTCTATTTAGGTCTTCTGCCTATTTTTTGATTGGGTTGTTTGTTTTGATGATATTAAGCCACATGAGCTGTTTGTAAATTTTGGAGACTAATCTTTTGTCAGTCACATCATTTGCAAATATTTTCTCCCACTCTGACTTAATGCTCTTCTTAATGCCTGGGCTCAGAACTTCCAGAATGCCACTTCCTCTGCATTCTGTTTATTAAATTAGTCACAATTCTAGCCTGAATTCAACTGGAAAGACCCACCTCCTGATTTATGGAGTACCATTTGCATACTGTGAGGGGCAGATGTTTTGAGACCATCCACCTCCTGGCCATAACAATTTATTTCCTTCCATGTGCCATGTATACCCATTCCTTACTAGATGCCCCAAAGTATTGTCCCTTTACAGTATCAGCTTGAATTCTAGAATTCCCTAGTCTAAATAAGGAGCAGTGTGGATGAGGCTCCTCTGGTGTAATTTCTGTTTCACCTCCTTGGATACTGACACTTTTGAACTAGGAACCTTTGAAATAGGGAGTTTTCTGTACTCCATTCACCCAACATATAACAGCGAGCAGGGACAAAGAATCTGTAGCTGGCTCTCACACATATAAGTGGAAAGTAGTAGGAAGAGAGGAATAAGCAGCTCAAAGCAATTTTAATAAGCAACTGGATATATATATCTAGTTCCTTGATTAGAGCTTCCAGCTCCATTAAAGTGGTTCCCCACAGATGTTGGCTCCAATCTCCAGCACTCACTTTGTCCTCTGAGTTAACCTCACTTTTGTATAAGAAATGACTCATGTTTGCAACTCAGTAACTTTTTCAGCCTGCATCCTGCTTATAGATTCTGAGGTTCCAGGGCGACTCTTGCCATTATGAATTTCATCTGTTCCTTTCAGAACACTGTGATATAATTCCTTTAATAATATTTATGGATTTGTGTGTGTCAAATTATAATAAAATCCTTTAGATTAAAAAAAAATACCACTCCTTTCTTTCAAAGGTGAAATCCTAGCCACCTTGGACCTCCTGTGAGGCTGTTGAGGTAAAGTGTCCTTAAGAGTCTTAGAAATCCTATTTTTGACCAAGAGACTTTTTCATGTAGGTGAAAATGTCTAGAGATAACAAATTAAATTTTTCTTAGGTTTAACAAAGGCGTTTACACTAATCCTTGATCTAAAATTTACCCTGAGGTTAGGTTTTACTGGCAATGGCCCAGATTTGACCTTTACTCTGAGGCTACTGCCTACTTTATTTCCTTTTCCTTCTAGAAAAACTGAAAATAAGACAAAGTTTTATTTTTGGAGTTAGAACATTCCAGCTTTTTTATGTTTCCTCTAAATTATCCTGCCAAATTGAGCAGTCCCTTTTTAGCTCATCTGGCTTCTATACTTCATCATCGACAGATTTTATTTTTTTTTTAACCAAACAAAACCATAAAACAGTTTACATTCTCAACATTCTGCCTAGATATCTCACTAGCCAGACCAACAAGTTTTATAGGTTTCCTTTCAATCTTTCGTGATGCCTTCGTTGACTGTTTCATTATTTAGTTTTGTTTATTATAACTTAGGTCTCTTTCTTTCCAGCTCAAATAATTTCCTTCTTTCCTTCAATTCTAAGTCTTCTCAAGGTGCTTCCTGCTTCCACCCACCACACTGTCCCAAAATGAATGACACATTTTAAGGTTTTTTTTTTTTTTTTTGGTGTGACAGCCATACACCATTTCTATATAACAGTCTATTTCACTTCAATATTGTCAAATAACAGATAACTCCAAAATTTGGTGGTTTATAGAACAACGATTTTATTTTATCTTGTGAGTCTGTGTGTTGGCCAGAATGAGCTAGCAGGTTGCTTTACAGATCTAGCTTGAGGTCTCTTACGTAGATGTAGGTGTAATCTTATGTAAGTGTAATCAGATAGTAGCTGGGCTGTCTGCTGCTTCTGTACTTCTCTTTGTGGCCTATGTTGTGTCTAATCTTCCAAGACCTCATCACGTGGCTCTCTTTCTAGCAGGACAGCTTGGACTTCTTGGCAGCTCAGGACTCTGTGATGGAGATCTTAGGCTGCCAGGTCTTCTTAATGGCTAGGTCAGAAGCCCTGAAACCCCACTTTAAAGTCCACATTCTATTGACAAAGCAGTCACAGGACTAGCTCAGGTTCAAGGGGAGGAGCATTCCCACTTTTGATGGTAGATAGTGAAGGGGATGGTGAATAGGTTTCACACTATCTTTGGAAACCAGCTAACACATATAAGGGGGGGCGGTGTGTGTGTGTGTCTTTAAAGTCAAATTAAATTGTTGAAAAGCAGGCTTATAATCTATTTTATTATTTTTCTTTCCATTTTGGAGAATAAAAAAGATGTTGGTTTACCCATCTTTTCCCACTGGGGGGAAAAAATAAAAGAAATGGATAGTAGAAATAAAGTGAGGCAATGTAAAAATCAGAATACTTTTTGTCAGTTTGCACCATTTTAGGAGATCACTTTTATTAGTCTAACTGGAACATTTAATTGCCATCTAGAAATCTGTGACAATACTGGAGTTTAAAACAATTTGGTAATATATTCTATCCTTGTTCTAAGGGAAGACTGTGGGCTGTATGAATGATATAATAAATTTGCCTTCAAAACTTGAAACCCAGAAAACTGGAAAACAAGTAAGAGCATTCAATACCACAAATAATAAAAACATTGAAATTTTTGGAGGAGTTGGTGTCCCAGAATTAGCAACATCTTAATATGTGTAGCCTAAGACCCTGGCCCCTCACCCTGACAGTTACACAAATTAGACACTGAATGTCCAGTACTACTAAACTTTTATCATTGTGTAAATGGGGTAATATGGCTCATATAGATAGCAATCACAGTTATCTTTTATAACAAATCATAATTTGGTTAACTGCTCAACTTAGATTTAAATTTTAGCAGCAACATTTAATGCTCAATTATTTCATCTCTTTTACTGATATTGAAAACAGCACTTGATTTCTCTTTGGAGGATTACATTTGCATTATTTTGTGAATGTTTGGAAAGAGTAGACAAACCGTTGAAAGACCATATGTTTTTCTTTGTCTTTTAGGGGAAGAAAATTCAGACTTCCTTCTAATATATTTTTAGCTATGTTGATATCTCACATACAAACATTACTCAGATAATATTGCCATATCATATATTATTACCAAGGTGCTGGTTTCAATAGAAAGTAAATTATAAGTTCTCAGAATGTGAGTTGATGCCTAGAATTAGAAAGTTTTATGCAATTGTATGTGAAAATTATGCATGATAACTGCCAACTCCAGGTTACTGTAACACCTTTTGAAACCTGCTCAATTATTGAGTTTAATACTCTCTCTTAACATCCCCTCACTATAGTGAAAACACCTGTACAATGATTTTATACTCAGGCAATATTCCAGATATGTTGCCATTCTTAAGGTAAAAACGTGTGAATTTATTTTAGAAATTGAGCAAACTATCTATTTTAATATAATCTCCACTTGGGTAATTACCTTGTGAAGAGTGTGCATACTTTTCTTTTTTTCAGCTCTTCTAATTTACCATGGCTGCATATTTGTACAGGTCCTAGAAGACATAGAAACTCACTCATTAGAATCCCTGCAATCTGTTAGTGTTAGTCTATGTGAAATTTATGCTCCTTGCATGGAATTGATCACTGAATATATTAAATCTCTTTAGAGTAGATCAATTTTAGTATAGTGATCATTCTGTACTTTCCAAATAATTGCGTTTGGTTGAATATATAAATTAAGCTTCAGAGACATGTTTTTCTGAACTCCAATGTGCAATAGTGCAGACGCACAGTAAACCTTGGAGTATCATACAAGCAAATTGGCTTCTGAGCAACAATAGAGCAAATGGTGACTTTTGCACTCAAAGGAGACAAGCAGATGGTGAATAAAATTCAGAGAGACTCAAAATATTCCAAACTTTGAAAATTGTAGGAATAAATCACAAGCACAATACGAAAAGGGGTTGGCTGGTTTGGACTCTTACACCACAGTTCAAATGGCTTTATATGTGAAGAAACCAACTTTAATCCAGGTGGCTGCATGAATCACTAAAATTACAGGTGATTTAAATACCTCCTTAGTCTTGTGGAAGGTCAATATATTTTGCAATATGCTGACAAATACCCATGGCTTATGATTTCATGCTTCCCTCTGGTTCCAATCCTATTGCTACCAAATTCTCTTACTCACTGTTGCCATGTCTCATTTCCCTGCCCAGCATCAATTCAAATACGGAACATTCACTTTTCACATGCTGTCTCTTATAAACTAATTAAACAATATATGTATATTTAGATAGCAAAAGATACTCAAGATCTATGGGAAAATCATTAACATTGCAATGCAAATGGCAAATAAGGTTAAGTTAAATGTTTGATTTTTCTTAAACTTCCCTTGTTTACACACCTCCCCAAATTCTCCTAGATGCCATTATGAAGCCTTATTTCTCTCTTATGGTGCACTTCATATTTATCCCTTTTTATCTGCTCCTATCACTTGACATTCCTAAGCAATTTAGATGAATAAAAGGAAGATAACTTTAAAAAATGTGTAAAATCTGTGAAAAAATTATCCATAGGGGAATGATAGCCTGGGGACAAGAATTGAGGTGTTATTCTTTGCTAAAATCAAGATGAATTATTTAACCTATTTAAATATTAAAATATTAAAAAAATAAAATTGAAAATATGCATGTAAAATACTAAAATTAATCATAATCCAGCATTGATATATAACTGCTGCTAACTTTTTAGTGTATTCCTTCCTAGTCCTTTGATATATGATTGTCTATCCATTCAGAGGTAACCTCACCTAACATTACAGCTTATTTCTTTATAATAATTTTTATCTGCGTATTTGACACTATGGAGGCAAAGACCAACATATTAATCTATAAAGATAATAACATTTAGTGGACCTAAATGCAAGAGAATATGAAAAGAGGCTTGCTGAAAAATCACAGTAGATGGTTTATTATTCAGACTTATTAAGTAAATAAAATCTGATAGTTCAAGTAACTCATATGAGCTTTAGAATAAAGGAATAATTACTGATATTTCTTGGCAATTAAAGTGATACTTATGTTGCAAATTTTGTAGATTAATAAGTAAATTTTTAATATCCATGTTCCCTAAATGAAAATGTTATTTTTGGCTGGTGATAGAACAAAAGTGTGTTCATTGTTTTTTTTTAAATGATCATCAGACACATGAAAACATGTCATCTGTATTATATTAATAAGGAAATGGCTCAAGATAAACATATTTTACCGGGAAAGTATCTCAAAAAAACTGTCAACAAACTAAGATAATGAAAGAATGACTTTTTCTCCCTAAAATCGGGAATATGGCAAAATGTCCTCTCTCACCACTTCTGTTCAGTATGGTACATAAGGTTCTCGCCAGTGCAATCAGCCAATCAGGCAAGACGAAAAAATAAAAGATATCCGGATTTCAAACTGCTTTACTCGCAGGCAGTATGAACATGTATAAAGAAAACCTTAAGAATTATACAGAAAAAAAATCTATGAAAACTAATGAGTCCAGGAAGGACTCAGAAAAAAGATCAATATACAAAAGTCAAATGTATTTCCACACATTAGCAATAAATAATCCAAAAAATGAAATTAAGAAACTAAGTATATACACATAGTATCAAAAAGAATAGTGAGAAGCATAGTTGACAAAAGAAGTGGAAAAAGGGAGACACACAAATCCACAAAATCTTCCTGAGGGAAATTTTTTAAAAATCTTAATTACAGAAGAATATTATGTCCATGCATTCAAAAGCTTATGATTATTAAGATGGCAATTTCTGTTCTACAGATTTAGTGCGGTCTCTATCAAAGTCTAAGCAGAATATTTCAAAAGTTACCAGGTAACTCCTAAAATACATATGGAAAAGCATAAGATATAGAGAATCAAAAAGAGCCTTTAAAAAAAAAATGGAGAATTTTCACCGCCTGACTTCAAAAGTTAGTATAAAGAGGACTGACATTAGCAACAATGGCAGAGTAGGTAGTTTCCAGGGCTCATCTCTCCACAAAAACAGCGAAAAAATGAGCAAAAAGTGTCAGAATCAACTTGTGGGAACTCTGGAAAACAGTGAGAAGTTTACACGAACCAAGTGAACGCTAATCAAATAAAAGCCATCTGAAAAGGAGTAAGAGGGCTTTGCAACACTTTTACTTGTCCTGAGCCACCAGACTCCCCGACTCACCGGCGGTCTTGAAGAAGGCAGCCCAGGTTCCCAGTGTGCGGCCCGGCTCCACACGGAGCAGAAGCAGACCTTCTCATAAAATTGTATCTGTCAGTTTTTCTAGAAGCTGCCTGAAGAACTGCTCTGTTATAACGAAATTGGAACTCTCTGAGAGAGGAAAATTTGCTATGTAGCCGGCATCCTCAAAACATTGAAAGCCAAATGAAAAACCTCTCTGCCACCTCGGACAAAGGATTCCCAGCTGAGGAAAGCAGAAAACTATAGGGAGCCTGAGAAGAAAAGCTGAGGCGAGAGCTTTTTCCGGGGAAGCGGGGTATGGGAAAGCTCCGGCACAGACTGGGGATTTAAAAGCCACGCGCATGCCCAGGACAAGGCGCATGCTCAGAGAAGACCTGAGAAGACCGGAAGCTTTCCTCTCTGTCTGATCTTCCCGCTTAAGGCGGGAAATGAGTTGCCGACTGGAGCGGTGAGCAGCTTTGCTGAGCGTCAGAAGAGTGACCTAATAGAGCCAATCTGCAAGGACTGGAAAGGTAGTGTTTTCTTACTAGCTGCTTTTCGGGTTAGTCAGTAAATGCGCGGGAGTAGCACACCCGAATGAGGATTATACTGCCTCAAAATTCTGAGGCCCACTAGTCCGTTGTGTGTGTGTGTGTGTGTTTTTTTTTTTTTTTTGTAGGAAGGGCCAGGTACAGGAACTTATTCATGGCTATAAAAGGGAGAGCTTGACATGCCCGCACCACTGGACCTCTAGAAACTTTCCTGAGGTAAAAGGCCCCTGAATTTTTGTTGAATTTATTTCCCACCTGTGACACACAAATGTCTTACCAGTATGGCTAGACTAGTTGTACTTCCTGATTACTAGGTCCAATCAGCATAATCTCACTAATGTAGTGGACCAGTGCGCTGTCTTGTGGAAGGGAAAGGGGACCATGGTCCCTGCTGACCGTGTTCCCCTTTCCCTTCCACAAGACATCACACCGGTAAGTCTGGAGAATTGACGTACCTCTGAGATATTTTGCTCTCTTTGCCAGCTGAAAGCAAACTGCTCAGGTGGTCTTTATTAATAGGTATAGTGCAAAAAGCACTTTCCAGATCAATACCTGCATGCTGAGTACTAGGGGATCAAGTAATGAAACCACATCTGCAACAGCAACTGCAATTTGAGACATCACCTGTTCAAGTTTACAATTCTTAAACCCTAGTGGCTTGCATTTGACCTTTCCTACCATAATAGCCCTCACTCTGCAGGTGCTGGAACCCATGTGGGAATTCTGTCACAGTGTACAGTGACACTGTGAATTTCTGGTGACTGGTGAATTTCTCCAGTCACCCTGATAAATGACCACAGTTCTCTCTGGAGAAGGCTGGTAGAAGCATAAATATTACAAATTTTTGTCAGTGTAGCAAGGTTTTTCGTCAAGGGAACTTAACTTCTCCCTTCATTCATGGGATTCTGAGTCTGAAAATTGGCTCAAGTCTTGGAATTGATTGAGGGGCCATGGCTATCTTTCTGGGTTATTCAAGTTAGACTTCTGTATACTAGACCTAGAATTCTTCCACTTACACAGATCAGATAAGAATTTAATAGATTGCCCATCTATTTTTCTAGGTACACCATGATAAACTAGCCAACACCATAGGCCTTTGCAAGTCAGAGTGTTCTGATTACTGCCTTGGTTCTGTAGTCCATTAGAGTAACCATGCCCACCTTATTTTTGGCAATTAAGCATAGTCATTAGGCCACTGCAATCCAGGCTCCCATTATTCCCATTACATTTTATGGGTCACAGTTTGATGGTAGTAGTTCCCCTTCTAATTTCTGGTCTACAAGCAAGAGCTACTACAGAGTTTTTCAAAGATGTTGGGGCTTCCCTCACAGATACATCTCTCATAGTCAAGTGAAAGATGTGTCCTTTGGACCCTCCAGGAGAAGTTGATTAGATCGACATGATAAGTACACTCTAACATTACAATATCCCTAGTCTCTGGATACCCATCTCTACGTTATACCACAACAGTTTTAGCATTTTAACTTCATTTAGTATAGGCTATGTTTGCCCTTTCAAGTTCCTCAAGCTAAAACATCAAATCTAGAATCTCTCTTTAGTGGCCAATACAAATATATTCAGCCTGACCCAACTTTCTTTATATTCTTTTCATCATGAGTCATCATGATTCAACATGACCCAGTTATGACCCAGTCCCACACATATGCACTTTATTTTGCATAATTGTTTTAAAAATTCAGTTATTTTGGTGGGTAGCACCCTTCCTCATGGGTCTAACTTTGTACCTCACCCTTTGGGGCCTACTGGGATTTGAGTCTAGTTTTAGTCTAAAAGCAAAGAGAGATGGTATGGGTATGTCTTGAGAAGAATCAGCAGTAGCTTGCTGGAAAACTACCACAGGGGATGCAATTACAGGGTCTTCAGGCAAAAGAAGGCTAACCCACTCAAGCAGGGGAAGAATAGCAGCTTCTTTCGCAAAGAAGACTAAGCAGGATTGATGGGATCTGTGTCCCAGCTTCATCAGGATCCACCCATATCTCCCATTCCGGTTTTTAGGATTCCATTCCTTCCTAATAAGTAACTTCACTTTAGCAGCAGATATTCTATGGGATTGAGAATTCAATTTCTGTTGTAATTCAGCCACTTACAGGATGATATTCTGGGGTTGGTTTTTCAGAAATTTTGACCCAGCAGTGGCAGCAGATAAGGATTTCTTTCAGGGCACGTAGAGAGGATTTTTACATCATTAATGCGGAGTTAGAGCTGAGAATGTTCTTTTCATTACCCATTTTCTCCAGCACAGTTAGGATCAACCAGCCCATCCCATTACACTCCTTAGTTTGAATAAAATGTTCTAAGATAGTAAATACACAATCACGCAGAATCTTGCATTTTATGAGGATATAGTCTAACAAAATACTATTAAAAAACAAGTCAAAGAGAGTATAATTAATAGAACAGTACATAAACCACTAAATTAAATAACATTAATTCATTTTTCACTAATCTCAATTTGTAATCATTTCATATCATAATTCAATACCTCTCCTTTTTCTTTCTTTTTTGCTTCCTCTTTAGATTGTAGTTCCCTTCTGAGAGAACTATTAAATATTGATAATATTGAGGCAAGAGAGGTATCATAAAATCCTGCATGACATAGACAATTTATATAACTGACTCCAATTTATTTGGAAAGTTACTAAACATTCAAAACATTCCTAAAACTGGCTTATTTCCAAAAAACTATATTGCCAACCATACTGATTCATTGGGCCACTAGTTGATCAAGAATTCTGAAGTTAATAATTGCATGATCTTGAAATACTTGGTTTACTGAAAGTGGGAGAGAGGCATAGTGAGACTGTTAGTGATCATTTTGTTTGAAATCTTTCTCAATTTCATTGCAATGTACACATTTAAAGAGCTCTGTCAAAAATTTAAAAACATCCTAAAACAAATATCACACCCCAAAAACAAATATTTAGTCTTACTTAAATGAATTTTCTGTAAAAGTATCAAATTACCCAGTAATGCTAACCTTTGCTCAGTTCCAATTTTCTTCTTAAAATGTTACTTCATTGTAATTAATATCATATTGTAAATCAACTCTAAAAAGATATTACTTCAGTACTATGTTTAGAAATTATTATGGTCTCACTTTTATAATGAATGTAATTTTAATTTATAAACTGAACAGATAACCAAAGATTTGAAAATTAACATCTTTCTTGGTCTACATTACGCATCATTTTGAGGGACTGAAGGTGGCAGAAGTATAACAGGTAATAACACATCAAATAAAAAATCCATGACTGCTATGAATATTTAGTACTACAAAAGGCTAAAACCCCTTTTCAGGAATATTTCTTACCTACAAAGTTCATAATGAGGATTTTAATTTTTACGGATGGGGAAACATGATAATATTGTGAACAAATTAGGATAAAGCAGAAGATATCCTTTGCACTAATTTAAAACATAAAGCAGATCTAAGATCTCACTATCATATTCTGGTAGTACAAAAAATCATAATACTAAAACTTGCATTTTAGATGTATAATATATATCTGAAATTATATAATACTACATCATTTTAAGGGTCATTTGATAAAAAAATATGAAAAATAGCGTGAAGTTACACCCAAGATTATCTTTGAAAATTATATTATTGTGGTGGGGGTCTTAAGTGAATAGTGGATATCTTAGCATAATAGCATTGTAAATACTAAATATTGTAAGAAAAAATTACTGAGAAGCTTAATAAGAAAAAATAAAGACCAAAGAGTCTTTCTGAATTATTACGAATAGTATTATGAAAACAATGAATTCATGCTAAATTTTTTTTAGCATAATCTACTGCAGGATCAACAACTAGCACACCATACATATTGATACTTAATGATTTACAAAATGTATGAATTAAAACACTGGTTTAGAGAGAGTTATTTCCAAATTGGATTTGGACCAAATGACACTAAATAATTTTAGAAGACCATGTTCATGCATACTTTAATTATGTTATTCAGAATTTACTTATTAAGCACAAAATGTGGACTCTAAGCCAGGATATTGGCATTAAAAATCAAATAGAATATGATGGTTTACTGTCAAAAATAATGCAAATGCTAGTGGGGATGAAGATGCATTAGTTCTTAGTGGCTGCTGTAACAAATTGCCAAAAATTTGGTAGCTTAAAACAAGAGAAATTTATTTTCTCACAAATCTGGAGGCCAGAGGTTTGAAAATAAGGTGGCAGCACGGCCACACTCCCTCTGGAGACCTTAGGAGAAAATATGTTCTTTGCCTCTTCCAGCTTCTGGTTGATGCTAGCAATTTTTGGTTTGTGGCTGTATCACTCCAATCTCTACCTCCATCTTCATATCTCCTTTGCTGTGTGTGTCTAATCTCCCTGTGCCTCTCTCTAGTGAAGATGTTCTGGTTGGCATTTAGGGTCTAGCCTAATAATCCAGGAAAATCTCCCCATCTCAAGATCCTAACACAATCACATCTGTAAAGATCCTTTTCTGAATAAGGTGACATTTACAGGTTCTAACACAGTAGGTAAAATGTGGGCAACTAAACATAGATTTGAGGGAAAAGTTTAGTGAAACCACAATGGGATGACAAATATACGGAATAGCTGATTTTGCATGAGTTGATGATCATTGTTTTAAAATTCAGAATTGGGTTGAAATCCCAGTTCAAATTACCTATGAAATTTTGGACATGTTATATAATCCTTCTGAATCTTGAGTTCTGAATTGAAATCTTTGTGAAGATAAGGAACACATAGAGGAATAATGGTGATATTCTCTAGTACCAGGAACACTGGAAATGGATTAGTTTTAGGGGAAAAGATCAAGTTCGATTTGCTTATGCTGAATTAAGGTTTATTTATGACATCCAAGAAGATATTTTAAGTATGTAGTTAGATATTTTGGCCAGGAGATGGAGGTATAAATGTGTGGGTCTTTTGAATACAAGTGCTAATTTTAATCATGGGCATTTTGATATTCTGTATTAAGATGAGATAGTGAAAATAAAGTGGGCTTAGGGGCAAACCTTGAGGATAAGTTAATGGTTGGATAACAGAGCACAAATTTACAAAGAAGAGAGAGAAGGATTGCCAAGAAAATTAAGAGAGAAGAGAGAAAGTTGAATATTAGAGGAGGTTAGTGGGATACAGTCAATTTGTGGTTGGTTGAATCTGTGATTGCAGAATCCATGGATATGGAACCTGAGGATATAGAAGGCCAACTGTACTATGCCATTTTATACGAGGGACTTAACCATCACAGACTTCGGTATCCGTGGAGGTTCCTGGAATCAATCCCCTGCAGAGACCAAGGGAAGACTTTATATTGTTTGTTTTTTTCCTTAAATAAATAAATTTATTTATTTATTTATTTTTGGCTGTGTTGGGTCCTTGTTGCTGCGCACGGGCTTTCTCTAGTTGCAGCTAGTGGGGGTTACTCTTCGTTGCGGTGTGCAAGCTTCTCATTGCAGTGGCTTCTCTTGTTGCGGAGCATGGGCTCTAGGCACTTGGACTTCAGTTGTTGTGGCACGAGGGCTCAGTAGTTGTGGCTCACAGGCTCTAGAGCACAGGCTCAGTAGTTGTGGCACACGGGCTTAGTTGCTCCGTGGCATGTGGGATCTTCCCGGACCAGGGCTCGAACCCATGTCCTCTGCATTGGCAGGTGATTCTTAACCACTGTGCCACCAGGGAAGTCCCAAGACTTTATATTGTTTAAAGGAGGAAGTGGCAAGGATTGTCTAATGATGCTTAGAGGTTAAGGGAGGTTAGTACTTAGAATGTCCATTGGATTTAGCAATATGTATATCATTGGTATGATCACAACAAGCTATACCTATGGAAGGATAGGTGATGAAATCAAACCAAAGTGATTGAGTAATGAATAGGAAGCTAAGAAATGCGGATTGGAAAATACAAACACTCTGAAGTAGTTTTGGAGGAGGCCAGAAAAGCTGTACCCAAAGGGATATGTGAATTTATTTTGTATTTTATTGTTTTTTTTTAAATAATACAGACTTAAATGTGAAAAAAAAAAAGTTAACCATAGGAGTCAAAACGAGAGACAGTGGCTTGGTATACATAAAAAAGAAAGGGAAATATATAGTTCCTCTAAAAGAAGAATGGAAGTCTCAGGACAGGATGTTATTTTGTCCTCAAATAGGATGGTAGACAACCCTTTATTAAAACTAATAATATATAGGTAGATTCATGTCTGTTTGTAGTTTGGCACTGAGAATACAAGGGATTTTTGACAGTGTCTTTTGTTTTTTTCATTTGCTTGTTTGTTATTTTTATTTACTGAAAGAGTACAGTAGGAGTGGGAAGGGGTTAGGAAAATAAGCGGTAAGAAGTGAGAACAATAGAAATTGTGTGAAGTAGTACTTTTTAAATGACATAAACCAATATAATATTTAAAGGTATTCTTGTGGGCCAGATGTATAAGTAGGCTTCATTTATGATGTAACTTTTCCATTAGTGCTTGCTGTTCTAATACATATGATGATACAAAGATGTTTAGATTTATGTGAGGAGGAGGTTCATCCAGACTGGTCAAAAGTGCTATTAAAATTATTATATATCAACTCTATAACAGCATAAAGTGTTCTGAGGTGAGTTCTGATAGGATAAGGAAAAAAAAACCCAAAAGATGAACAAATGAGGTGTAGACACATAAAGAATACCTAGAAACATATACAAATATTTCCTATAGGATTGCATTGTGGAAATGGCAGAGACCTAACTATGGATGCCTTTGGAAGCATGAAGGGGCTTTATGACTTAACAGCCTGTGATGCATCTCAACTAAGCCTGATTCAGAAAATCCTAGTAGGTGAGGTCCTATTCAGAGTACAGTACAGTATAAGCCAGAAGAAGATAAAAATGTAGTTCAGATATTTCCAATAATTCTGTAAATGATTAGTAATGAAAGAGCCTGGTAAGAAATTCCAGGTAATATTAATTACATAGTAACTTGTATGAATTATGTTAACTGACAAAGTATCCAACTGTAGAACACCAAAAATGCTGGGCAGAGTCCCGCATCCCTTTTAGGTAAACTTGCAATAAAGTAAGAAATGATCACAGATCAAAACAGAATCAGGTTTCCAAAGTGGAAAAATAATTTTGAGACCCTAGTGGATGTAAGGTTCTGTAAGGTCCTAGTACCTCAGCATTATGCTTTAATATTCACACAGAAAAGAAATGGTCTTGGATGAACTAATGGTAGAGACTCCTTTATCAGTATGAACCTTGAATGGACAGAGCGTCAGTGAAAGAGTGGGCAGGAAAATCTTGGCACCCTGAGAAAGGGAGATGATCTTTTCAAACTCAGGTCTATATAGGAAAAAAAAACGGTAATAAAAGATTCCTCTAAATATCTGTAATTTTTATGCTGCATTCACACTGCTGTAAGGTTTAATATGATTCTACCTGAGTGGTCTAGCTGAGAAACTAAATTAAAGTGGTTTCAGGTACAGTAAACACATGTACCTAAATAATGCAAGAGCAAATCCTCTCTGGAAGAACACAGGTGTCTTCAAGCCCTTATGATCCCTGACAATGACATCAAATACGAGTTCATAGTAAAACATTTTAAAACTTGGGGAAACAAGTTGTTATAAAAAGGACAGAGAATTCAGTCTGCAAGGACTTTAGATATTAGAATTTCCACATACGGATAATAGAATACGAGTAAAAGAATGGGAAAAATATACAAGGCAAACACTAGTATGAGAAAGCTAATATATTGAGGTAAAATAGATACTGTGGCTAAAGGCATTAAAAGGGATACAAAGAGTGCCTGCTTAATGATAAGGCGTTTAATACAGTAAGAAACTACATTTAAAACTTTACCAAAAAAACACACTATAATTTAAAACTTTTATACAGCATAAAAAATAACCTCAAATTATGTAAGACAAAACTTTGCAGAAGAGTAGAAAAATTGACAAATCCACCTTCATGTATGGAGATTTAAAATTTTCTCTGGAGCAATTGGTAGATTAAATAGACAGCTTAGTGAGGATCAAAGGATTTTAAAAATATATAATTAATAAGCTTGCTCAAAAGACATATACATACATACTTACACAATTAAAAAAAAACTACTTATTTTCAAGCACATATTAAATAAGAACTGACCCTTAAGTGAAAGGATGCAAAACTAAAATTTAATAACTATAATAAAGTTAGTTTGGAAATTAATTTAAAATTTAATGAAAACATTCCAAACTAGTGGGATTCAGCTAAAGCACTATATAAATAATTTAAACTTATGTTCTTATAAATGAGAATCAAAGGGCTAACAGTTGATGACCAAATGATCCAACCTAATAATTTAGAAAGAAAAGCCAACATAGCAAATGAAAGAAAATAGAAGGATGAAAAAGATAAAAATAAGACCAGAATCGTATAGCCAAATATTGCTTCTTTGAAGTTAATTGTTTTGAAGAATTTAATATGTAGAAAAAGAAAAGATATTGGAAAGCAGTAGAGAGACATAGCTACAAATGAAGGACAGATTAAAAGGCATTGAAAGAAAAATAGAAACACGATGTTGCCTGTAAATTTAAAAATGTAAACTAACACCCTAATTTTTATGTATAAATTATCAAGCATATTCAAGAAGAACTAGATTGTTTTAAGAATTCAGAATTTTATATAATTGAAAAATTGATGCTCATATAGAAATCGAATCATTGGTTAAAAATTGTCATGGATAGCATCTAAGAAAACTAAGTGAAAATGTATACATGATGATATTAAAATAGGAATAAAATGGGGGTCAAACACTGGGCACCAAGGTGGTATATCATGTATCAGCAACCGTGAAGAGGAAGTAGCAGGAAAGTAGAGACTTCTGATGTGCTTGATAACTGGAGACCTTGCAGATTTCCAATAGGTACTCACCTCAAAATTGAAAGATCATAAATGCTTATGGAAATCTCAGCAGGCCAATCTGATAAAAGCAGCCCAAACTGGAAGTGGCTTTGCAGGCTGTAATTCCCAGCACAACTACTTATACTAAGAACAAACTCCTGGGAGTAAAATTAAGATAGAAAAGGAGAGGAATATTAAGGGCAATCTAAAGAGAAAGTACAGATGAAAACACATAGGGGAGGAAAATAAAGCACATCTCAGAAGTTATGAAGACCCATTTTTGAGTAGTTTGTGATTACGACAGAAGAAGGAACATTAGAGTCATGAAGCTAAGGAAAACTGCCTTCTCCGGAACCCTGATTATTCCCTTCTCAGAGTGTGGGTCTAGGGTTTCCCAATCTAGATACCATTGCCATTTTGGACCAGACAGTTCTTTGTTGAGGGAGGCTGTCCTATGCATTGTAGAATTTTTAGCCATATCCTTGGTCTTACCCACTAGATGTCAGTGGCAACCCACCAGTTACGATAACCAAGAATGTCTGCAGACATTTCCAAATGTCCTGGGATGGTAAAATTGTCCCTATTTGAGAGCTCATCTCACCTAAGCATGAACAATAGAAAAGAATTGTGGTTGAATTTCATAAAAGTTATTGTGTGAAACAAAAAGAAAACGAGGAGAACAATGAATGAGTAATTCCGCTATCCACAGTGAAGACACATCAAAAAGATGTATTCGCAAAACATATACTCAAAAAAAAGAAATTACCAAAAACTGTAAAAGAGTGTAAATAACAATTAGAAAAATTTTAGAAATGAGATGATATGGGCAAAAAATTAACTGAAAGGAAGTTGACAAAACTCAGATAAAACTTTTTGTGGAAAAAATTATTTATTTCTATATATATAAATAAAATTATATGTATTATATATATAATATAATTTTATAAAAATGAAGGCTGAAGTAGAAGTAATGATAAAACACCATTGGGATGGGAGTGGACTCATGACCACATGGATGTACCACATATCACACCATCCAGAAGACGAGGGGATTTATCCATAGAGTTAATATTGCCATCCTGGAAAGAGCTAGGGGAACCCCAATGCAGTTTTAAAATGCAAAAATGCATGTTTAGTTCAAATAGAGAATCCACTATCCATTGCATTAGTCTGCAAACCTAACATTCAAAATTTAATGATAAAATTGATGATTATCCAAGGCAGACTTGCCAAGCTAAAGGAAAAATCTTACTTTAGCTCTTCCATCCATATTTACATTGTTTTCCAGGCTTCTCATTATTTCAACTCAGCTTCAAGATATGCTTTATACTCTTAATTTATTTTAAGGGATTATCAGTTATAAATTAATCTGAATAATATTAATTATCTGATTGCTGAGGGGCAAAACTTGATATGATGATATTGTATGCTTTAATATTTCCATTTGATATATATTACTTTAATAGAATTCTTCCAAAGCTACTGCTTAGGCAACATAATTTTCTTGGTTAGAAAATTCTAATGCTATGGCTAGTTGGGTAGGGGTACATACTGGGTTATATGATAGAAGTTGCTTTTTTAAAAATTAATTAATTAATTAATTTTTATTTATTTATTTTTGGCTGCATTTGGTCTTCATTGCTGTACACGGGCTTTCTCTAGTTGCTGCCAGGGGGACTACTCTTCGTTGCGGTGTGCGGGCTTCTCACTGTGGTGGCTTCTCTCGTTGCGGAGCACGGGCTCTAGGCGCGTGGGCTTCAGTAGTTGTGGCACATGGGCTTCAGTAGTTGTGGCTTGCGAGCTCTAGAGTGCAGGCTCAGTAGTTGTGGCACTCGGGCTTAATTGCTGCATGGCATGTGGGATCTTCCCCGACCAGGGCTCGAACCCATGTCCCCTGCATTGGCAGGCGGATTCTTAACCACTGCGCCACCAGGGAAGCCCTAGAAGTTGCTTTTAAGCTTTGCCTTCTGACAAGGTCAGACTAAACACATATTGTGTTATTAAATATTCTTCAAAATAAAGGAAATATATTGTAATAATTAGAGGAATTTAAACTGTGTTATGATGAAGACCTTTATTCTGAGAAAATTCTACTTAACTTTATGTAATAAAAAAATAAATAAAGGGCTGTTTTCTTGAAAAGCATAAAGATGCTGACAATGAAGAATACTTCTGTAAAATTAGAAGGAATTTTGTAGTAAAAACTGCATCATGATAGGAAAAGAAAAATCATCTTTGGAAACTAAAATAGAGTGTACAAAATGTCAAGGATTAGGGATATATAACAAAGTTTAGTTAAAAAGAGAAGTTAGATATGAAAAAACAAGAAATGTGTCAAATAAGCCCCATATGTATACCACTGTAGTTCACCAAGCTTATTCAATTGCTTTGTTTAATGTTATTAATATATTAACTAACTGACTTATTTACTGATTTCTGAATATTAAAAAGGAAACTTTTTTAAAGGAAATACTTGTTGCCAAACAGTATTATAAAATTGTCATCTGTAAATGGAGGAAATGTTTAATCATATACTACTGTGCGTTAAAGGCCAACTCCAAATCCCAGTTCAGCTGGCTGTAGTTTGAGAGTCCAATGCTGCATCTGTGAATAACTTGAGAGATCTATGCACCAAAGGGAACCATCTTTCTAGGAGTGAAATCAAGGAATTATGACAGAACAGAATAAAATTATGTTTTTCTTTATTTAAAGAGAAAATCAATAATTTTTTAATAGATATTTTCTTAGGGCAATATGATTTTGTGGAATGTTTTCACTTGTTCTTTGTATTCAGCATTTTTAATGAAATAGTAGTCGTAATACATACAGTTTATTTTTAGTTTTTTAATATGTTTCTCCTTTTTGTTTTGTAAAATTCATACTAACATTTTAAAACATACTCTTGATTATAAACAAAAGACATGTTGGAAAAATACACATTCATAGTAAATTTTGGATATAATATAAATGTCAGCACCCAGTTCAGGTTAAGAAATATATCTGGATTTGAAAAGGCAATTGTTTTGAAGTTAAGGAATGATAGCAGATTAGAGTATATTATTATCCATACTTCAAACTTCAAAATAGTAATAGATTTTGAATATTTAAAATTACCCAGTTGTTCACAGCTTGTGAAATTTTTAGTTTTGTTTTGGGGAAAACTTCCTTTAAACTATATTTAGTATTGATTTTTATATGAAAGAATAAATTTGAAAATAATAAAATATTTATTATTTCCTTGATGGTACATAATAGCAAGTCTTTCTCGAAAATTAATACAAATATATTTTTCTCACATAGGCATTAAAGGAAATTTGTTAAAAAGTTGGTCAAGAGGAAATGTAGTTATAATCTGTAAGAAAGATCGTTATAAATGTTTCAACATAGACAACTTTATGTGAACCTCGCAGATAGCACATGGTCCTTAAATACTATGACTGGCTTTGTCTGTTCCCTGTGACTGACATGTTAATTTCCAATTCTGAATCTCAAAATCCCTGATGAATCTGTACTTTTTCTGATTCCTGATATCTCAGTCTCACTCAAAGATGGAACAATATTTTGGACAACCTTTGGCTCACTGAATTTTGAAGCTGGAAGGGATCAGTAAAACCTTCTTATTTATAAATCTATAGATGGGAAATAAGAAGTTCAGAGGTTTTAAGTGGCTAAATTATTCCAAAGTCAAATAGAATTTTTTAAAAATTAGGATGCTTTTTACCACCAGTTTCTACTTTTACATTTACATTTTCATTCTCTTCGTTCTTCCTGAGAGCTAAGTAAAGAAGAGAAGGTGCATGATTCCATAAACATTCGTTGAATGAATAAATTCATTTCATGTACCTCATTTGAATATCTTTTGAATGGAGACATTCTCTGAGATGGGGAATACAGGGAGAGACTCTTGTTCTGATCTGGAATTTGATTACAAATTCAGGTGCTACATATTGATAATTTATAATTTATAGACCTCAATTATATACACTGTCACACGTTTCTCTCTGTGAAAAAAGCTGAACTGGCTTTTTATGGTAAACTTTGTGTCCCTCGTCTTTTTAAATTTAAAAAAATTTGAAGTATAGTTGACTTACAGTGTAATACTAGTTTCAGGTGTACAGTGATTTGATATTTTTATATGATTATACTCCATATAAAGTTAATATAAAGTATTTGGCTGTATTTCCTGTGCTATCCTTGTATCTTATTTATTTTATACCTAGTAGTTTATGCCTCTTAGTCCCCTTCCCCTATTTTGACGTTCCCATCACCTCTCTCCCCACTGGTATCTACTAATTTGTTCTCTGTATCTGTGAGTTTGTTTCTGTTCTGTTATATTTGTCATTTGTTTTATTTTTTAGATTACATGTGTAAGTGAAATGCTAGGTATTTTGAAAGTAGATAAAGCATTTGTTCCCAAAGGGTTCATAGTCTGATGGGAGAAAAAGCTTATTTATTGAGTACCCACTGTAGGCCAGACATGATTTTAGACACTAGAATCTTGAATAAAGCAGAGGCAGTCATTTCCCTTGTGTCTCACATTTTAATAGAGGTATGCACAGGGTATAAAACAGTATGGAGAAAGAACAGGTAATCTGCCCCAGTGACTCAGAGAATGCTCAGAAGAAAAGGTGAATTCAAAAGAAATCTTGGAAGGATGTGTTTAGCAGGATGATAGGATGGGAAAACATCCCAGCAGAGGGAGAAAGCAAGTGAAGCAGCAGAGAGTCATGACAGGGACCTCTGGGGAGGAAGGCAAGGACGAAGGGAGAAGCAGGGCTGACCTGGAACTAGGCAACTCTCCATGTAGAAGTCAAGATGCTGGAATCGAGGATGAATCGAGACCTCTATCTCTGGCTATGTGAACATATATCAAGACAGTATGGAATGGAAGGGAGATAATGATAAATTTAAAATTCACTGACGTTGAGAGGTCTGTGGGACTGACAAATAAATCAATAGGTAGTAAAAACAACAGGGAAGAAGTATGGACTGAAAATTTAGAATTCAAATCACCCATCACTTCAGCTTACACTCCTTCCATGACTTCCCACCCTCTATCTGCATCATCTCACATACGGCTGCCAACCCTTTAAAACAAACAAAAACCCACAATCTAACAGTATTTTTCTAAAAGATCACTGAACACCAAACAGAACCATCTCTTCTCAATACTCAATTATTTAAATTAACTAAATTTATGTAAAACCTATTACACTGCCCTTATTTTTCTATTTCATGGTAGCCTATCTGAGACCCTAATTTTGAAAACCACCAATGTATTCCACGAGATCAAGTTCAAACATAGCTTTAGCATCAGAATATTATGGTGAAAACATTTCCTCCTCTTTCTCCTGATTGTATCCTGATGCTGCTTCCAGCACATCTTGCCCTCTGACTGTTCTTCAAGTCTCATGCCCTGCTCTTTCTGCCCAATCTGGCTGTCCTTCTTGACACCAACACATGCATGTGGCAAGCACCCACTCATTTTAGGTGAGACTCAGCTTAAATGTCATCTCTTCCAGAAAGCTCTCCCTAGAAGATCACCACCACTCCTATTCTTCCACATAATGAACTGGTGAGTTCCCTAATTTAAAGAGATTGCTTTGGCACATATGATGTTCATCAAAGTGTAGCTAGAACACAGGGCTTATTACTCAACAAGAAGAATATGATTGTATCTGCACTGGTCAAAATCATGCAGTCCAGCATGGGCATCATCTACAAAGACATGGCCACCAAAATGCTGCAGGAGATCACTCTAAATGATGCCACAGATTGTTAGTGTGGACATGATTATTTTGGAGAAGAGTGCATTTTTAGCCCTCAGGGTAGAAAATAAGAAAACAAGCTACATCAATTAAAACAGCAGAAATGAAATGATCAAAGTATGAGTAGACCTCAGTCTGGAAAAAAGCAGGGTATGACTGTACATACTGCATGAGAGGAAGCTGCCTATGATGAGCATAGACCAGTGGTGTCATAGGGCTCACACCCAAGCAGACAGGAAGAGATATCAGGCTGCTGGCCTGCAAACCAAGCTCAAACCACACAAGCTTGATAATATTAAATATTTAGCAGGGTTTGTATCTGTGTGCCTAACAGAGGCTCTAGGATTTTATCACCCATAGATATAACAAAATATCTACTTATAGATAAAAACAGCTTTTATCTTAGTACCCCTGGAGATAGTAGAGAATAAAGGTTATTTTATTTTATTTTTTAAAATTAATTTTTATTGGAGTATAGTTGACTTACAATAAGATAATTTTAATTGCATTTATTTGTTTAGCTTCAATAAATTATGAGCTCTTTAAGAATCAAAAAAAAAAAAAGAAAAGAACCTAATCAGGTGAACAGTATTATGTATTTTTAATGCAACCACCTACACCTTTCCCTGTTCACTGGCTTCTCTGCACTAGCAGTAGTGGGATTCAGCATCAAATGTGAGGCCAAAAATAGGCTGGATGTAGAACTAGAGTTCTCCTCTGCCTCAGGAAAGACACTCCAGCAAAGCCAATAAATCAGCTATCATGTGATAAGTGCCAAAGCAGGCCAACCACTAAGTGAAGTTATCTTGGATAAACAAAAAAAGTATTGAGACAACAATTTTGGCTTTGAAGAACTTATGTTTTGGCTATAAAAATTTAAAAAAGAAAGAACTAAAATATAAATAGACGAAGATATGTGGATGTGTGTGTGCATATGTGTCCAGAAAATAAGAAATGCTTGAGGAGTGGTATAGACATATTAAAATGATATATAAGAAAGCTTACATGGGATGTAGTTACCAAATATGGGATAATTTGAATATCAGCATATGTAATAGTGGCAGATTATTATCTACTGAGAAAAGTAAGATTCATGAGTCTATATACTCCTTTGAATGAATGAATGAATAAGGGAGAAAAAACATTCTTCCTTATTGTAAAATGTCACCTAGTAAAATGTTTAAGGACTGCTGGAATTAGAGGACCACCATTTAGCAACCAAAATAGTTACATTGACAAGAGAAAAATCATCAATGGTTGCTAAAATTGTTGAATGAAAGCATAATAGGAAATAGGACTTTAATTCGTTTCAAAGCATCGCCTCACAACACACTCAATAATTATAGACTTTGAATTAGTAACTTAACTCTGGAAAAACCTGGCAGATACCACCTTAACCATGTGACCAAAATGAACATCACCAGTAATGGAAGATATCAAAACCTTGTATCACCTGATAAAATATAATGAAAAAAAACCCCACAGTTCTGATAAGATATAATGAAATGTAATGAAAATAAAATACTTTTGTGATATTTCTGCCAAAAATTCATAACTAGAATCTAAGCAGAGGGAGAGGGAGAAGACATCAGAAAAAACTAAACTAACATAATCAACAAAATGGCAAGCTTGTAGTCTTCAAGATACTAAGATTATGAAAGATATGAAGAGACTGAGGAATTGTTCCAGTTTAAAGGTGATTGGGGACTTCCCTGGTGGCACAGTGGTTAAGAATCCGCCTGCCAATGCAGGGGACACGGTTCGATCCCTGATCCGGGAAGGCCCCACATGCCACAGAGCAACTAAGCCCATGTGCCACAGCTACTGAGCCTGTGCTCTAGAGCCCACGAGCCACAACTAATGAGCCCACGTGCCACAACTACTGAAGCCCGTGCACCTACAGCCTGTGCTCCACAACAAGAGAAGCCACCACAATGAGAAGCACGCACACTGCATCGAAGAGTAGCCCCTGCTTGCCGCAACTAGAGAAAGCCTGTGCACAGCAACGAAGACCCAACACAGCCAAAAATAAATAAATATATAAAATAAATTAAAAAAATAATAAAGGTGACTAAGGACACACAACAAATAAGTATATTAGATATGATCCTGGACATATCATTGTGCTATAAAGTTCTTTATTGGATAGAGGGTAAAATTTGAATGGTGTTTGTAGATTAGATGGTAGGATGATAAAGTTCTTTATTGGATAGAGGGTAAAATTTGAATGGTGTTTGTAGATTAGATGGTAGGATGATTATCAATATTTATTCCCCGATTTTTATGGTTATACTATATATATTTTGTGATTATTTTTTAGAGTAATTTTAGGTTCACAGCAAAACTGAGAGAAAGTTACAGAGATATTTCATATTGCCTCTTGCCCCACACATGCATAGCCCCTGCAATTAATGACATCCCCCACCAGAGTGATATATTTGTTACAGTTGATAAACCTACATTGAAACATCATTATCAACAAATTCATAGTTTACATTACAGTTCACTCTTGCTGTTGTACATTCTGTGGGTTTTGACAAAGGCATCATACCATATACCTATAATTACAGTATCATACAGTGTATTTTCACTACCCTAAAGATACTCTGTTATGCATTTATTCCTCCCCCCCCCACACACAACATGCATGGATCTTCTTACTGTCTCCATAGTTTTGCCTTTTCCAGAATTTCATATAGGTGGAATCATACAATGTGTAGCTTTCTCATATAGGCTTCTTTCACTTAGTAATATGTATTTAAAGTTCCTCCATGTCTTTTCATGGCTTGATAACTCATTTCTTTCTAGCTCTGAATATTCCATTTCTCAATATACCACAGTTTATTTTTCAACTGAAGAACATCTTTGTTGCTTCCAAACATTGGCAATTGTGAATAAAGCTGCTATAAACATAAGTGTGGAGATTTTTATGTGGACTCATGTTTTCAACTCCTTTGGGTAGATACTAATGAGTGTGATTGCTAGATCATATGGTAAGAGTATGTTTAGTTTTGTAGGAAACTGCCAAACTGTCTTCCAAAGTGGCTTACCATTTCACATTCTCATCAGCAATGGATAAGATCCCCTATTGTTACACATCCTCGTCAGCATTTGGTGTTGTCAGTGTTCCTGATATTGGCCATTCTAAGAGGTGCGTCATAGTATCACAGTGGTATTTTTTTTTTTTTTTTTGATTTTGCATTTCCCTGATGACAGATGATGTGGAACATCTTTTCATATGTATGCTTTTCATCTGTATATTTTCTTTGATGAGGTGTCTGTTAAGGTCTTTGACTCATTTTTAAATTAGATTCTTTGCTTTCTTGTTGTTGAGTTTTAAGAGTTCTTTCTGTATTTTGAATAACAGTCCTTTATTGGATGTGTCTTTTGTAAATATTTTCTCCCAGTCTGTGACTTCTCTTTTCATTCTCATGACAGTGTCTTTCACAGAAAAGAAAAATTTTAATTTAATTAGGTCCAGTTTATCAGTTCTTTCTTTCATGGATTGAGCCTTTGGTATTATATCTAAAAAGCCATTGCCAAACTCAAGGTCATCTAGATTTCTCCTAGGTTATTTTATTGTTTTGCATACTACATTTAGGTCTGCAATCCATTTTGAGTTAATGTTTGCGAAGGGTGTAAGGTATCTGTCTAGGTTTTTGTGTTTTTACAGTTTTTCTAGCACCATTTGTTGAAAAGACTGTCTTTGCTCCATTGTATTGCCTTTGCTCATTTGTCAAAGATCAGGATATGGTATTTATGCATGTATATTTCTGGGATCTATTCTGTTCCATTGATCTATTTGTCTATTATTTTACAGATACCATAGTGTGGTGATTACTCTAGCTTTATGGTAAGTCTTTAAGTCTTGAAGTTGGGCAGTGTCAGTCCTCTAACTTTGTTCTTCTCCTTCAATGTTCGTATTGACTATTCTGGGTCCTTTGCTCTCCATATAAACTTTAGAACCAGTTTGTCAAAATTAACAAAATAGCTTGCTGGGATTTTGATTGGGATTGCATTGAATATATAGGTCAAGTTGGGAAGTACTGGTATCTTGACAATATTGAGCCTTCCTATCCATGAACATGGAATATCTCTCTGTTTATTTAGTTCTTTTTTTTTTTAGCATCTTTATTGGAGTATAGTTGCTTTACAATGTTGTGTTAGTTTCTGCTGTATAACGAAGTGAATCAGCTAGTTTCTTTCATCAGAGTTTTATAGTTTTCCTTATATAGCTCTTGTGTATATTTTCTTAGATTTATACCTAACCATTTCATTTTTGCGGGTGCTAGTGTATATGTTACTATGTTTTTAAGTTTAAATTCCACTTGTTTGTTGCTGGTATATAGAAACATGACTGACTTTTGTATATTAACTTTTCATCCTGCAACCTTGCTACATAATCTCTTATTAGTTGTGGTTGTTTGGTTGATTCTTTCAGATTTTCTACATGGAGAATCATTTCATCTGTGAACAAAGAAAGCTTTGTTTCTTTTTTCCCAATCAGTATATATTTCATCTTCTTTTCTTTATTTATTGCATCAGCTAGGAGTTCAAATACAATGTTGAAAAGGAGTGATGAATGGAGACATCTTTGTCTTTTTCCCAATCTTAGGGATAAAGCTTTGTTCACTCACCTTTAACTATTATGTTAACTGTGTAGGGTTTTTTTTACATCTTCTTTATCAAGTTGAGGAAGTTCCTCTGCTTTCTTAGTTTACTAAGAGTTTTTATTACAAATGGGTGTTGGTTTTGTCAAATACTTGTTCTACATCTATTACTGCATGTATGTGATTTTTCTGTTTTAGAATGTTGATGTGATGAATTGCATTAGTCAGTGTTCTAATGCTGAAGCAGCATTGCATGTTTGGAATAAATTTCACTTGATCATGGTACATACTTCTTTTTATACATTGTTGGGTTTGATTTGCTAGTGTTTTGTTGAAGATCTGTTTTTGCATCTGTGTTCATCAGAGATATTGGTCTGTAGTTTCATTTTCTTGTAATGTCTTTGTTTTTCATGTTAGGGCAATACTGGTCTCATAGAATGAGTTAGGAAGTATTTCCTCTGCTTCTGTTTTCTGAAAGAGTTTGTAAAGAATTGGTGTAATGTGCTCTTTAAATGTTTGGTAAAAGAAAGTTATATTGTAATTTTGGCAATAATCTTGCTACCTATTGATCTGTAGTAGACCATCCCAAATTTTAGACACTAAAACAAACATAAAGCGAAAACATTTAAAGACATTTCCCACAATCCTGTGGTTGAGTGGACTCAAAAGGAAGATTCACACATGATTTCAGTGAGTAGCAAAGGCTACAGTGATCTAAAGCTATACCAGCCTGAGTTAGAAGCCTGAGGGGGCTCTACACACGGGTGGCAGTTGATATTGGATGTCAATTAGATGCTAAGCTAGTGCTACTAACCATGATATTTTCATGTGGCTTGGACTTCTTATGATGCCAGAGTTCCTAGAATAGTGTTTATGGCTTTGCTACTTAAGTCCCAGAACGTTACTCCTGCTCCAATTTATTGGTCAAGTAAATTAGTAATCCCAGCTCAGATTCAAGGTTTCTTTGATATGCTGACCTTAAGCTGTGAGGAGGGTAGAAAAATAAAGGCTGAGGTTGAAGCTTTTCATTTGGTTATGTTGGGGAATTATAATTAAAAGTAAAATCTTCTCTCAACTACTTTACAAAGGAAGTAGAGAAAGAAAACACTTTTATTATTAAATAAGATTAAACCAGAATGTGATGAATATCACAGGCAATCCACTAAGAGATTACAGACAGAAAGGAATTTTACTCCCTTGTATAGCCAAACTTATACAAGCCATTAAATACGTTTTCATGATAAACAGTAGTTCTCAAGTGAGAGGACCTGACAGTACTCTCTGTCATATATAGTTCATACAAACTTTACTTAGTAATTGGGGTAACCATCCGTGTTAGCTTATTGACTCTATCCAGACGAAAAACAAACTTCTCATATCTTTATGATAGGAGGTAATTTTGCAACTTGGAGCAAGGTGTCTGTTGAAGTTAGGCTTTAGGCTCTTAACTGTCCCCCAAACTGGGAAATAGGGATGCTATCTTTCTTAATGTTTACATTTCAAAATGATGGCTCCTAGGTCCTTGAAAAAGACATCCCTGGTTCACAAAGCTAACAAAAAGCCTGTTTTGTTTTCAAATAACTTATATGAATCTCAGAGAAAGGAGGAATTACTTATAATTTTGTTTTCTTTTATAATCCTCTAAGGAAAAGTAGGGGAAGGGAATATTTTCTCTTATTATCAAAAAATAATTAAGCCTCCTACTTTTAACTTTTATTTGTTCTTACAGTTAATAGTGGACACAATGTCACAAGAAACTTTCTAATCTAGTCCAGTCCATAACATTTCTGGGAAGATTATCCAGTATATATGATTGAATTATTCCACACCTCTATAACTCATGATCCACAAGTTTAAATGTATGCTCTTTGAATAGTCAGGTTCTTTGAAACTCTACCTCCAACTGATTCATATTTTCTATTAATTGTGGCTATAGAGACTTAATTTTCTTCCATCCTCAAATGTATGTTTTTGGCCATTCTGTTTTCTTATTTCAGAATTTTCTCTTGTACATGATGAATAAGGGTGGGATTTCTAATTATCTATAAATGGTTTGTTTCCAAGTTTCTTAAGTACCCAGCTTGTTCATCTAAACTTATCCAAGCTTATGTGAATTGTTGAAATCCCATAAATCTCCCTTGATCCTGTAGATATTGGATGGGCTTAATTCTTTCTTTATAGACTAAAGCATTCATGATTATTCATTCCCTAACTCAAAAACGTTTACCTTAGTGTTTTTATGAAGTGTTTCAATCAAAGTCAAGGGAAACAGCTATTATCTTTTGATGAGCTATTGAAAGCAGTAGTGAATAAAACAAATATACAAATTAAGGGAAAATAATAAAAGTAAACCCCTCAAACATTTTTAGTGTCATATGGTGGGTCATTTTTTACTTAAAAATTGGAAGGGACTTATTGAGAAACTGCCAAATAAATATGGACGTATCCAATATTGTAAGACATAGAAAGGTTTTAAGTAGGAACTGTGTAGTAATGCTTCAATTAGTGTGTTCTCTGTAGAAAATGTCCTTTCATATTGAGTCAGCTGAATGAAAAAAAAAATCTTCATAATTCTGATGAAGCAGACTGCTGTGCAGCTACATGAAAAATATATTTTTAATCAGGAGCATCTATTTGTTATGGGCCAATTGAAGCAAACATAGTCAACCCAAGGGAAATTTATGAAGTCTTTCAAGTTTATTGTCCATGTACAGTCTCTTCTTTCTTTTCTGCTATGAGGTTGTTAACCTCAATTTCAAATAGAATGCCCTATGCTTTCCTCATTTTATACTTCTTATCTTTGCAGTTGGGGAAGACACTGATAAGTAGTATTTATAGATTATGATTGCTATACAGTTATTTAAACATCTTCAATTAAAGGGATCTTTAAATATTGAACAATGGATTAAAGGATTTTGTATCGCCTCTTTCTCCTCTTCCTCTCCCTTCTTACCCTCCCTGTCACCCTCCTCCTCATTTTCCCACCTCCTCCTCCTCCTCTTCCTCTTCCCCTTCCTTCTTCTTGAAAGCATAATAATACTAGGAGATGAGATGTTAGGGTGGTAGATAGAGGGAAACCTGGAAGTTGCAGTCGATCTTCCTAATTATAAAGTATACACACACACACACATTATCTCTCTCTCTCTCTCTCTCTCTCTCACAAAATGAAGTAAGCCTATCTGACTCAAGTCAACTAGTTATTGTTTGTGTGTGTATGAGTGTATGTGTGCGTGCAAACAATTTACTTTTAGTGTGTTTATGTTTATAATTGTGTATAAATATCTACATATATTTTTGTATTAGTTATCTATTGGTTCTGTAACAAATTACCACACATTTTGGATTTAAATCAACAAAATTGTATTATCATGTGGTTTAACAAGTCAGGAGTCTAAAATGGGTCAGCAAGGCAGCCTTCCTTCTGGAGGCTCTAAGGGAGAATCCAACCTGCTTCCTTGCCTTTTCCAGCCTTTAGAGGCTGCCTACATTTCTTGGCTCAGAGCTCTGCATCACTTTGACTTCTGTTTCCATTATCATATCTTCTTTCCCACTGCTTCCATTGTCACATCACCTCAAATTCTGACCCTCCTGTCTCTTGTAAGGATGCTTTTAATTACGTTTAGTTTATCTGGATAATTCAGGATAATCCCCCCCATCTTAAGTTCCTTAACTTAGTCACATCTGGAACATTCCTTTTGTCTAGTAAGGTAAGATATTCACAGGTTCTGGGATTTAGGACATGGATACATTTGTGGGGGGAGGGCAATTATTCAGCCTACCACAATTTTGAAAAAATTAGAATAATTTTAAATTTTAAATAAAAATTACAAATACTAATATAAAATATCTATCACCCAATAAAGAAGAGATAGTTTTATGTTATCATAACATTCAGGATATGAATATATAAGAATGGAATTTTATAGGTAAAGATCCTTGGAGCACCTCCTCACTTCCATTCCCATGTCATCCTCTCCAGTCATATCCCAACTGAATTTTATAGTTAATGGACCTTTTTAATACGGTGTTGATCTTTAATTTTTATTTGGACATAATAAAGATGTGTAAAGCTAAACATTGGAGGGTGTCTATCAAGGATAATTATTTACATTTTTAGCATAATTGAAATTCAGTCTTTTTTTTTCTCCTTGAATCTAATTAGATGATAACATTAGGTTAATATTTTATCATATTGGTAACATCAGTGTGAATATAGAAAAAAAAGAAACACTAAAAATTGAAATATTAAAACATTTTTAAATTAAAAAAATGGACCAGCGAGATATCTAAAACAGTTCTCCACAATCACTTTCTTTATATGATATTTATTTTATTTATGTATTTTTTTATACAATTTTTTTTTATATATATATAAATTTATTTATTTATTTTTGGCTGCGTTGGGTCTTCCTTGCGTGCAGGCTTTCTCTAGTTGCGGCGAGCAGGGGCTACTCTTCGTTGCGGTGCACAGTCTTCTTATTGCGGTGGCTTCTCTTGTTGCGTAGCATGGGCTCTAGGCACGCAGGCTTCAGTAGTTGTGGCACGTGCGCTCAGTAGTTGTGACTTGCGGGCTCTAGAGCGCAGCAGGCTCAGTAGTTGTGGCGCATGGGCTTAGTTGCTCCGCGGCATGTGGGATCTTCCCGGACCAGGGCTCGAACCCGTGTCCCCTGCATTGGCAGGCGATTCTTAACCACTGCACCACCAGGAAAGTTCCTTATATGATATTTAGATTTTACATATAACACTATGAGTAGTTATTCTAATTTAAGATTATAACTGTCTTTTTAAAGGTAAATGCTTTATGTTGATTAATATTACAAATGATATAATGTTATTATTGTGATTTAAATTTAACTACTTTCTATTGTTTCTCTTTATTTTTTATGTTATGGTTTGTTTTTTAATTACATTTTCTCCTTTCTTTTCTTCCAGGTTAATATGAAACACATTTTTATCATTTTCTAAAATAACACTAAAATATCCATTTGATATTTGCATTGGATTGCATCAAAATAGTATCTATGAAAGTATTAATGTAATAACACATCCAGAAAAAAATCTTCTGTCCGTTCATTTTGAAGTAATTTTCCTTCTTGAAAAAAGTCATGTTGTTGTTCTTTGCTTGTTTTGCTTTCATATAACGTAATTAAATATTAATAGATTTTAGAGAACTATTGTTTGCATGTGAAGATAACTAAATAATAACTAACTAAAATAATAGAGAAATAACTTATAATTTAAGAAAAGCAGTGAGCTGAATCTATATATTAAAATACCACACTGTGACCTAGAAAAATGGACACAGTGATTTACATACAGGAATATGCTACTAAATTTAGGCAGTAGACTAAAAAGGCAGCCTGAAGAATGGGACAAAATATTTGCAAACCATATACCTGATAAGGTGTTATTATCCAAAATACATAGGGTACTCCTACAGCTCAATAGCTAAAAACAAAACATAACAAAAAAATAATAATAATAAATTTTAAAAAGGGCTAAGGTTTTGAATAGACATTTTTCCAAAGAAGACATACAAATGGCCAACAGGTATATAAAAAGATGCTCAACATCGCTAATCATCAGGGAAATATGAATGACATGTTACCTCATATCTGTCAGGATGGCTATTATCAAAACAAAAGATAACAAGTGTTGTCAAGGATGGTGAGAAATTGGAACTCTGTATACTGTTGGTGGGAATGTAAAATGATATATAGCCTGTAAGGTAAATAGTATGAAGTTTCCTCAAAAAATTAAAAACAGAACTGTCATGTGATCCAGCATTCCCACTTCTGGATATTTAAAATTGAATATCTAAAAGAGTTGAAATCTAAAAGAATTGAAATCCAGATCTTGAAGAGATATTTGCTCTCCCATGTTCATTGCAGCATCATTCACAATAGCCAAGTTGTAGAAGGAACCTAAATGTCCATCAAGGGATGAATAGATAAAGATAATGTGTTAAATACATACAATGGAATTTTATTCAGCCTTAGAAAAAGAAGGAAATCCTGTCTTTTGCAGCAACATGGGTCAACCTAAAGGTCATTATACTAAGTGAAATAAGCCAGTCACAGAAGAACAAACACTGCATGACTCCACTTATGCAAGATATCGAAAGTAGCCAGAATCACAGAAGCAGAAGGTAGAATGGTAGTAACCAGGGGCTGGAGAGAGAGGGAAATGGAGAGTTGATGTTCAATGGGTATAAAGTTTCAGTTATACATGATTAGAAAGTTCTAGAGATCCTCTGTACAACATTGTACTTATATTTCACAATACTGTACTGTACAAAAATTCGTTGAGGGTAGAGCTCATGTTATATGTTTTTTACCACAATAAAAATGTATTACTTAACTTACTTTAAGTGCTATATCAGATAGTGAAACATTTTTAACATTTTGATTGACACACAGAATATAATGTAAAATAGAAATATCTCCAACAGCATTATCATTTCCATAATTACTATGATTAGAACTGCAAAAATATCAGGTGCATAGTTCAGTAAGGATAAGTGATTATATATATATGTATATTTGTGTGTGTGTATATATAGAATTCAAAGTAAGTTATTATAATAGGTTGAGGTTTATACTACTATATTTTTTCTAAATTTTCCTAACATGTAAACGTTTTATAGTTTAGACTTTCATGTTATAATATTGTGAATTTCAAACTACTACAGAGAAACAAAATATAAAGTTAATTTCACCCACAAAGAGATAATGATAGAAATTTGATTGAAGGTACTGAATTATGATGTTAAAAATAAGTAGTCAAATCTAAAATGATTATCATAAGATTACAACTTTAATATGTAATTTCACCTAGATATAGCTATTTGAAATATGTATTTGGAAAATAAAATACAGGTTTCCCTCACAGTCTGAAAGTAGAGCATTCCTATGAAACCTTTTGTAAGCTGAAATGGCATAAATGAAAGAAGCAGTTACCTTAGGACACATCTTGCTGATGGATGCACAAAATAAATTGAGATAAAGCACAGATGTTCTAAAAATAATAGTTTCTAAGTTTAGATCTTGGGAAATAAGGCAAATTTCTATTAACTAAGGAAGTTTCCTGTGATTCTTCAAATCACAAGATTTAGCAGGATCCTTTTATCCATTGAGCTCTAATTACAATTTAAAACATACTTATTTAAGCTTTACCACTGGTACCTACAAAAGTCTGGAGAAGAATGCCACTCTGACAAATAAAAAAGAATGATTTCCTTTCTCATTTCGTGTCCTTAACTTTTAAATTACATATAGATACTTTTCACTATTTGCTTCATTAATAATGTTTAATTCAGTTTTACTTTTTGTCTAAATACTTGGCATCTACTCATATGACTTCTTTGTACTACATCATCAAATGCATGTGGTGATTGGTGCCTAGTGATAGAATTTGGAAACAAATCACCTATTAGGTAAGCAAAAGTGCCTCTTCACTTGAAAACAGACCCCTTTTCACAGCCTAATGAATGTTTGTGAACTTCATGGATGTAGTTGTGTCTGTTTAGTTTGATAGATGATTTATTCAAATGAGGCATGTAGAAAAAAAAGAAATTAACAAGGTTATCTATCTGTGAAATATGATGACCTTGATTAAATGTGGCAGGCATCTTAAGAATATATGCATGGATCATGGATTATCCCTAATGATTTCCAAAATGCTGCAAATTCTTATGGAGCTCCATTAATTTTAACAGAAGTAATGTGGTTACAAATGTGAAATGGGAGATCTCCAAATGTATTACACAAGTGAAGGATTACCTAAGCTGCCACTTTATTGAATATATAGTATATTATTTGTGCATATTAAAAGATAATAAGCAAACCTGCCCTCCTGGCCAAAAATAAACTGAAGAAAAAGATGTCATTATTTTTACTTTTCAACCATTATGCTGTTTCCTCTTTACATATACATCAGTTTTTGAAGTTATTTTTTAAAAATATATAGAGCATGAGAGACACCTACTGGTTCTTGTAAACTATTGAATATTTTAAGCAACTTAAAATTATATTCAGTTAGGACCTTTTATAGTTACTTCAATTCATGTTTTCATTTGTCGTGCATTTAAAAATATTTTAATAGACTATTTTTAGAGCAGTTTTAGGTTCACAACAAAATTGAGCAGAAAGTACAACATTCCTGTACACCCTCTTTGCCCCTTTCCACAGCCTTCCCTGCTACCTGCATCCCCCACCCGAGATGTACATTTGTTGCAATTGATTAACCTACATGGACATGTCATTATCACACAAAGTCCATAGTTTCCATTAGGGTCCACTCTTGGTGGTGGTCATTCTATGGGTTTTGATAAATTTATAGTGACATGTATCCAGCATTATACATACAGAATAATTTCACTTCCATAAAAATCCTCTGTGCTCTGACTGTTCATCTCTCCCTTCCCTGGCAACCTCTCATCTTTTTACTGTCTCCAGAGTTTTGCCTTTTCCAGAATATCATATACTTTGAATCATACAGTATGTAGCCTTTTCAGATTGGCTTGTCATGCATTTTTTACATTAAAGATGGAATATAATAGTTCATTTGATCAATATATGCCTAGCATAGTTTATGTGTATCTCCCTCCACCATGAGTTTTCAGTACTTTATCATTGTTACTGTGTTCACCTCCAGAACGATACAAGTATTGATGTAATGTTTAAGTTTAAAGTGTTCTACCAGATTACACACAAAATGTCAACAATATGAGGGAACAGGATTTTATGTTCAAATATTAGTAGTTTAAGCAATGCTTAAGATGCAAACAAATAAAAAACCTACTTAACACCTGTAGAATAAATCCTTAAAATTTCTATTATTTGCATAATAACTTTAATCTCAATCTACTTTATGTTCCCACCTAATTGTGTTTCCTGCTCTTGGCCTCTGTTATCTTTTCTCTGTACCCTTTTGCTCTCTGCTCTTCCTATATTCAAGACAAGATGCCTGTTTCCTTTTTCAAGATTAATCTGTTTTCTATCTTACCCATTATTGCCAAAATAGTTAATGAAATTTTGCTCTCTGTTTATTTCAGTCCACTGGTAGTAACTGAAGTGTTGTATTCAGAGAAACTCTGTATTGTTTATGATAATAATAGCTGCTTAACAAATTTCTAAATATATAATGTCTCTAAAACTAGTAGAAGATTCTTTATAATTAATCTACAGTTCTAAACATGAATTTTACCTCTCATCATTTATTCATAACCCATGCTGATTCAATTTAGTGGCTCCACCATATTAACATTAGGCTTTCAAAAAAACTCAAGCCACCAAATGGGAGAGAACATGGAGGAGAGTGTGTAGGAGATTTTTATGGGCCAATTCTGGAAGTAGTCATATCACTTCTTCTCACAGCCCATCATTGCTAGACCTCAAGCCAACAGAATTCTAAAGGAGACCTGGAAGAGTAGTACTAAGGAAAAATAGAAAAGTTTGTTTACCAGTTAGCTGTTCACTGTCAGATTAAATGTGAGCTATGCTGGAGAATATTGTGATGTATTAGTAGAGGACAGTATGGCCTGGGTTACCTGGACAATCTGGGGTCATGCTTATCTTATTGTCTTAATTAATAGTCCCACTTCACTCTCCAAAGTCTCGTGGTATCTATGATAAATTATATAGTGATTTTATGTATTATGTACATTCTCCATGGGGAATATCTGTCCAAAGCTTTCCCTGAGGCTTTAAAAATACATCTCTATTTTAAACCATATATTTTAGACATTTGTCTCCTCCATTATTTCCTTTTTGACTACCACATTTCAGTAGACCTTCTGTCTTGTTCTAAATACAATATTTGTAATTCTGTCACCCCATCAGGTTATCATTTGGATTTTCTTTGTTTTATTGCCAGGTTTTTCATATGTGTAGATGGTAAACATTGCTTCTTACTTTTTGTAATTATCTTTAAATTCTTTGCAAACAGAATCTCGGCCATGATTGAACAAAACAATGCTTTAAATGAACACCAGTGATTTCCAAAGACCAAGATGAATGATCTGTTCGAGATTTTATTCTTCGTCAATCTGCATAGCATTTGGCATTATTGATTCTCCTTCTCCTTTGAAATTTCCTCCTTCCTTCAATAATTGTAAACTGTTTTGGCCCTATACCTACTTTTCTACCTCCTTTTCTCTTTCTTTTTTAAATTCTGCTTTCTATTAGTATACCTTTTAATGGGTATTTCCTCAAGTTTAGCCATATCTCTTCTTTATTTAGAAATACTTTTGTTCTTGCTTTTGTTCTGAGAAATGGAATTTGTTGCTTTTCTGAGGATCTATAAAAGCAATTTTATAAACCCTTTGTATTCTGATGTTGTATAGAGGTTCTGCAATCTGACAACCCCTTGTGCATAGGTATTAGGCTTTTCTTTCTTAGAACCACTCACAGCAATGGGTATGTGCCAAGTGATTATACAAGTGGAGACCAATATGAAGCAAATCAATAGTCCTCCAAGGGAAAATAAATTAACAAAAAAGCAATGTCGACAACAATACATGACATCTTAAGAAATGGGATGCTAAGATGTTAAAATGAGCGTAATTAATATAATAAGAGAAATAAGGTGATATTCTAGAAACAAGAAGGATCACTTTTTAAAGAAGAGCTGACTAGGGCTTCCTTGGTGGCTCAGTGGTTGAGAATCTGCCTGCCAGTGCAGGGGACACGGGTTCGAGCCCTGGTCTGGGAAGATCCCACTTGCCGCGGAGCAACTGGGCCCGTGAGCCACAGTTACTGAGCCTGCGCGTCTGGAGCCTGTGCTCCGCAACAAGAGAGGCCGCGACAGTGAGAGGCCCGCGTGCCGCGATGAAGAGTGGCCCCCACTTGCCACAACTAGAGAAAGCCCTCGCACAGAAACGAAGACCCAACACAGCCATAAATAAATAAATAAATAAAATAAATAAACCCAAAAGTTTAAAAAAAAAAAAAAAAAAAGAGCTGACTAGAGCTCGTTGGTTGTCTAACCATCACGCATTCTTGCTGTTTTATCTACTAACAGAGAAACATATTTGTTCAGCTGTTTTGCCATGTGGCTAAGAGGAAGACAACCCATTCCTTTATCTAGGATGAGTCTTTCGTTCATCCATGCTAATTATTTCATTCTATTTTCTAGTAAGGTGGCTTAATTCTTTGCAGTATGCTTTAGTGGGAAGCTTTAAAATCATCTCCTGGGATATTTGGGTGACTCTTTTGTTTACTTCTTTTTTTGTCTTGCGGATTTATTTTCCTCTCTCATTCCTTCTGGACTTGAAATTAAAGCATTTAGCCCTGAACTCTACTGGCTGCCATTTTCAAACCATGAATAAAAACAGGCTTAAAATTAATGCAAATGCCAAAGAGAAGAGCAACATAAAATGAAGATAAACAAGCAAACACAAAAGTAAAACAAACAGTGTGAAGAAGAAATGGGAACTTGGAGGCATAATTAAGCCAGTTACTATTTCTCAAAGCTGAAAGTATCTTACCTGGCACAGAAATGGAAACAACACTTGTTATGATAAATTTTAGATAGAATGGATACAAATGAAAAGTAAGCTATTGAAGTAGAAAATGGAGCATAGGAGTTCTCCCAGAACGTAGCACAACTGTATAAAGATTTGGAAAAGGATTATCTTTTTAATATTTAAAATGTAAAACTATAAATGTTCTATGTAATATTTTGTTGTATTAGTAAGAAATGGGGAAGGGGGGGAGGTTTTAGTAATTATGTTGCCATAGTGTATAGAATAACCTTAGTCTTACTATATTAAATCATATTTTGTAAGCAAACAATGTTTTGGAAGTATTTTACCATAAACATAAAAGAACCAAAGACAACCAGAAGACAGTTTGTGGAAAAAAGAATTAATTTCTTTCAAGGGCTTTGGTCTTTCATTTTATGCCTCATATTGAGTTGGCTTTGTTAATTTAATTTTCTGAGAAAAATAGAGTTATTTGAGTTTTTAATCTAATATTATAGAATTAGTAAATATTCGATCTCATCTTTGTTTGGAATCATGTAACATATGTCATTCCTAACAGTGTATACTAGAATACTTGTGTTTTTTATTTTACTTTAAAACAATCAGGCATTTTTCAGTTTGATCTCTCTACAGAATAAGATATTTGAAAAATTCTACTGCTTCTAATTTACAAGTTTCTACTATGATTTTCAATTTTTCCATTAGACAGTTTTTAGATTTGTGTTACTGATTTTCTTGGTGTCTTCACTTGAAAAATCAGTTTCCCTTATATTTCTTTCTCTCTCTTTATATATATATTATTAAGCTTATATGTCTTGTATTTATATAACATATACATTTAATAAAATTTTAGTTACTGAATCTGAATAGAGTTGTTTCATAATTTCATACTTGGCTAATATTTTTCTTTATCATATATGCCAATAAATTAATCCATCCCAAGATCAATAAATATGTTGGTACCCTCATTCAAAAGTATCTTAAAAATAAATTATCTTAAATATATTTTTGGTTACTTGGGAACAAATTTTGTATGTAAATTATTACAGGTCTATTTGCATACATGCACACGGCCATGTACACACACACACACATACACACACACACAGTCACATACCAGCATACTCTCACAGTCTCAAAGATCTGGTAATGAACTGATAGAATCATTTATTGAATAAATTAATAAAATATTTTTCATGAGTAATTAAAATCATGTATTATACTTACTGAAGTCTGAATATATAGCAGTTACTCAAGGAATAATATTTTGATTTTGATATTACACAGTTCAAACTTTTTCCTGATTTCCTAAAAGTCATTTATGTATGAAAAGCTCAAATGATGGTTTTCTTATAAAATTTATTCCATTAGCCTATCATATATTCTGCTAAACATTATTTCCATAAATCTATTTATTTGGGAGACCAAGAGCAAAATCCTGTTTCTCTCTGACTCAGTCATATGGCTGATATTTAATTAAAAACAAAAACTGATTATAAACTAATGATTCAGAACATCCCCCTAGGGAATCAGAGAGGAAAAGCTGACATAATATGACAGATGCTTCCTTTCAACCACTAGATATAGGAAACACATTCTAAATATGAAAAGTCAGTTTCTTTTCAGAAAACATATTACTGGTGTAGTAAAAAGAAAATTAAACAAATAATCTTTGAAAGAGGGAGACATCAGCGTTGTGAATAGTAAATCACTGATATTTGACCTGGAAAAAAATAAAGGAATAGTTTGCTTCATCAATTGTTCATTTCCCTTTGACAGTGAATTACAACAGGAGAAAATCAGACTTCTATGCAGTGGAAGCTTGATGCATTTTTAGAAGCCTAAGGTAAGCAGCAGCCTCAGTTAGCAGAGGCTCTTACTGCTTTCTGTCCATGCGATGTATTTCAATTAAATATAGATACTTGTGATGTAGTAAGATAATTTAAAAGAAAAAAATGTCATTTATCTATCACAATAAAATTACTCTCTATGTAATATCGTTTGCATTGAATTTATGTATAAGTCAGAAATGCATAAAATGAGGGAAGTATGAGAAAATAAAGATTTTTTTAAATCAAGGAGTTATGGAAGGTTGGACTTCAGGATAAATTAAATATTTATAATTGTTGCACTGTAAAGACATCTGCATAGAGAACTAAAAGGTGTTAAAATCTATTCTAAAATCTGACATGCAGAAAAACCGAGTTACCAATGAAGATGGAGGACAATGGGTATAAAACAAATTATATGACGTGTAGGAATCTGTCTTGAATGAATCTATGCTTTGTTGTTCACCTGAATAAAAATAAATTTCTAGAGGATATAATTTGTAGAAACGTGTGTCAAACACCGCTGTTGTTAGGCCTAATCCAATGTTTCCAAGTCGTTTTTTCCTTTCTCTCAAGCAAGAGATGCCCAAGTACCAGGATTTTGGCTGACATAAATTCTGATGTACTTTCCTGGATTGTATTTAATTTTCCTAAGATGTCCACACCCCTTTTTCCTCTCCCTTATTCCTGTTGGAATGCAGATATTGCAGCAAAGATATAGGATCCATACTGAGGCCACATAATAATAAAAATGAGAAATGGAAAAAAGAATCATGGAGATACATGCCCTGATATAGTTGATTCACTGAACTGACAGTCTTAACAATGCTTGTCATCATCTTCCAGAGTCTCATCCTTTAATATTAGCTGCATTCCATTATCTTCAGACTAAGGCATGCAAGATAACTGATACAAGGCTTATTTTTTTCTTGTGGCCCAGTTTCACTAGTTGTAGGTAGACAGTATATTTGTTGAATTGTTCAGAGGACACTTGATAATGTAGGGACAAATGATAGTGTAAGGAGATAATGTAAGGAAACATTTACTTAGCAATATTGGGGGCAAAAATTTGGGAAGCAGAAAGCCAATGCTACAAGGAACAAGCACCTTATACGGGGAGCTCACAGTTGAATTCTCACATCTGCCATTAAACATCAGTTTAACAGCTCACAAACTACTGCAGTGTGGGAACTGATGACTCCTGCACCTAGGTGCCAGAAGCTTTGTCTCTACAGCCCTTGATTTGATGAACACTTACAATGACTGAAATAGGCAGAAGATAAATTCTTCAAATCAAAATTTTTCTTATGTTCATTTTCTGTATTGACAACTCACACATATATATCATGTTGGTGAAACTCATGTCACCTATTAGTTCCTTAGCAGAAATGATGAGAGAGTGAATTTTCTAGTTTCCACCTTGGTAAATCAGGACATGTAAGGCAAGTGATCCTCTAAAGGATACAAAAATATTCAACAGATACTTGGAAGTCAGAAAACAGGACAGTTTATCACTTCGTGGCAGAGAAATTCTAATTCTCTCTTTTCTACTTTATAAGCTATTTATTCAAAAATTCTGTGTAAATATTATTATTATGAGTATGGTTATGGATATTAAATTAGTATCTATATATATTTTTAATACATTTCAGTAAATATATATATGTAAGATAACATGACATATAACATCTGTTCACCTAAAATAACTAGCTTTGTTGAAAAAAACGGCATTGATAAAATAAGCTACGTATTAATATTGACAGAGGTTTTGCTAAGAGGAAAACGTATTCTGTAATACAAGTGAAAATGCTTTGTTTAGACTGGAGGCTCAGGCTATAAATTAAAAAAAAAAGAATCCTCTTCCCCCAGAAAGATATGGTGCCTATTGATAGGGTGAAAGCTAAGAGTTATAGACTTGAATTCTGGTTATCAGTTTTACTTCAGATGACATCCAAGTAAAATATCACATAGGTAAGGATTTCATTTAAATTTTACCTCACCATTCCAGGAGCAAAACACACTTGCTTAAGAGCCCAAGAGAGCTAATGACTGAATACTGCCATATTATCAGTTGAGCCCTCCATCTTAATAGAAACACACAAATGAGGACAAATGATCAAATCATGTTTCCCCTTCTTATTTCCCTTTACAAGTATTATCCTCTGTGTATATAGAAGTTGGTTTGTGTGTTTGTGTTACTATAGTCCCTAAATTATCTTTGGGGAAAAACTGGGTAGTACAAATTATTATTGTAAATTTACCTATAAAATGTATGCAAACCCAATTAAACACACAAATGCAAATGCATACTGTTTTATATATGTTTCTCTTTGTGTTCCATAGTGAGTCCTTTGTATTCATCTATCTTAAAGATTTCAGGCTGTTTTTTGACTTCTTTAATCTGCTGTTTTACCTATACAGAATTTTTCTTTTATTTTAAATATTATTCTTTTTAGTTATAGAATTTTCATTTAGTACTTTTTATAGTTTTTAATAGTTTATATTTATCCCAAGATATCCTATTTACAAGTTGTATCCATTTTTTTATTTAAATCAATCATCTATTCAATATTTCTCTACTTATCTGTCTAAATAGCTGTTTTAAACCCCATTCTTGCAAATTTTAATATCCAAGTGATCTTGGTGCCTGATTCTATGACATTTCTTTTTAAGGGTCAATTTTCCTGCTTATTTGCTTGTACAAGACATTATGGACCATAGTTCATACGGAGTCCAAATTATGTTTTCTTCTTTTAAAAGGAGCTGAGCTTTGTTTTGGCAGGCAGTAATATTACTAGTATATCCATTTTATCCTGCCAGGATTAATGTTATTCTTTCTTAGACAATGTCACTCTATTTTTGTCTTTAACATTGGGGTGTGGCTATTAAGTCATCATCTTTCTTCCTTTGTATGGCTTTTCTGCATCTCAGTTGAATAACCAAGGTTTTTAGGAGTTTCTGTCTCTTCCAGTTAGGGCTGAATTCCTAGCTGTCAGTCCTAAATGAATTCCAGTATTTATGTCTATCTCACAGGCTCAGACTACAGTGAATGACCACAATGACTGCTGGTATACCCCACTCTGTGCAACTCCCTCCTCTCTTAATGCCCTGCTTGCAAATTCTAGCTGCTTCAAGATACTAAAGTTCTGCTCTCTGCTTTCACTGTCAGAAGCAGATGCTTTTCTGCCTTAAATTTGGTTCCTTTGTCTTAATTACACTACCGGAGGCAGATTCGAGATCTGTTCTCCTTTCTCCTCCCTTTCCTCCCTCTCCTCCCTTTCCTCCCTCTCCTCCCTCTCCTCTCTCCGCTCTCCTCTCTCGGCTGGAATAAACCCACTCTTTGCCCCACACTTTGGCGTCTCAGCGTTTGGCTTGCTGTGCGACGGGCCAGAAAAACCTGGTTCAGTAAAAAGTTGGCCAGCCAGGCAGGAGGGGAAGTCCAGATGGACCTTTTGCTCAGGGCTTGTTGGCCCCTTGCCAATATTGAGAGCCTGTGGATGGGTCCAAGCAGCTGCCTGGTCCATTTGTTCCAGGACCATCCCCAAATTTCCCCTGCCAGGTGCCACTGACGTTTCATTTTGCAGCAGACGGTTTTGGGTTTGGAAGACGTCTTGTGGATATTCAAAATTTATTAACTACCCTTCTCACTTCAGAAGAACATAGAATGGTGCTGGATAAAGCTTGGGAGGAGGCAAATGTGCTTCATGTAGACACCCCTGGCAAGCCGGGACCAGGCTCAGGAGAAAAGGGAACAAGAGAATGAAACAACAGGCCACTCTGCTGGCCGCTGCCTTACATAGGGAAGAGCCAGACCAAGTGGAGGACTCTACGAGGGAGTTGGCAAAAGGTCTGGTCCTTCTCTACAGCAGTTGTTACAGACAGTCCTGAAGTATCTGGAATATAGCCAGCAAGGGCCCAGGTGGAGCAACAATTCATCTTGAATCTTTGACTGGAATATGAAGAGAGACGATTGAGTTGATGCCTAAGAATAAGGACACGTGTTGCTGAACTGTGCCCACTTCTCTGGTGGCTGCGGTTGTGACTATGGCTGCTGGAGCGGGACCTGTGGCAATGGCGTTTCTCCCAGGATTTGGATGGAGTTTTCCTTTTCTGTTCCCATGACATGGAGCAAGACCTATGTGTGTGATGCTCTCTGGACCTGGATCTACAAAAAATATTTAGTTTTTAGCTTTGTTGACACTGTTTCTCATTTACTAAAGCCTCCTCTTTAAAGAGAAACTATCCCTCAGTAGCCTTACTTAAAGCCAATACTATTCCAAATCAGCTAAATCTACACTAAAATAAATTGCTGGTATATTAATAACTACATACTAGAATTTCGAAATCAAAATTTAACATTAAAAAAAATTAGACTACCAATGTTTCAGAGTGAAATGATAGTTTAGATCAAAATCTTTAAGACATGTGAAAAGAAGTATCAGTGTTCATGGGTGAGAACTTTGTGACGAAAGAATAGCTTGTGTCCTGGAACCAGTTCATTCCTTCCATCACTGTATCCTCCCATTTACTCACCAGATTCTGACTCTATGTCCTGTTGCCCAAACCAGCACTCCAAGTGCATTCATACATGGTAGTAATTCTCCCTGTGTGTGATAAATTCCCCCTTGACCTCTTTTCCCTTATCTTACTGTGGATTTTTCTTGACACCCTGACGTCACTGCAGTGTCACCTCCAGAGATAGGCTTCTGTGAGCCTTAGTTCATATCTGCTCATTCCATCATTCTTCATCATGGCAACCTATTTAATTCTTTGAATTGCATATTTTTCTAGGTGATATTTTATTGCTTATATTTTAATAAATTTATTTAATATTGTCTATCTCCATGGTGGTGATGATTATCATGGTAACTTTTTTGAATGCCTACCATTTGGTTGGCATTTTTAAAAGTGCTTTATATACAGAAACTAAGGCAAAACTCTCAGTACTCTTCTAAGGCAGGTGCTAATCTTGTCCATTTTTCAGAGGAAAACCTGAGGCTCACCAGGATTAAAAAACAAGCTCCAATTCACTCTGCCACCAATAGGTGAGGGTGGACTTTTAATTAACCCAGCAAGTTCAGCTTCAGAGCCCATGGTTTTGACCATTGTGCTATTCAGTGTCTCAACTGAGAATAGCTCACAGGTAAAGAAAACTCACTGTGTGCCAGATGCTCCTCATGAGCTTCCATGTTGAGTAGTTTAATCCCACAACAGCCTTCTGAGGGAATCATGTGCCTTCCAGTATTGCTGCTGGAGAAATTGAGGCAAAGAGAAGTTAAATCATCTTCCCAAGTCAAAAGGCCAGTGAGAGGCCAAGCCTGATTTGGACTCAGGAACCTGAATCCAGACTATATGCTTTTTGCTAGTGTGCTCTGTCACCTCTAGAAAGAAGGAGTCATGTTAACCTTGCTAGCTAATGCATTTCCAGCACTCAGTTTAGAGAATGGCACATTATAAGCATTGAAAAAAGGAAAGAAGAACAGTAATGGTTATATTTACAATACAAATAAAAAATACACATATAACTGTATATTACTTTAGAGTAAGGTTGAATAGCACTTCTTTTATTTCTTGTAAAATCCATTTTCTTTTCATAACCTGAAATATATTTTGTTATTCTGAAGCCATTAGGTAATATTCTAGATTCCTTCCATTGTCTAAGCTTCTAGGAAAAAAAATTAATATGCCTTTCATGATTATTTTCCTTATTATATTTAATATATACTTTAAAACCCATATATAAATATAATTGCATATATATTGTATAGTCCCCCAAATCATGTTTTACAACATGTTTACTTTTTGTTCTCTGTGTATTAAAACATTTTGTCTATATATTTTGATTTGGCTTTTAATGCTTTTAAGAAAACATTAGGAATTGGAGACATATTTAGAAAATAAGAGTAAACTAGAAAATTATATGAAGAAATTATACCTCTGTAATTGCTAATCCTTTATATTTTTTGATATATATAACAAAATTTATAAATAAAGTTGAATAATAGAAAGAACTTCTGTTTTTTTATTAAATCCATTTATATCGATATAATGTGTCTTGCTGGGTATTATGTTTTTTGTTATAACTTTATTGTAAATTATTTAAAAAATCAGTTTCTCATCTTCAATAGTATCAAAAATTAAAACTGTCTCTTTAAATTATTAATATTATTCCTTTGCAGTTGCATGAATAGTTATTTTGCTTTAAATTTTAATGTTCTGATGTGCTAATAATTTGGTTCTATAATTAAATTGATATTGATTTATTGTGATTTTTTGAATAATTTTTTAAAATGCCATGTTTAAAACATTTTATTACAGTCATATTTGTACTGTACCGTACAGACATGTACTGTACCGTACAGACATGTACTGTAGTACATTTTCTTCTTTTCTAAAGCTACTGTGTGAAATAACTGAAATAAAAATATTTACAAATATAATCAGAAATTATTTACTAATTATTTAAGAGAATTTTCTGACAATTTTTTTACATATACTTCCTTATTTGATATTTATAACATTCTTGATAGTTAGTGATTATTCCTTTTAGAGCAAGACATTGAGTCTCAAAGAGTTGAAGCAAGTTATTAAATTTCACATCGTGAATAGGGAGCAAAACTAGAATTCATAAACATGGTTTCCACAGTTCAAATAAATTTGTCTTGTTTGTTGAGCATTATTAGATTCAGCAGAGTGAGTTGTTTTTGTATGTTCAGAACTAAAGAGCCAAGAGAAATTAACTCTAAAAAATATTAAAGCATACATTTAAAATCTCGTCTATGTATATGTTTTACCTTCCCTTGTTATGTTGGGTACCACTCCAATTTTCCTCCCATAACAACTTTTACACTTACAACAAACACTTCAAAATCTATTGAACATGTGACTCAGTCTAGACAGTTCTTTGAGGACACAGATGTTACCATTTTTCATCTGTGTAACCATTAGTTAGGAAAATCAAACCAACCTGACTGATTTTATGATTGATGTAAAAGAAACTAAGGCAAAGGTGCTAATCTTGTCCATTTTTCAGAGGAAAATATGAATTGTGATTATTAATTGATATTGCTATTGTGTGTCTCTAAATTCTGGATTTTTAATGTAAATCTTAAAAAGAGAATATCAAACAACTCTACGTTATGGCCACAATAACATGAAAACTCTTTATATATTTATGGAACACTTGTTTATACTAAATATGAGGGATTTTTTTATTGCCAGCTATTCAAATCTCTTGTGGAACCAGGTGGGAGCATTAACTATTAATTAGCAAATACATATTTTAAATGTTGCAAAATGAATGATGACAGAAAAATCTATCCAGTATTTAAGCCTGAAATTTCATAGTAAAATTTTTTAAAACTTGTATAAAAATACTTTTCAGACACTTAAGTACATAGGCTATTCATTTTTAAATTTAATATTGTATTTTTTAAGGGAAAGAAAAACAGGTTTTAATTATCAGAATTAAAATGAAAAATTTCATTTGTTTCCAGTGTTGAACATGACATTGTGTTTGGAGATGCAGAAAATGTACTGCTATTGTAGGTGTTAGTTTCCAAGTAGATCATTCATTCATTTCTTTACACAGTCATTCAGCACACATGCATTTAGTAGGCAGGTATTATGTTAGGTGGTATGACTAATTGGGAAACAACTGTGGTGCCAAGAGAACAGACTCATTCATCAGTGCATACAAAATACTATCTAAATATATCTAGAAATGCAGTAGAACAATGATTCTAAAATGTAATTGCATACAAACCAACTAGAGGTTGGTTAAATTGTAGGTCTGGAGTGGGGCCTGAGATTTTACATTTCTAGCAAACTCTAGGTGATGCAGGTGCTACTGGATTACAGACTAAACTTTGAATAGAAAGGCGTTAGCAGATGGAGAAAATAATTTCAGTAACTTGAAATTCTTAGTATTACTGTTATTTTGATTTAATTCATAATTATGGAAGGGTGAGTTCTTTGAGAAATTGTATGTTCTTTTGATATACAACTTAAGACTTTCCTATATTTGATGTTTACAGTAACTTATAATGTTCTGTACTTTAACACTATGCTCTCCTTTCTGAATCATATCTGTAGAATGATTAGTCAATTCATTTTAAGCTGAGAAGATGGAATTAAAAATCTTTATTCTGTTCCTCTTGCTGGGCTTCTATTAATCTGTAACTTATTCATCAGTATACCTGAAAAGAATATCATACTGCTTCCTATGTAATTTAAGGTTCTTGCAATACTGTGCAATTCCTTTTACATATCCTTGTTTTATTTTTTGTCATGCATTTTACCTTTATATATGCTATGAGCACAAAATGAATTGCTATTTTTTTCCTTAGTCAGTTATCTTTTAAAAGCTATTAAAAATATAGCCATAAGAAGAAATAAAAATAATTTTATTTTACCTTCACTTAATTCATTCCAAAACACTCTATTTCTTTGTGTTAATCCAGGTGTTCTGGCAGTGAACACTTTCGTTTTGTTAGTATGAAAGTCTTTGTTTCTGTATTTCTCCATAGTCTTTATAGTCTCTAAGCATTTGTGTGCTTAAAAACAAGGAAATTGCATATTTTTTGGGGTGGCTCAAAAACTAGAAGTCTTCAATATATGGAAAAACTTTGATTTTATCTGTCTGAAGGTAGGGGTAGTACTATATGGAGTCTTAAAGTCTAATCCAGATATGAAAGTAGAAAATTTGGTTTTGTTTAAGGTAACAAACAAGTAAATAAATAAGTGAATGAAAACTATTTCAAAAAATAGAAAAAAGCAGGAATATTCAACAAGTCTAAAAATTGTGATTGAGTGTAGAAGCGAAGTTGGAAATGAATTCCAAAGAAAATTGCACAATGAAAATATAATACTTGTGGATTAGCTGCTACAGGATTACCAAAATATATGTAAGAAACTGCAAACTTGTTTGTTTTGACTTTTTTGTATCCTATATCAAGGGGAGATTAGATAAAAATCTGTTCTGCTGTTGTTCAGTGTGACCTGAATTTTCTTGAAAAGATAGTTAACTTAAAAAATACAAAGATTTTCCTCATTAGTATAATAGTACATGATCATAAATGTAAATAAAATATATAAATAAAACTGTTAGAATTTGAAAGTTCTGAAAAGAAAAAAGAAAAAACTAAGATTATTCATAACTGTATCACCTGGAGATATTCACTTTTTAGTATTGTTGGTGAATTTCTAGTCCCATTTTTCTAACTACATTTTCCCCCATAGTTGAGATACTTCTACATATACACCACTTGAAAGAGTGCTTGATATGTAGCAGGTGTTCAGTAAAGGTTAGCTATTGACGTTGTCATGTGTTATTTTAAATCCTCCCTCCTAACTTTGGTAACAAAAATATTTTCTCATGTTATAACTAATGCCTTATAAATTTTTTTTTTTTTAATAAATTTATTTATTTATTTATTTATTGTTGTCTGCGCTGGGTCTTCGTTTCTGTGCACGGGCTTTCTCCACTTGCGGCGAGCGGGGGCCACTCCTCATCACGGTGCGCGGGCCTTTCACTCTCGCGGCCTCGCCCGTTGCGGAGCACAGGTTCCAGACGCGCAGGCTCAGTAGTTGTGGCTCACGGGCCTAGCCGCTCCGCGGCATGTGGGATCCTCCCGAACCGGGGCACGAACCCGTGTCCCCTGCACTGGCAGGCGGATTCCCAACCACTGCGCCACCAGGGAAGCCCCATAAATGTATTTTAAGCTATGGATTAAAAAAAGAAAATATAGTAGTAATATAATAAATCATGTTATAGATACAATAGTAAACATATTTTGAGAACTTACTATTGAGATTGCTTGAATATTCTTAGAACAATGGAAATGCAATATGAGACGTTTGCCTTACAGTAAAACAGTTGCATAAGTAAAACAGTTGCATAAGTACAACAGTTAAAAAGGTGGGCATGATGCATATTATTTCAGAATTTAACAGCGCTTGATGCTGTATATCTTGATCAGACAGAACTTGGGCCATATACATGGAACAAAAAACATAAAAATAAGATGCTGGATGTCCAGGAATTCCAGTAATAATTAAACAACATATAGAGAAACATCAACATATGGTTAACTATTTTAAATAATTAGAGAAAATTAAAGAATTAAATATTAGGTCATGGTTAGATTTAGGATGAAGAACACTTAAAAATTTGGAATACAAATTCATGTTTACGAAGTGAATGTACATAATATTAATGCTATTTAGAAAAACTAGAAGAAATGATAAATATTGAGTTACCAATATTGAGTTTTCAGTATAAATCCATCACCTGGCATTGTACTTTATGTATTTTATCACTAATTTTCAGAAGACTCTTTATAGTGGCTCTGGGAGAGGATTTGAGCAGAATTGTGTACATCAGAAAACTAGGACAATACAAATGTATAGTTATTGTGAATTCATTTTTGCTTCTATTTTCAATTTGAACCCCTATGTATATTTAGCTTGTCCATTTGCTACCATTAAAGGGATTTTAAAGGTAGAATTTCATGGAGTTCAGATAAAATACTAAGAATCCATGAGGGTATGTGACTTGGCATATAATAATAGTAATATTAATTGTATTTCATATTTATTGACAACTTACTATTTTTTAGTAGTCTACTCTTTTTTTTTTTAGAATAGACACATGCTTTTTATTAATTTTTTTTTTTTTTTTTTACTTATTTTTGCCTGCGTTGGGCCTTCGTTGCTGTGAGCAGGCTTTTTCTAGTTGCAGCAAGCGGGGGCTACTCTTCGTTGCGGTGTGTGGGCTTCTCATTGAGGTGGCTTCTCTTGTTGCGGAGCACGGGCTCTAGGCATATGGGCTTCAATAGTTGTGGCACACAGGCTCAGTAGTTGTGGCTCGCGGGCTCTAGAGCGCAGGCTCAGTAGTTGGGGCGCATGGGCTTTGTTGCTCTGCTGCATGTGGGGTCTTCCCGGACCAGGGCTCAAACCCATGTCCCCTGCATTGGCAGGCAGATTCTTAACCACTGTGCCACCAGGGAAGCCCAGAGTAGTTTACTCTTTTTATATGCCATTATTTCATTTAATTGTCATCAAAACTCTGAGACCTAATATGCCTCTGTACCATTATGAAATCTTTATCTTAGAAAAGGAGGGCAGGGACATTTGTAGGAGAGAGCAGGACACCATAAGACTTAGACTGGCTTATTCCCTAGATATAACTTATATAAATTTAAACAAGAGAAGGAGATAAAAGGAACAAATTTTTTCAGTTTTACATCATGCTTTGTGGTATGGACAATCATTGCAAGCTTGATATTTTGTAATATGCTTACTTAAATCAGAGGAAGTCCACTAATCAGAATAATGTTCCAAATATATGACAAAATAATACTAGTAAAAGCTATAGTTGGATGGCATCCTGCCCATAACCTTAGAAATTAAAAGGAGTAAAAGTCACCTTATGAGGAGTAGAATATGTGACCAGGTCATGTTCAGGAAAATAGACCAAGAGTGAATTGTCTTACAAATGTAGGTTTCGAGCAAGTGTGAATTTTTAGTTTCTGATTGAGCATTTCAAATAATTTAACTCTGATTATTTTTAATGTAATTATAACCAGCTCATTGAAAAAATTGCACTTGATAGTTGTAAACAGAAAACCAGCATTATTCTCTCATTTCTCCTTTAGATTTGTTCTGTTAATGAATTGTTTCCTGTCTCTTACATGAAATCTTGAGTAGGTACTCTTTCCACTTTATTTTTTATTCTTTTGGGTAATACAAAATAATTATACCCCAGTAAAATATTAAGTATATCAAAGTGTCCATGTTTTCCAATAAAGACTCTCCATTCTAGTAGTTTAGGACAGCTTCATGTTTGGAAATCTTGGGTGACAGGGGTTAAGGGGAACCTACATATCTTATTTTCTACTCTTTATTGTATAGTCCACTTTTTTCTCTGTATACTGCTTTAAACTTTTATCAGACCCTAGGAAAATGAAGGAGAGGTAAGAGATAAGAAAGATCTGATTGAAGTTTAACCCAATTAAAATGTGGTTTTAATTACCTTTATTGTAGAATATGCTAGTTTTGGCTCTTTCTCTTCATGGGGTAGTTTTGTATGTCATTTAAAGATTTCCTACTTAAGTCCTACACCTGCATTTTCCTACAACAGCTGATGCCTTCTAAAGCTGTCTGATTTGACTTCAGCTTAGTCTCTGGGCTTCTGCTGCTTCATGCATTTGGGGTAGGGGGCATACCTGCCTCCAGTTATATCACTTGAGGAAGGACTCTTAACAGAATTCCAGGGTAAACTAACTCCATTCACTTAGCAAGGGCTTGCATACGGTTCACTTGGAAACATTTAATCCTGCCTATCATAGTTACAAATGCAGCTCTTCTCTGTTGTAGCTCCGTCTTTTTTTCTACCAGCTAAAGCTGTCTTCTTACTTTTAGATTATTTTTGAAAAATAGGCAAAAAATCTGTCCCCCATCCCTGTGACACTCACACTCATGAGGTGCAGAACAAGCAGTTTAAGTAGGTCTCTTGAGGACCTTTCACTCATTTAAAGTGAGGAGAAAGCATTTTCTTCTACAATTCTAATGTGGGCTTCCTTGAAGGCAGTGGGCTAGGAGGAAGCTAAGAAGGATTCATTCTGCGTCACAGCAAAGGCAGGTATTGCTGAGGTTGGACATGTGTCAGTAAGTCCTGGCAATCCTATTAGTCCTGTTTCTCCTGGATAACCTGGAATTCCTAGACTCCAGGATGCACAGAGGAAGAAAGTGGTTCTGAGATTGTGCATTTTATAATCAACTAATTTCTCTCCATTTAGGGAGGGGAGAGTGAAAAATACACACCAGAATGGAAAAGGTATAGTTTGACCACTCAAGAAGCTTAAATATATAAAAGAGAAGGCTATCATGAAGAAGTGGGTAGCAGATTTTGTTGTGATTATCCCTGTATTATGCAATACAAGAGATATGGAGAAGGAAACTAGAGACTAAAAATAGTTATAACCAACACATCCTCTGCACTTCCCTTATGTTGAGCAAGGAAGCTAACTGTTGGTCTATTACTGTTCTTTAAATAAAATAGCGATTGTTACTTTAGCAATTTATCATGCTATTTGTTAAAGTATTTTTTGTAAGAAAATTGGCTTGATGGGTAAAGATGAGCTTTTCTTACTTAGATGCTCACTTTTGTGACAACTTTAAAATACATTTTTATCATTTAGCATTTCTCAAATTCAGTCTCTGTGGGAAGCTGTCTATTATAAGGCAGATTTGTTCAACAGGTCCTACAGAACTTCACAAATTCCTCCCTCCAGGGTTGATATTTGTGGTGGTATGAAACATAAAGAAAACCATTAAAGAAAATAAAAAAGATATAAAACATACACAGGAAAATGCAATATATGTCCTTATTTCATATACTTAGAAACATGGAGATCAACCCCAAAGAAAACTCACCTATTGTTACCAAAAGTTAGAATTAGCTTGATCAAAATTAATGCTTAAAAGGCATATAATGTTTTTGCATTTTAAGTAATGTCTCTCTATTAAGCACTAAGTGGAAGTATTTTTTCCAAAGATATTTGTATCTTTTTATTATTTTTAATATAAGTTAAACTACCAAGTCCATAGGAGAATACAGTATTAGTATTCTAAGGTCATTCCTAGACCACATTTCTCTTAAGATAAAATAATTATAAATAAACCTCAATTTCTTGGCAGCCATTACTCAACAAATCAACTTTATGGGTAAACAGAATATAGTCTTAGATATGAAGTCAAATAAACAACAAAAACTGTCACCATATATTAGAGGCAGCTTGAACTTCAGTTCCTTATGTTGTGCCTTGAAAAGTATTCTTTGTTTCCAGCTTAGTAAACAACATTTTTAAGGAAAGAAATTTGCTTTGGTTCTTCACAAAAGAGCAGTATAATTCAGTGGTTGTGTAGAGACTGAAGTCAAAACACCTGGGTTCAAAGCCTAACCTTGTCACTTATCAGCAATGAGACTTTAGGCAAATTATTTTGCCTTTTTGTACCACAGTCTAATTTCCCTGTGTACAGCCTTATAATACTGCCTACCTTATGGGATTTCTGTGAGAGTTTAATTATTAATTCATATAGCGAGCTTCAAACAGCACATGAACACAGTAGGCAGTTTATGAGTGATTACTATTAATGTAATTAGCATCCTCTTGGAGAAAACAAGATTGTGTCATGGAAAGATACTTCATTTCTGGCCTTTGGCACTACACATATATCATATTATTTTCCCACAGGTAGTTCTCTTTTCCATTCACCTCTATACTACTAAACAAACTTTCAAAACTCTTCTAAATCCTATTTCCTGTTTCACTGAGAATATTGAGTCTTCCTTTTTATCCAACTTCTTTCAGTTTTAGAGGATGGTGTTGTTGAAAGAAAAGTCATGCACCTGCACCCTGGATAACATTTCCACATACCTTTTCCTGGTCTTTGTTCCTCAGTCATTTGCCTTCTCTATTTTCCATGTATTTATACCATTTCACTCATCCACTTTATATACTTAACCCATGCACATATTCAAGTATCATCATTCTTAACCATCACCCTGCAAGCTTTTTGTGATCCCACATCACCTTTCAACATTGTTCAGTATCCTGTTTCCTGCTTCAAACCCATGTTTCTAGAGATTGTACCATAAATTGAACTCTCTACTGATTCACTTCTAATTCTTGTATTTATCTCTGGTCTTTCTCTGGAATAATTCCCATTAACACCAGCCACAACTTCCACATGGAATGGAATGTGGAATCAGCAAGTATCAGCTTTTCCTATTGTATATCACTGCCAGATTACAGAATGTCACATACTCATTCCTATACTTCTACTCCCTGAATTCCATGACTCCACGTGCTTCTAATTCTTATACATTTGTGCATAATAATTCTCTGATGTCTCCTTTATGAGCTGTAATTCCTTTACATGTCACTTAAATGTTGGTCTTTCTTAGGATTTTGAAGCAAACACTACTTTTCTCCCACTCTTTATTCTACAGGATAAAACTCTTCATTCCCTTGAATTTTCCCAACCAACTCCATGTATTTACATTTTTTATAATCAATATAACCTTTATGTACAATACAATGCACAGATCTAATGTATAGTGTTCGGTGAGTGTTGATAATGTCACCTTAATCACAATATGAAATATCATGTTTATCCCAGAAAGTTATCCTCTAGTCCCTTTAAAATGTATTATATATTAAGATATTGAATTAAATTTAAATATTATAATTGAATAAAATTTTTTAAATGTATCAAAATTTGTGAAATTACCTAAATCAGTGTTTAGAGGGATATTTTTAGCATTAATTGCTTGTATTCAAAAAGAAGGATGGGCTCAAATCAGAGTCCTAATATTATTCATATAACAAGCAACAAGTTAAAATCAAAGCAAGCAGAAGGAAGAAAATGATAAAGAGCAGAAATAAGTGACATTGGAAAAAATTATAGGTGGATCCATCAATCCGAATATTTGGTGCTTTGAACATAAAAATAAAATTGATAAAGCTTTAGCTACATTGGCAAGAGAGGAGAGGGAGAGCAAGAGAAAAAAGGGAGAGGGAGACGGAGAGGGATAATCAATATTAAGAATGAAAGACAGGGCTTTCCTGGTGGCGCAGTGGTTGAGAATCTGCCTGCCAGTGCAGGGGACACGGATTCAAGCCCTGGTCTGGGAGGATCCCACATGCCGCGGAGCAACTGGGCCCGTGTGCTACAACTACTGAGCCTGCGCGTCTGGAGCCTGTGAGCCACAACTACTGAGCCTGCGCGTCTGGAGCCCGTGCTCCGCAACGAGAGGCCGCGATAGTGAAAGGCCCGCGCACCGTGATGAAGAGTGGCCCCCGCTTGCCGCAACTAGAGAAAGCCCTCGCACAGAAGCGAAGACCCAACACAGCCAAAAATAAAATAAATAAAATTTTAAAAAAAAACTGCTAAAAAAATTTTAAAAAAAGAATGAAAGGCAGAACATCCCTATAGATTCTATAGATATCAGGAATTATAAAGGAATATTATATATGACTTCATGCCAACAAATTTAATAAAGTTGCTATCTTAGATGAATGAATAAATTCCTTGAAAGACATAAACTACCAAAGTTTACTCAAGAAAAAATAGGTAACTGAATAGCTTTATATATACTGAGAAATTGAAGTTTTTCATTAAAAAATCTTAATATAAATTCAGATGCCATCTCAAAAACATACACACAAACTGTCAAGCCCAGATGGCTTCACTGGTGAAATCTTATAAAAGTTTCAGAAGATATAATATCAATTCTACACAAGCTTTCCAGAAAATGGAAGAAAAAGCAGTATTACCCAACTCACTGTATATAGTATTTGCCTTTTCCTTTCTGTTCTTGAGATTTTGTAATTTCTAATAATACGTCTTCAAGTCCACTGAATCTTTTGCTGTTTCCAGCAATTTGCTATTTGCTATATTCTTCTAACAAATTTTTATTTCAGTTAATAAATTTCTCAACTCTAGGGTTTCCTTTTAGAAAAGTAATGTTTAAATTTCTGTTGAGATTATCTACCTTTTCTTTCATTGATAGTATATTATCTTTCAAGTTTTTGAAAGTATTTTCAACTAACGCTTGAACAAATTTATGTTAGCTGCTTTGAAGTCATTGTTTTCTTAATCCAACATATAATACACTGTGAGGCAATTTCTATTGACAGACCTTTTCCTGAGTTTGGGTCACACTTTCCTGTCAATGAAAGTCTAGTAATATTTTGTGGAAAACTGGACATTGTAGACAATGTGTTGCAGCAACCTGTACACTAATAAATTTGCATGGCTTTAAACTGTAAACTGGGTCCCCCCTGTGGCATGCAGTTGCGGATATCTCAGCTTTAATATTATGGCTTCCTACTGCTACTTCTTTTTTTAAGTCTGACCCTTGTATAATTTCCCCTGTGCTTGAAATACTTGGTGCTCAGCTATAGAACTTACCCTTTCTGTGGTTTTCTTACTTCCAAGATTACCTCCTTATTTTCAGATGCTCTCCTTCCTTCAGAATCTCTACTCTGAATTTCAAGGCCATTCAGCCTCATATATCTACCACCTAAGCTGTGAACCTTTGAGAATTCAGTCAGTTAAGGGGAGCAACAAATTGACAGGCTCCACGAAGCTCTAACTTTCAAGAGAAGAACTTCCTTTGGACTTTGCTTTTTTACCAAGGAGACAGGGATCCCCCTTGTGAATGCATAATTAAGCTTTCAATCAGATATTTTGGGAAGACTATACTCTAATTTGGTTTTCACTGTTTCTGGGGTTGTCTCACAGCCAGAGTTTCTTCATAGCCTTTCACACTTCCTTCCAAATACAGTATTCTGATCTGCCTACCTTTAATAGGTAAGGCTGTGGCTTTTCCTACCACTGTTTCTGTTGCCCTTGGAAATTCAGTGGTGCTCTCAAGCCAGTAAACCACAAACTTTCAATAAATACCCTATCCAGTTACATTTATTTTTCACAGTTAAACTGTTATCAAGCTTCTGTTGTGTTTTGGACACTTTCCAATGTCTAACTTTTTCCCCCCAGTTTTTACATTTGTTTTTATGGGGGGGATCACATCATCATTATTCTCCTTTGGCATTACCAAAAAATTTGGTATTTTTTCTTCCAGACCATGCTTTCATACCTTTGTTAAGGCATTCTGACATAAGAAAATGTGATATATTTAAAGTGTACATCTTAATGAGTTACATACATAAAACTATCACTGTAATCAAGCAAATGCACATAAAAGTTACCCCAAAATTTCTTTGTATTCCTTTTAAATATTCCCCACCTCTTTTGCCCTCCTATCCCAGACAACCACTGTTCTGATTTTTATCACTAGAGATTAGGTTGTATTTTTAGGAATTTTATAAAAGATTAATAATGCAGTATTCTTTTTTATCTGGTTTCTTTCACTCAGCATACTTATTTTTTGATATATCCATGTGGCCATATGTGTCACTAGTTTACTCCTTTTTATTGCAGTGTTCTTCTGTTTTATGAATATACCATTATTTATTCCTTTACCTGTTGATTGACATTTGGTTTGTTTCCAGTTTTGTGTTTTTACAAGTAAAGCTTCTATGAGCATTACAAGCAAGTAGTTTTTTTTCTTTTTAATGCACATATGCTTTCATTTATCTTGTGTAAATATCAAGGAGTTTAATGGCTAGGTCTTATGGTTTAGTTTATGTTTAATATTTTAAGAATCATGAAATAGTTTTCCAAAGTGATTGTGCCATTTGAAATCTTCACTGCAGTGCATTAGAGTTTCAGTTGTTCTACATCCTTGCCAATACTCCTTTGATGTATCTTGATTGGTTGGTGGTGATGGTTTCATAGGAGTATATGTATCAAATTTTTTTCAAACATATACATTAAAAGTGATTTCAATATTATAATCAATAAAAATATGATGCCCACTGAACTATGCTTTTATATATATATATGCATTTATTATATTTCAGCAGTGCGTGTGTGTTTTTCCCCCACCTCATGCTTTAGTATTTGTTACAGGCTATACCAGCTTTTACAATGCTACACTTACCTGGCATATACTACATTTGATTTTTTTTAAAGCCACAGTAAGATTGCATATGTAATGAGAATAAGAGAAAATGAATAATTTTAGAAATGCACATGTGTTTAATCTCTAACTGAAATCTCCTTTTGTGCTATGCCACACTGCTGATTAACAAATCATTTACAGGTGTGAGATTTTGAGTCTTTTTTTTTTTTTTTTTTCCTGTGGCTGAACAGAGCCTGCGGTTGCTGAAGCTCCTACATAGTTTGCTTCCAGCCTCTACTAGCATTGTGTGCAGCCACTTGGTGAGTTACCTGAACAACAAAGGTTAAGAGTAGCCAGACAACAGGAATGATGAACAACATCTCATGCTCCCTCCTTGGCTTTTAAATACAAAATATAGCCACTTGAACATCTATCTTGGCAAACAGCTAGAGAGTGTGCCACTGCCCAGAGAGGACAAAGGACTTATTGCACTGCTGTAGCAGTTTTTATTTCAAGTGCCCAAGAAACATAATACACTGCCCAAGATGTTGGATTTGGAAGCAGTGAGGCTAGGCTAGGCTAGACATCTGGTAGGTGAATTGCCAGCAACAGTTATATACTGTAGCCATTTGTACACGCTCTTCCTTTCCATATGCAACTGATATGCTTTTAGTGGCATCCAAACTGCTGCATGAGATTCTAACCAAAGTATATGTATTTTAAAATTAGAGCTTCACCATTGTTTTTAAATGTTTTATATTATAGCTCTTATAATTATTACAAGAAACACCAGTATCATATTTACCAATGAAAGAAAGGAATGAACTGTAAGTCTTTAAATATCAGTTATATCACACACGTTAGAATGGCTGTAAAAATGGCTTTATACCTTTTATAACCTATTATGAGACAAAAAAAAAGTCTCATCAATGGTGATTCTCAAGGTATTCAGGAGACTAGTAACAAAAAGTATAGAAAAATAATTGTGTGAATCTCTACCAAATGTAAAACCGATAGCTAGTGGGCAGCAGCCGCATAGCACAAGGAGATCAGCTTGGTGCTTTGTGACCACTTAGAGGGGTAGGATAGGAAGAGTGGGAGGGAGACGCAAGAGGGAGGGGATATGGGGATGTATGTATACATATAGCTGATTCACTTTGTGATACAGCAGAAACTAACCATTGTAAAGCAATTATACTCCAAGAAAGATTTTTTTAAGAAAGTAATGTGTCAGAGAATTAATAAAAATGAAGTACAAAGAGATGAAAGAAAATAATTGTGTGAATCTAATCCAAGCTTAGTAAGTGATATAAAATTATTTTAATGGAAGCAAATATGCTTATTATAAATTTGAAAAGGTTTTCTTTGGACATTTATACAATTTTTGTTTTAATAGCTATTTTAACACTTTATACTTATTATAGTCATATGGTATGGAGAAAACTTAATTATGTTTCCAAGTTCCCTATAGATTCCCCCACATTCTCCATAATTTATTACAATGTGGAATATCTGTAGCATCATTTCATGTGGATGGGATGTTGTGAAATTTGTAGAGTGCTACCCAAGCAAATGTAATATCAAAGAGGATCTAGTGATTACCCATTGCTTCCAGCCACCTGTGTAAAGATAATAATCTTTTGAATGTTCTCTTTAGCAGATATTGCTCACTTAAAAAATTAGGACCCTTGACAAAGGTTATATCCATTGCCAGTACTCTATAGGAATTATAAGATGATCTATCTAGAAAAGTAGGAAGGTGATCTAAAATTTTGAGTTACTTTCATCCAGTCCAAAATAGTGGGAAGTTCAGTCAAATTAATTTTTACCTTTTTTCCCCTAAGCCATGGAAACATACATAGCCAAAGGCAAGATGGTTTTCTAAAACAGTGATAGGGGAGGAATTTTCAGGTATTAATATTTTTCCTCCCTAAAAGTACACAAGCAGCTTGCATATTAAAAAACAGCACAGTTACATATATCTGGGTGAGCTGCAGTATTCCTAATCTTTTAGGAATCTTTTAGAAATCTTATTTATTTATTTTTTTCATTTGCCTTCTCCTTCTCTGTAAGGGGTTAATTCCATCCCTCCAGTTCCTCAAACCAATATACTTGGTATCATAATGACTAATCTCTTTTTCTTACACTTAACATGCGACTTATCAGGAAATACTAATGGCTCTACCTTTGGAATGTATGCAACATCATATCTTGTGTACTCCATCACTAGCGTCCAGCTCTCACGTGCAGTTCTCTCTCTCTTGGGTTATTGCAGTTTACTTCAATAAACTCCCAACAGGTCTTTCTAATTTTTTTCCTTGTTTCCTTATAGTCCATTCTTCTAAAAAAAAACAAAAACAAAAAAAAAACTAAGATGAATATTTGTAAATTTAAGTTACATCATGTCATTCTCTCCTCAGTATCCCTCAGTGTCTCCCATTTCAGTTAGAATAAAAGCAGATAATGGTCCCCAAGATCCCGTAATGTATGCCCCTATACTACTAGTCAGGGTTCTCTAGAGAAACAGAACCAATAGTGTGTGTATGTGTGTGAAGATACTTATAAGGAATTGTCTAATTGTCTCACACAATTATGGAACCTGAGAATTCCCATGATCTGCTGTCTGCTGGAGACCCAGGAAAGCTGGTGGTGTAATTCAGTAGGAGTCCGAAGGCCTGAGAACCAGGAGAGCTGATGGTATAGATTCCAGTCCAGGTCTGAAGGCCTGAGAATGAAGAGTACCAAGAGCAGAAGATCAATGGCCCATCTCAGCAAAATGACAGAAAGGATGGAATTTTTCCTTGCTCTGCCTTTTTGTTATATTCAGGTCCTTAATGGATTCAATGATGCCCACGCAATTGCAGAGGGCAAATCACTTTAATGAGACTACCAACTCAGGAGCTAATTTCATCTGAAAACACACTTACACACACATACACCTAGAAATAATGTTTAATCAGATATCTGGGCACTTAGTGATCCAGTGAAGTTGACATAAAAAATTTACCCCCTTCCACTAACCCTGTGACACCTTAATTAATACACCATTTTGCTCAGTGTTTCAACTGCTCTGGACTCTTGAAGTTTCCTGAACATACAAACAACACAATTACATTAAGGATTTTGCTGTATTCTTTGCCTAGAATATTCTTTTCCTACATATCCACTAAGGTTATAACCTCACCTCTTTTAAATCTTTGTTCAAATGTCAACTTTTAACTGAGGCATATTTAATACTTAATCTTAACAAGTCTCCAACATTTCGGTTATTTTTTGTGGCTCTTATTACCTCTATCAGACTAAACAATTTATTATAAATACAGTTTATATTACAGATATATTTACTGTTTAATGTCTGTCCCTTTCAGTAGGGGTAAGTGCCATGAAGAGAGGAATTTTGTTTGATGTTTTACTCATTGCTGGATCCCAAACACAAAGAAAAGCCTCTGGTGCAGAGTAGCCATTCATAAATTTTTACTGAATAAATGAATAAATATATGTATGAATGATGCCTTTTAGAAGGAAATGTGTCTTTCCAGTTCACTTAGTGATTTACACATGGTCTGTCAAATTACCCTTCATCTAAGAATCATAAAAGAAATATGGAGGTAGAGTTTCTGCATTAGGTCTCTGGAATAGTAGAGTGAATTTTTCTTCCATGAATTAAGTTTTCTCTGAAGAAGCATGATTGGAAATAAAAATTTACATATATTTAGTTTTATAAACAAAGTCTTAGCAGGGTTTAGAGGAGAATGAATGATCTTGAGTTCTGAGTTAGCACATGGTTTGACTAAAACCCAGGACCATAGAGAAGGGCATAAAAAATATAGTAAAAACCAAAAAACAAACAACAAAAAACATTTCAACCATTAATTCAACTTAATTTCTTTCCACTTAATGCAAGATACCTTGCTAAAAATAATAGTCATTTTGAGGATAATTATTCAAGAATATTAATTTCCTATAAGTGAATAATATTTAGGCAGGGGTAGACTTGTAAAGCTATAAATCTTATTTTATAAAGTAAGTTATTAAGATGAGTGATTACATTAATGGGACTACTTCAGTACTCGCTTTCCTTTCCTATTCATCTGTGATACTATTACTACTTCTCTGAGCAATGTTAGTATCCTCTGAAATTGGTGCTGTTGAAATGAGTTCTTTAGAGGAACTAGGGATTCCTTCAGCAGCTGTTTCTACAATTTTAGTCATTTCCTTGCTATATTTCTTGAGTCAGAAATAGTTGAAGACTCTTGGAAATTTGATGTCTTTCCATTTGTAGGAAGTTAAAAAAAAACAACTTCTCAGTTCATTATTCTTTTCAAACAGTGATATAGTCACATTTGATTTGACCGTGGGGCAAGTTACAACCTGAACAATCCCTAATGGTACTGAGAATTGATGAAAGGAAATGTCCTACATTTTATCATTTAAGACATACTTACCTAGAGATATATATTATTGTTCACTATTCAGCAATAAGGCGGTCTGGAGAAATTATGCAAATTAGTAAAGTTTATACAATTAGAAGATGGGGGGGGGCAACATTTAAGCCTAGGTCTTCCTGACTCCAAACCAAGGGATTCTTACCCTGCAGATTACATTATCTATCATGCTTGAAGAATGAAAGAATATGTGGTCTTCCCATGCTATCATCTCTACCTTGTCTTTCCATCTGAAGCATATGCTGCCAGCCAGTATGCCCAATCACAAGTCAGTTTCATAGAAAAAAAAAAATAAGAACTTCATCTTTAATAACTATGTAACTACTAGGCTATTAGTGAGCTCTAGGTATTTTAAAAGACTTGAAAGACTTTCTTCTTGAGAGCAAGTTAAATATTTTAAATTTTAAACAAACAGTAGAATAGCAGTATTGGAGCTTCTGAAATCTAAGACTCTAATTAACAATCTAGATGGAAAGGGAATTCCCTGGTGGTGCAGTGGTTAAGAATCTGCCTGCCAATGCAGAGGATATGGGTTTGATCCTTGGTCCAGGAAGATCCCCCATGCCGTGGAGCAACTAAGCCCGTGAGTCACAACTACTGAGCCTGCATACCACACCTACTGATGCCCATGTGCCTAGAGCCTGTGCTCTGCAACAAGAGAAGCCACTGCAATGAGAAGCCCATGCACTGCAACAAAGAGTAGCCCCCACTCACTGCAACTAGAGAAAGCTCGCGCGCAACAACAAAGACCCAACTCAGCCAAAAATAGATAAATTAATTAATTAATTTAAAAAAATAAAAATCTAGACAGAAAAGAGAGTATTCATGTATAATTACATTAATATGTTATAAAAACAATAATTTTATATGATTAACTGGAATTCTAGGCAATTGAACAAAATTTTGAAATAGCCTCCAGGTAGGCACTGGTGAGGGAGGCTGCCACAAAATGTGCCCATCCCAGCAGGCAGTCTCTGTCCAACAGAGATAGAACAGGTTTGGCCAACACAGTTGTTCAGCCTGTGTTGAACAAGGAATTTTGGATCATCAGGAAGGGAAGAAGCACAGAAAGAGCAGAAATACATGTACATACAATTAGTAGCTTTTTCCTCATGAGTTTTATAAATCATATTTAATGACTGGAACAAAATTATAACACAAGATGATACTCATGACATGATATTTAAAGGTGGAGACAGTAAAGGGACCTAAATGGAAGCAGAGCTTTCACACTTTACTCAAAATGTTGATACCAGTAGAATGGTAAAAAATCAAATATTTCTATTACAATACCCAGAGCAACCAGTAAGCAAAATATATAAAGATATATTCAAAAACACAAAAAGTGTTAAGTAACTTGGGAAGGCAAGACAAGAGGAACAGAAGAACAAGAAGCAGAGGAAACCAACACAAGACAAATAATAAAATGATGGATTTAAGAGCTAATGTTATCAACAATTGCCCTAAATATAAACTGTCTGAATACCCAATCAAAGAGAGATTGGCAGAATGGAGAAAAAATATAACCAAATTGTATGCCATGTACAAGAGACTCACTTCTAATTCAATAACAAAGGTAGATTCAAAGCCGAAGGATGGAAAAAAATATACCATACAAATATTAAGGAAACAAATGCAAGAGTGAGTATATTATTATCCAAAGAAGTAGATCTCAGAACAAATAAAATTACTAGAGACAAAAAGGGACAGTATACACTGATAAAATGATCAATTCACCATAAAGACATAAAGATTCTAATTGTGTATTCACCAAACATGAGACGCAGAATACATGAAGCAAAATTTAATGAGATAAGAGAAATACATAAGCATACAACTATAATTGGAGAATTTAACATGTCTTTTTCTTATTCTTTTTTCAAGCTCCATTAAAATTTATTAGGATTCTCATGTTGGCATGACTTTAGTTTATGAAGGGATTATCAACTACCCTGATCACAATCACACCCAGTTTCTATGTATAGCTTAAGTGTGTATGAATTACTTCTCCTAAACAAGATTAATTGCAGAACAGTTTGTCCATGAGTATTGTGTCCCAGAATGTACATAATAAAGATTTAGGATTATCACTTACATTCATGATTCATTGGTTTTAATTATTAAATAATAATTGAAAATCACTAATAGACTATAGTGAACTTTATAAATACAAACCATTGATTGTGATAATGATAAATTTTAAGTGGTTGAGCAGTACAAGCCCAGCAGTATAATAAAAAAAGTATCTTCTTTTTCATAAGCGTGGGAAGGAAGCATGTATTTTTAATAAGAACATTTAAATTGTACTCTTCATAATAAAAATAATTATCCTCCAATGATTGAAATTTAAAATAGAAAATTAAACAAAAGAGCAAAACAGTATTTAGTCAAAATACTCCAAATGGCAGATTTAAAGGTTTTAAACTAAAAATAAACTATAAAACAAAGGTAGAAATGTACTAAATTATTAAGCAAACAATTTTCTATTGAAAACTTTTCAAAGAGATAACTAGGTAACATACTTTGCATGTGGGCATAAAGGAGTTAATTAAAATTATATCTTCCTAATAGGAGTTTTAAAATAGTTTTATTGATATATCATTCATATACCATGCAATTTACCCATTTAAAGTGTACACTTCAACATTTTTTAAAAATATATTCAGAAAGGGCAACCATTACCACATTCTAATTCTAGAACACTTTCATCACCTCAAAAAGAAACCCATACTTATCAGCAGTCATTCTTTATTACCACCACCCAACTCCCCGCCATCCAAAATACTCACAGTTTTAGGTGACCATTAATCTACTTTCTATACGTAGATTTCCCTGTTCTGGACATTTTATGTAAATTGAATCATATAATATATCACCTCTCATGACTGACTTCTTTCATTTAGCATAATGTTTTCAAAGTTCATCCATGTTGTACATGTATTAGTATTCTACTCTTTTTATTGTCAAATAATACCCCATTTGTGAATATATAACATTGTGTTTATCCATTTATCATGGATGGATATTTAAGTGCTTCCACTTTTTCCTATTATGAATAACATTGCTATGAACATTTGTGTAAAAGTTTTGTGTGGACGTGTTTTCCTTTCTCTTGAGTATATACCTAGGAGTAGACTCTAATGTTTTGATGAATCACCAATTTTCCAAAACAGTTGCACCATTTTACAGTCACATCGGTAATGTGTGCGTGTTCCGATTTCTCTAGATTCTCTCCAATACTTTTGTCTCCACTACAACCTAGTGGGTGTAAAATGGCCTCTCATTGTGGTTTTGATTTGCATTTTCCTAATGACTACTTTCATAATGCTCAAATGTGCTTATTCTAACACTGATATTTTAAAATAAGAAAACATTTTTAGCATATTTATATAAACATTAAAGAGTTACTCTGATGACAATAAAAAAGATATGTTTAATAAAAAATTACTGTTTCAGGCTTGGGAAAATCCAATTATACGTTCCACTAAAGATACCATTTGCTTTTCTTTCCTTTGGCTAGTTAAGATGAGTCAGAGGAAGACAATATTCTTTTAATATTTTTTTTCATAATATGAACTGAGACATATAGATTACAAGATACATTATTCATAGATAGTAAACTAAAAGTCTAAAATAATTCTAAAAAAATGACATATACTGGAGTTAATTCACAATGACAGATTTTGCTGGAAAACTATTCATCTAAATCAGATATCCTCTATAGTCTAATATATTTCCAGAACACCTTTCTATATCTATTTTATTTTTATTTTTATTTTTTAATTATTTATTTATTTATTTTTATTTATGGTTGTGTTGGGTCTTCGTTTCTGTGCGAGGGCTTTTTCCAGTCGTGGCAAGCGGGGTTCACTCTTCATCGCGGTGCGCGGTCCTCTCACTATCGCGGCCTCTCCTGTTGCGGAGTACAGGCTCCAGACGCGCAGGCTCAGTAGTTGTGGCTCACGGGCCCAGCCACTCCGCGGCATGTGGGATCCTCCCGGACCAGGGATCGAACCCGTGTCCCCTGCATTGGCAGGCAGACTCTCAACCACTGCGCCACCAGGGAAGCCCCTATATATCTATTTTAAATGTAATTTTATTTCCCCATTATTCTGCCCCCCAAAAAAAAGCTAAGAAGAAAAATATTCTTAAAAATCATGCAATATGTTGAATATTTTATTTTAATTTTCTTGAATGAATAATCTGTTGATACATTAACACTTTATCACTTCAAATTTATGGAGGAATTGGGTTAGCTGAATTTTAGTAGGCTTACTGAACAAATATTATAGTATAAAGAGAAGCCTGTCTCTTTTTATCTACCTGATTTTCCCCTAATCTAAATAAATTTTCAAGATTTTCTCAAGTTTCTGAGCCAATTTTTCAAGTTTTAGGGATATTATCAAGAGCCCTAGTACCTCTGTATAGCAGTCTAGGTCCTTTTAAAAGCAGGTGCTGAGATGGAATAGAAATATAAGAGATTGGTTAGGGGAAATACCTGTTTAGGTTTATGAGGAAAGGGAACAGGAATCAGTGAGGAAAGCTTCCAGACCATGATACAAGTCTGAGGCTTATAAAGGGAGAGGGGTGGGGAAGAAGGATTGGGTAGAAAAAGGCTTAAAATGCAGTGTGACTCTGAAAGAATATTAGCAAGGCCCCTAAAGAGCTCAAAAGCAAAGACTGCCAATTAGAGGAGTTCATTATGTTTATGAATTAACCAGCTCTAGTACCTTCATTCAGTCATTGACTGGGAGCATCCTGGAAATAGTGGCATGAGGATTAATGGCAGATTTCAATGGTGCAGCAGCAGAAAGCTATCAGTTAACTACATTACTTACAGTAGTTTCCCTCTTAAATGGAGATCTGAGGGACATACATCCATGGCTTCCATAGTTCATCTCTTGCATATTACGAATTCACTTATCCATCCACAGTTTTGGAACAATTCTTTCATTGTTTCCATGTGAAGATTTGAAGAAGGAGTTTAGCTGGATTAACTATAGGCCTCACCCTTGCAGTTGACCTCAGGGCTACAAGTGGTACTCACTTTGTTTTCCCCTATTATCCATTCTACCTTTTCCTCACCCTTATTTTCATTTCCATTCTTTTGTTAATCTGGCACTATGTGCCAAATGCTTGTTTCTATGGGGTCTGACACCCTGGTGATGAAAATCTTCTCGTGGGGAAGGGGGCTGCTGCACGTGGTCATTGACATTCACAATATGGCAAGGTAACACCAAGTATTAACCAAGTAGGATATCACCAATATTCATCTCTGATACCATTGTGTTAAAAAGAAGTGTCACCTTCTCCTGTTAATCTGGATAGAATATCCCTGCCAGAATAATTATTTTGCTCTCCCTTACTGGTCTCTGGAAACCAGGCATTCAGAATGTCCAAGCAGTGGCTGTAGTAGGCAGTTCATTAAGACTTTACTGTATCTTGGCAAAGAGTGCCCCCTCATCCTTTGGGACCAGATCCTCTAACTTTATAGAGGCTCCGTTGAAGGTTTAGAAGCACAAAGTTCCCCAGCGGGTCATTGAAACTAATGGTAATTGGGGCCTCTCTTGCTTTCCTTGAACCAGGAACCTTGGTTCCTGGACCATGTATTTTACCTCTTTTGATCTTCAATAGTCATTTTTAACTTGATGTCATGTTAAGGTACTTTACCTTCAATTTATGACACCCAGTTAGTCCTCTGCGAGCCTTGTAGAAGTCACAGTATATCACAAAGACTTCTAATTTCTATGGTAATGTTTCTGAATACAGACTTCTGTCCAGTACTCACTTGTATAACTAAGTTAAACTGATCAAAGGTACCCTGCCTGGCCCTTTAGTGAAGTGAAGGGTCTCTGGAGATAAACCGCATGCTCAGAGCATGTGAGTGCCGTACAGCCACAGGGGGAACATGAGCTTTAGCAAAGTAGGGAAGAAAGATATGGAAACTGGAAAATGCTATTGAAAATTGCTACATTATGTAAAGTAAGACCATAACAATAAGTAAGAATTGTATCAGTGAAATTCTTACCCACTTTAACTTCTAAATGGCCATTATCAAGTCATTTAAATTAGGATAAAATCCTCCCAACTCGAATATTTGCTTTTTGTCTTGTCTTGTTAATTTTCCAAAGTCAGCTCTTTATATAGTAAATATGTTTATATTCCTCTACTGTTAAAACCATCCATTGCCTTTCTACCGCCTCCAGCCCACCTATCAACTATATTTGCTATGCCAGGCATTCATTCTGTGAGTTGTAAATTATGCAGTGTTTCAAAATCTTTGTGGATCAAAGACCCTGCCTGACCTTGCATTTGTTTACTTCTCCAATTTCAAACTGTTTCTTCCTGCGTTCTGAACTAACTTTAGAACTTCAACTCACAGTCCTCTACCCAGAAATTTCATGGGGATTAGAATCAGAAAAACTAATTCTACTTCTTCCACCCCTAATGAACAAGTAGTTTTCCTGGAACTTCAGTTTCCTCATTTCAGTAATGGAAATTTTTGCGTGGCTTGTAGACAATTCCCTGTTTGCCTACAAATATGAGGTTTTTCTTAAAGTAACATAATATGTACTCAAGAAAAGGAACTGCAGTTTAACAATATTGTAAACGGAGATTTTGAATATTTTGCTACATTTCAGGCATTAGTAAATCTTTCATTCTTACATCTATTGATATAATTTGTTTCAAAATTCTTTTGAGGCAGTCCAGGAAATTGTGGGACTCTATAAAGATGATCAAGCATTTTATTATTTTTAAATATACTGCAGAAATAAGTGAAGCAGCAACTGAATAAATGCAAAATGTAGATTAGTATGAGAGCATGATTTTCTGAATGATTTCCTGCTGTGATAAAAGAATAGTTATGGAAGTGACTGATAATTTCTTACATATGATCACTTTTTAAAATATGAGCTTGAAGACCTAAGAAATTACAAGCATATTAATATTCCCTAATTATCTCTTTCACTAATAAATGCTCTTAGATTCATGTATCCATGACAATAAATAATGATGAATTAATCTTTAGTTTTGTTTTTTATTTTGAGAATTTTCTGTTCTTAAGCTGTATTTCTCAGGCTAAAGGGAAGAGGATATTTCCAGTAAATGGAAACTTTCAGAATCTTTTGAATCACACTAACTAAATAAGTGTCTTTTCTAGCCTGTATCCATTTTCCAAGCAACATAGATAGCAAAAGCACCCTTTTATTAAGGTCAAATGCACTTGTTAGGAGGTTTGTAGTGTGAGCAAATAATTAGTGAATCTCTGTGACCTTAGTTGCCAAAGGAAAATAGATGTACTATACCTCTGAAATTCTGACTAATTCTAAACACCTTATCATTAGAGATGACAAAGCATTGGTAATATTACTCTAAATACATAAATTCTTAATAAAATTAGGATAGGGAAAATAAAATAAGCATCTTAATTATTAGGCATTACTGTGATCCTTTACACAGTGGGAAACAAAACAAAATTCTAAATAATTCACAAGGTCTAGAAGCAATGTAAAATTGATGAAATTCATGTCAATAATATGCATTAGCTTAATTCATCTTTTCTTAGCATTACATTTTGATGATCAGCTTCTAAGTATAAAATGTCAAAAAATAGGTGATTGGTAATTTGACTGGTTAAATTTTGAAATATCACCTTTCTTAAATTATGGTTAACAGTATTGCACCCAGGATGTCATTGTTGCATCATCAATTTTAATGGATATAGGATTTATAAATCTGTAATAAAACGTACTAAAGAATTTTTTTTAAAGATGTCCGTATCAAACTGCATTTGAATGCCTTCCCAGTGCTTTAGTCATAACAATAAATTGATGGCATTACTCTCACTCTCTTGGCAACAAATCATCAAAGAAAGGCTGAGATATAGGGGAAAAGCTTTTGTTCACACACAAAACTTGAATTATAAAAGGGGAGTGTACCAAATTACCAGTAAGCACGTTGGTTTTTGTAGACATGTTCTATCTTTAACAAGCTTTCTCCACTGTGAAAATTTCAACCAAAGATATCAAATATAGATGTACACACATAGTACAGTCCTCTAATCAGTTCCACAGGATTTGGAGACAGATGAGAAACATCTCTGTTTCATGAGAGCAGGAGCCAAATACATTGTCAATTTGCATATGCTTCTGATTTACCGTTACGTACTTTTTCCTGCAGGTTCCTGAGACTTCCAGAGCTCAGTGAACAGTAACATTTAACCTTTAAAGTAAACTACCATTGAATTACATTAATATTAAGAATACCGTGTGTGTGTGTGTGTGTGTGTGTGTGTGTGTGTGTAAGTAACTACACAGAATTCAGATTAAAAAGAATGTAAAATGCTCAAAAGAATAGGACTAAAAAAATAAGACTTTGTAGAGATAAAAGGAGGGAAATTATCTGTGCATCCAGCTCTCATTTTAGATCTAGATATGCAGATTTATAGATATATAGAATGATGTTTTATTTTTTAGCAATATGTATTTCATTTTTCTGTTCTTTATAAAAGCAATTTTGGGAACAAGTACACTAAAAAATATGTGTACCACTGGCAACATTTTCTAAAGAAATGCTTAAGATGAGTCCACAGTTTTGGTCTTAGAATTCTATGTCTTTTGTGATACAAATATTTTAATTCTAAAATCAGTTTTAGTACAGTATTCTTTTCTTTAGAGTGAGTGTATTTTAAAGGATACGACTCCATTTTTTTTTATATTTTCCTGTTACACCCTTTAAACTTCATCCCTTTTTCGTCCCCATCTGCCCCACATGTGAGAAAGCTAATGTGAAAGACAGGCTGCTGGCTCCTTTGCTACCAGTGGGAAGTTCAAGCCACGTAAGCCCTTAGTTGCACAGAAACCCTCATCTAGGTCCCATCCTTACACTCCATAAAAACCTAAAGGCAGTCCTCTTTTCCTGCTCTCTCTTCCACAAGGCATTTTTCGGAGCAGCTTAGGAAGTCTGCATGAGTCTCCCCAGAAAGCCTTATCATGTTAGTAATAAACCTTTTCGAATCCTCTTGGGAGTGTGTGTTGGGGGGCGGGGCATCATCAGTGTCAACATCTCAACCAGATTTTGGGTGAGAGTCCATCCTGACTCTGAAGAGTAGATACAATAGTGAGAATACTATACTCATTAATATTTTCTTAAACATAAGAATTACTAAAATTTGTTGTCATAATTTGATTTAAATATTAATTATTTCATTATAATTAAGGTGCTACAACTGTATGAAAGAAAATATAATCTAAAAATGGAAAACATACCAATACTATGTACTTATTGTATATTTAAACTTAAAGAAAACATTTTCTAAAGAATTAGTATAGAATGACATTTTCATATAATAAAACTTATTCGATTAGAATGAGGAAAAAATACGTGAAATGAGTATTCGATTTTAAATGTTATTCATTTGGCAAAATGGTAAAATAAGCATGTTAAGGAGTCATGTACTGTAAAATAATAAATTATTTCCACAGTATGACATGGCAGAATTAGTAATATGTTAAAGGGAATTACCTGCATCACAATTCATGAGTCTTGTTTGTTTAATTAAATTAATTATTATTAATGTCCTAAAGAGGTGGCTGCAGTAAAATTATAAAAGCTGTAATTGATGATGAGAATGTCAATGTTAATTCCTATCTGCAATAATTGTTTTTAGTCAGATAATAGTGTTTATTTTTACCTGATTACATTAAGAAATGCTGGCATTTTATATCATCTTTTTTTTTTTATAAATTTATTTATTTATTTATTTATTTATTTATTTATAGCTGTGTTGGGTCTTCATTTCTGTGTGAGGGCTTTCTCTAGTTGCGGCGAGCCGAGGCCACTCTTCATCGCGGTGCGCGGGCCTCTCACTATCGCGACCTCTCTTGTTGCGGAGCACAGGCTCCAGACGCGCAGGCTCAGTAACTGTGGCTCACAGGCCCAGTTGCTCCGCGGCATGTGGGATCTTCCCAGACCAGGGCTCGAACCCGTGTCCCCTGAATTGGCAGGCAGATTCTCAACCACTGCGCCACCAGGGAAGCCCCTCATCTGATTTTTAAAGTAAAATGTATAAGACTAAAATCAATGTAATTTCTAATAGAAATGAAAAAAATTGCATTTTTCTACTGTTATATGTTTATATCTAGTGTTTTTGACAAATGTTTTTACATTATGCAACATATTAACATATTATGCTCTCTTGGTGATTTCAGTCTCTTTCATGGCTATAAATACCTGCTGTTGACACCCAGATTCCCCTCTCTGATCATTAAACTCATATCCAACTACCTATTTCAACATTACGTGGGTGTCAAACTTTTTGAATTCATATATACAAAACTGAACTTCTAAGCAACCTTTTATTTCTCAGCAATTCTTTTTCTGGTGTTTAAGCCAAAATATTTGGAATCATCTTGTTTAATATGTCCCCTCATAGGTCACATCTAATCTGCCATCTAATACTTCCAGCTCTATCCCCAAAATATATCCAGAATCTGATCATTTTTCAGAACTTAGACTTCTATACACTCTAGGCCAAGCCATCATCATTGTTTAATTTGTATTATTGCAATAGATTCCAAGTTACTCTACCTTTTTATTGCCTTGACTTTTTCAGCCTATACTCAACAAGCTGCAAAAGTGATTGTGATATAAACTAAATCAGTCGTATCACTCCAATGGCTCCCTATCTCATCCAAGAGAAAAACAAAGATCCTAAAATAGCCTTCATGTTCCACAGGATCTGGCCCTTATTTCCCTAAACTTCTGCTGTTACACTTCATACTCTTCTATAAATATGCCAGTTAAGTTTCACTCAGGGTCTTTGCACTGGTCATTTTCTCTGCTTTGAATGTTCTTGCCCTAAATATCTGGAAATCTCAGTTCCTCACCTCCTCAGTTTTTCACCTCTTCCTAATAATTTTTATGTAAGAATCTATTTTCATATACTTCCAGCTGCTGACTAGCTAATGCATATTTTAAAAATCTATTTGTGGATACTTCTAACTAATAACAAGTTTTCCTCATATTCCTGGGTGTACAAATAGACTACATACCAGAGTCTTTGTGCTGTTAAAACTTCCTATGCAATATTCTCCCTTTCCACTTCCATGGCTGATGCAGGTGCTCAAATCACCAAAGCCTCAAGATATAAAAAGGCATCTAAATCATCATTTAGAGTAATATTACCACTGATGAGGACAACTAATTTGGACTCTATATGAACAAACAACTTTCATATCATTTGGACTGCATACTTTATGGTTTATTTCTTAAGACAATCAATGTTATTTTCATTAATACAACACTCCATATAAAATTGCAATCTTCTCCAGCAATCTCTACTTAATTTTTGGCCTTGACACTTGTCAGTTCTAACATATACTATATTTTATTTATTTACCTCTTCACTGTGCCATGGTTTATGTAATAATGCTTCTAATTTGGTCATCATTTTTAGGATCTACTCCAGAAATCTGCTAGGTTTTTTGCCCAGCTCCAAGGCCTTCTCTTCTCTGTTTTTTGGGAGTACCAAAAATTTCAAAAATTCTTCCTTATGGAAGAATTTTAAGTTTCAAGCAATGAAACCCAAGTCTATATCTGAGTTCAATCACTTGGATGCTCATCTATCCTGAAAACCACTAAATTAATATCAGGCTCTCACTGCCATTTGTTTGAATTAAAGATGAACATTATTTACTTTTTTCCTGAATGAATGAAATACCAGGAGTGACTGGAAAATTCTATGACCAAATTTTTACTCTTCTTGATGCTACCTAATTTCCATACCTTAGCGATAAAAATGGAGATTCTATAGAAATATCCTTTTGTCTGCTTCGTTCAGTGCTATATCACAGCACCTAGATTTGTACCTGGCAAGTGGTAGATACTCATTAATATTTATAGTTTGAAAGAAAGAATAAATATTTTTCTACCTAACATTTGGTGAATGAAACATAGTCATGGTTTAAAGAGTGTAGTCTCTGGAGTTGAATTGGTCTACAAACCTGAAAATTACATAATGGGTACATGAATTACACAGCCACTAAACCACTCTCTGTGTCAATTTTCTCATCAATAAAGTGGAGGTAATAATAATTATAATAATAATAAAGCTAATCTCAGTGTTTTTTTCAGAATTCAGTTAAAAGTTTAGACAAAATTCTATGAACAGAGCTTTGGGTACTTTAACATATAAGATATATTAATTTTTAATCTAACATTTTGGAATGCTTTTCTTTTGCATAATATGTATTATATCATATAAGTTGATATAGCTTAAAATAAACAGGTTTAATTATTTTGTTTATGATTGTTTTCATAAGCTTATGATTAAGGGAATCTCAGCCATGGACACCAATGTAATCTTTGAAATATGCATTTTTTTAAAGTTCCTGTTGTATTTATTCTTTGTAGCATCTTCTAGAACCTATATTATGAAAGAACAAACACTGATTCTTTTTTATTTTCTTACCACATGGTTATATTGTAAAGCCACTTCAAAAATTGTGGAAAATATTACCACCTAAAGTCTTGGATTCCTGACAGTGGTCTTTTTTTAGCATTTTTTGTTGTTGTTATTAATTCTAGGGGGAAGACTTGATAGTTTTCATTTTTGATGATTTATCCTGTCATAATTTCATGTGACCTAGGTAGAGAAGACAAAAAGTAGAAATATTACACAACCAAAAGATCATGATGGAAAAGGAATCACTGGAGAAAAATGGATGGGAAGTTTATATTATATTTTTGTGTGTACTAATTTGAAATCATCCTAATTTAGACATATTAATTTCAAGATATAACTGAAAATGCATTAGCAGATTATTCTAGAGATGTAACAGCTATTCTTGGAATATGCTCAATAGGTCTGAGTTTCCTTAGAACTTTGAATCCTTCTGGGAACCACATGTCTGAAATAAATGAAGTGTTACAGAGAGAACACTTCTACAAAGTTTCAGGTTTTAATTATATTATTTTTTCAGAATGAAAGGGATTTGTTACCCCAGTATTATCTTCACCATTTGTAAAGAATTAACTCGAAAACAAAACATTTTCCAGTGGTCTAAATTCATAGATTCCTGGTATTTATAGATACCTCTTTGCTTCACAGCAGCCAGAGGAACATTTTGCTTTCAGCAAGCACCGTGCTTACTCTATTTTTCATCTTCTGTGACTATACCTAATCAACAAACAAAACAAACAAAATAAAAATTCTCAATCTATCAAAAATATCAAAGAGCAGAACTTAGATAAAAAGACAGCAAATTAACCATGCCCTAGTAGCAATATATATATATGTATAAAAAGCAGACCACATAGTGACTTATTTCATGATGTTCTAATGGTTAGAGCAAAACATTTATCATTAAGTCTATTCTATTACTACTACTAATATCTGCTTTTATTTAGGAATTCCATCAGTTTTTAATCATACCATTCATATGTAATAAAATATAACTGAATGCTTAGTTTCTAGTCACTGCTTTTCCTTATTGAGGAGAAACTCATTTATATAGTATCTGTATTATTTACTATATATGATTATTAAAAATTTCAAACAGACTTATGAACTCCAAATTCTGTCACGGTCTATAAATTGGTATAACCTGAAGTACATGTTAAGCACTTTTTGCTACCTAATAATTATTTTAATATGTCTAATTTGTTGCCTTTCCTGTTACCTACATATACCCTTTTCCATATACCTAGAAGAGTGACTCTTCTAAAACCACTAAAATTTCAGACAGGTTGAGATTATAGATATAGAGGCAAAAATCTCCCATGCTCAGAGGCTTAATCTCAATATATTTCATGTTTTTTCTTCCCACTATTAAATCACTCAATATTTATTGTACTGATGTACAGATGTATCACATACTGTTTTATTAGATAATAGAGAACATGGCAAATGGTGACTCTGCTCTTCTCTAGAGTGCAGTTTAGTGGGGGAAAGAGAAAATTATTTAAAGACCTAAATGTTTTAAATAAATAAAAATTGGCACTGGTGCCATGAAAGGAATAAATTAGGGGTTTTGATGAAGAAAACCAAAGGGCAAGGCCCTTAGAGTGTTAAGAAAAAACCTCTCTGTGGAAGTTTATATTTATGCCATGTATGCCGAAACCTGGAAGATGAGAAAGAGCCAGGCATGAGAAGACCTGAAGGGCACATCTTCCCTGATAACAATAAGGACTCTGAATAGGGAAGAGTTTAACAGTTTCTAGGACTCAGGAAAAAACAGTGTGACTGGAGTATAGTGAGCTAGGTAAACAGTAGTACACATATCACAGCCAGGACCAGATCAGGCTGGACCTCATAGAAAATACTAATTTTTTAAAGTTTATTATTGTTTCAAAGCTCGTTAGGAAGCCATATAATTTTTTTCAGTGAAGTGATTTTGTAAATATTTAGACATTTTCTGATTAAATATTATACACACATATAATATATGTAGTTATGTATATATATATGTATGTATATAAAACAATAATTATTTAGGAAGAGGACATACTTGTAAAAGCTAGTAAATGTTTTTCAATTGAGTCAGCCTAAGATTGGTATTTTTATCAAACCACATCTCTATAAATAATACTATAGTTATGAGAAAAATTATGATGGATATTGTAGGTTTGAGATATTAATATTAATGTTCCAAGGGGAAACTGACCTGTAAGGGAAGCAAAATGAAAATGACCAACCTTCCCATTTTGTAGAAACATAAATGAGAGTAAAAACCCTGGCACCAAGGAAATATATCAACTGTATGGCTTAAAAATATCTAGGATTTTTAAAAAGACTTGAGTCACCAAACAAATGAAAAATCAAACATCTGAATGTATTTCTGCCAAGAAAAATCTGCTCTTGTTTTTCAAAATGACATGTAGTTTATTACAAACATCTTTCTTTGAAAAAGTGAAAGTATAGCCATGCAGATATCTCATAAGTGTCAAGTTAGTGACAATGTAATATAATTATGTAATTAGGGAAAGGATGAAAACTCCTCAGGGTGATATGATTTAATATTTTATTTTCCTAAGACACAGGAACTATTTCTTCCAGACAGGCTATGTGAACAAAATAGAAGAGTGGTCAAGAGGCAATATACATGGCTCAAACAGTGTGTCAGTGATTTTAAATATATTCTATTAGGTAGTTCTGTAATATAGTTAATTATAAATATACACAATCAGTGATGTCATAGTGGTTAAAATGCCCAAGTACTCAGTTAAACTTTAATCTTCTCACCACAATAAATATTCACTGAGTACACCCGCAGGCATTGTTGCAGATGCTATGTATGTACAATACTAATGTAATAATCATCTCTGCCTACAAAGAACTTACATTTAATAGAGCAGACAGACAAGGAAACTATTGATTATGACACAATGTGATACATACAGCAATAAAGCAGAAATGTTTGGGAATACAGGGTTAAGGTCTAACCTGGTTGGACAAAACAGCAGTTTTCTGAAGAATGGGACATATAAGTTCTAAAGGAATGGTACCACAAGCCAGGGTAACATAGCATATCAGCAGATCCCAGGTATCTGTATGTGTGTATGTTCACACACACAATACACACACACACACACACAATGCCAAAAAGTTTCCAGACATTAAGCAATTAAGCAAACAAAGCCCTACAATATAATTGAGAAAAAGAGATGCAGAAACCCGGTTCTGGGAGACCACCCCATTTAAACAAACCTCCCTATTAGGTTTTTCTTGTAGTACCATAGTTTCTTTCATACTATTACTACTACTACTACTGCTATTTCATATTAAGTTGCTTATTAATTTGTGTGCTTTTTTTCCCCTGACTCTCCCCAATATCCCCAACCAGAATGCAATCTCCTTGAGGAGTGGTTCACACAAAAAAATTATTTTTTTTAAAAATTCAAAATAATAGTTATTGTTATTATAAAGTATAATATAAATGGAGCTAACATTAATTATAAGAAAGTTAAAAAGGAGGCATAAATAGAAAGGTTGATCAGAAGAGACATTTTTAAGGAAGTGACATTTAAGTGCACACAAAATCAGTTTCACAGTAGAGCTTGGAGAAACTTTTCCAGCCGTTCTTAATTAAAGGAAAATATTAAGATAAATGAACTATTGACATTCTTGTGTTAAATATTTCTAAAATCATAACGTTCCCAACAACTTTGATTGTCAGGTACAGTGAGTCACCTAGCTAACTCAAATAAAGGAATAGAGGAACATGTAAGAACACAAAATGAAACCTCCCAGGATTTCAAATCAGTGTTTATCCATGCCTTAGAGGAAGAGAAGCTAGACAGTTTTTGTTGGCGAAATCAGAGTCTCCTTTCTCAGAGTATGCATGCTTTTTCTTTTCCTGTTGTCTCTCAGGGTCCTTACAGTCTCATTTATTTTCCTTTCTTCACTGACTCCTTGTTCTCTTGGAGGATTATTTTGCTTGCTTGTAGCCCAGCATGACCCTTGGACCTAAGTAAATACACACATACATTCAAGTGGCCACTACCAAGGGATTATAGCAGTAGACAATTTTCAGAGAGAATGCAATAGGTGGCTTGTCATCTGTTGGACTGGTTTCCTCACTTAGGTGTGTTTAGCCCTGCTAAAAATAAGCTGTGGCCCAAGGAACATGTCCATATAGAATATAAGGCTGCACTTTCTTCCTTTCTTCTGGCTGGGTATGAGGCCAATTAATACAAAGTGGTAAATGATACTTCATTAAATGCCAGATAACTTTCAAATTTCCAAGTTTCAAAATTCCTTAAATTCAGAATATATTTATTGAGATCTTGCTATGTAGCAGATAATCATTCTAAGTTTTGGAGATTCCCCAAGCAAATACACAGAAAGAAATCCCAGTTCGAGTAAGAGAAGAAAGAAAACTAGTAAAAAGTAAAATAAAAGAAAGTCAATTTTATAGTATGTTATAGAAGAATAAAGAGCATACAAGTAAAGAGATTGCTAAGGGCTTGGGTCTTACGATTTTAAATTAATTGACTTTACTGAGAAGGTGGCATTTGCTAAAAGACTTGGAATGGTCATGCAGGATGGGAAAATGTTCAGACAGAGAGAAGGGCCAGTAAAAAATCCTTGGAGCAGGAACTTGCCTGCTCTGTTTGAGAGGCAGAGGACAGAAAGGTAGCTTGACCATAGTGATCAAGAGAGAGATGGGAAGATGAGATCCAGTGTTTGTTGATGTGCAGAAGAAATTGTGTTCATGTGCCAGATAATAATGCCATGAAGGTCCCTCCAAAGCCTTTAAATCTAACTTTTGTCCTTGATCTTACTTCTTCCAACAGTCTTCATATTTAGTTTCTCTCAGTGATTCTCACTCACTTTGATGCTGTAATTGCTTCTTTTATTGTCTGCCTCTGTGTGTGTGAGTTTAAATGTAGCCATTGGGGAATTCCCTAGCGGTCCAGTGGTTGGGACTCTGTGCTTCCACTGCAGGGGGCTCGGGTTTGATCCCTGGTTGGGGAACTGGCATCCTGCAAGCCACACAGCATGGTCAAATAAATAAATAAATAAATACAACCTTAAAAAAATAAATGTAGCCATTGACCGAAACAAAGAAACAAAATATTCCTTGACCAACTTGCTTCCTTTAATGTCAAAACCATTCCCTAGCCATTCCAGGAATAATTTTATTTTTAAATATGTAGAACAGGTGAGCTAAAGTTTGGGCCAAATTGATATGAAAAGCTTTTCCTTTAAGAAAAGGTAGCGGTTAACATTTTATAATCATTCTGTCTTTAACTCCATTCAATTCTGCACTTCAGAATTGATTTCTTAATTATTCTCCATTATTACTACTACTTAAATTATTCATGAATGTACTTTATGCTCCTCATCCTTTTCCAGTATCTCTATCATTATGTTTCAGTGCCTATTATACATACATAAAGTTATCCTAGAGGTTTTAGTAATCCAACACATTCAAAATTAAAATTATCTCCCCTTCCTTCAAGTGCAGTTCAAACCACACCCTTCTATTTATCCACTAACGTCTCAGGCAGGAGCCCTGTCATGGAGCAAGCCCAGGTATTTGGACAACTTGAAGACATCTTTATACCTTGTCTTACTTCAGTCTCTTTATCTTGAACACCAGTGAGTCTTCTCAATCTTTTTTACGTTTTTTTATTCTTCCATATTCCATACTTCCAGTATACAAATCCAAGTATTTATCATTTCTTACCTCAACTCTAATAGTAACCTTAAAATGAGTTTCTCTCTGCTCCCTATTCTTCCATCTCTGCAATGAGTTGCAAATATTACTGCCAAAGTAATGTTCCATGTTGTAGACAAGAGATCTGATTGTTTCTTCTCTGTTCAAACATCTTAAAGAATTTCCCATTGACTACAAAAGAAGAGCCGATATACCTGCTTCCATTTTGATTTCTGTCTCAAAGTTTCAGCTCCAATAGTTCCCTTCCCTGAAAAATATCTGACCCCCCTTTCAAGGCTGAGCTTTTAGCCACCTTTAACACGTATCTCTTTATCAATCCTTTCCAGTATTTCCTTTCAGAATCACATCCTTTATCTTCGATGTTTTCTTATTGCTATGTTTGTACCTATTCTGCAAAACACATTCTGTCTTGTATTCTAGTTACTTGTGAATAGTTTATGCCCTTACTAGACTTTTATTTTCTTTGGGACAGACACTATATCTTGTCCATTTAAAAATTTTAAGAATTTTAGAAAATCACATTTTTCATAGGTTAGTCATTAAGCAAAATGTTTTTGTATTATATTTCTTTTTAAAAAAATTAATTTTATTTATTTATTTGGCTGTGTTGGGTCTTCGTTGCTGTGCGCGGGCTTTCTGTAGTTGCGGTGAGCGGGGGCTACTCTTTGTTGCGATGCGCGGGCTTCTCATTGTCGTGGCTTCTCTTGTTGCAGAGCACGGGCTCTAGGTGTGCAGGCTTCAGTAGTTGTGGCACATGGGCTCAGTAGTTGTGGCTTGCAGGCTCTAGAGCTCAGGCTCAGTAGTTGTGGCGCATGGGCTTAATTGCTCCGTGGCATGTGGGATCTTCCCGGGCCAGGGCTCGAACCTGTGTCCCTTGCATTGGCAGGCAGATTCTTAACCACTGAGCCACCAGGGAAGCCCTGTATTATATTTCTTAATCAATATTTTCTTTTATTAAATGGCTTAAATTTTCTTTCACTTTATTTCAATATTTCAGAGGGAAGAATTTCATCCAGATTGTTAAAAAAAAAGCAGGTCAAAGATAAAATGCCTACTTGATATGGAAATAGCACTGAAGTCTTCGAACAGATGCCAATGTACTAGCACAGATCGTTGGGTAAGGCATATAGGTGCAAATGAAGAGCAAGATGGTATAGAAATAACATAATGAAGACTGTAGTGTTATATTTAGAAACAAGGTTTGAATGTCTGCGTACTTGCCTGATTTCAAGATTCAGATACTCATATAAAGAAAGAAATCAACAAAACATACCATTAGTTTAAAAAGAAGGGAGGGGTAAAACGATCAAAGGTAAATATGTAAGGGTTTATCAGAAATATCCATAACGTTTTAACTTTGATCAGTTTTTAAATAGTCTGTGGTACTTTGAGTTTGCCAAATTGGTGGCATCCAATTACAGGTCATACCAATGGCTCAGTTTTCAGTGAAACGGGGCAAAGACAAATGGGATAGGGTATCAGTTATCACATATATTCTTTCTGGACTAACCTGAAACTACAGATATACCCTGAGATACTGACGATTACTATCTTTGAAAATAATATGAAGTATCTTCAATTATAAACATACTTAATTTTTACATTGGTCTTTCCTAATATTGCAAATTGTGCCTTTTAATTATACTAAATCTTTCAACCAAAGCTAATCCAGTAGAATTTGTTATGCATTTTTTTTCAGTTTTGTTCTTTTACACGAACATTTCATTTACACTTAACCTTAGAATATTTTTACATAGATTCATATTCTTTCATCTTCAATGCAGGATTCTTCTCATTTTCCATGTCTTATCACCAAAGCTGCAGTAATAACACTGATGCAATTCATGCTTTTTAACTTTGAGGCTGAAGTAAGATGTTGGTAGATTTTGGACAAGTGGTTATAAAGAAAGCAGTGATAGATTATGGTTATTCATGGAGAGAAGGACATATCTACTTGCTACCATGCGTGCAGTGAGTGAGGCAATTAGAGTTCATTCTGATGATTCTGATAAACACGTGGCTTATGAGTACATATGTGAAGTGTAATAAGAGGAGGTGTCAAAAGCAGTAAATTCAGAATATGGAGGCACATCAGAATAACCTGGGAAATATTTTTAAATAATAATTTCTGAGTTCCATCTTCAATATAAGAATCACTGGAAGTGAGGCTGCAGAGTGTGCATTAAAAAAAAAAATGTTCCCATAGGATTCTGAAGCAACAAACCACATAACTACTATGTTGGAACTCTGATTCTCTGAATGTTTGGACCTAATAAGAACAATAGGATCTACTGAAGAAAGATTTTCTTTTTAGTAAGATCACCTGAAAATTTAAGAAGGAAATACAGCCCTATTATTACTAATAGTTCTGTTTCAGGGTACCTACAAAACACACCATGTATGTTGCCTATGTATTTTATTCTGTCTTATAAGAATTGTGCATGATTAGGAAGTCAAAACCCATGGAGTTTAGATGATCAGTCTGTGGCATGTTTTTGACTTGAGCAACATTCTGTCTAGTTTTCCAGAATCATGCTTGGCTTCTAGAGATATATTTCAGACCCTTAAGGGCTGGGTAAGACTCAGAGATCCTAGAGCAAAGGTTAGGCTATCTAAGAGCCTCTCTCTTTTCATCCTGTCCTCTGTATCATAAGGAGCTTATAAGTAAGGAGATCAGAGAGCCCTTTTTTTCTCTTGTATTTTTTGTGCTTGTATTTCATGTATGAACACTTCGAGAAGTTAGCAGCTGCCATAAAGCTAGATTTGCTCTCTTAATCCTGTCTGCCCTTTCTCTTCCTCCTAGTCAGGCATGATTGGAGTTGGTGTTTGTGACTAGGGTGATATTTGTCAGGCAATTTAATTTTTCTTTTTGCTACTAGAAATATGCCACATCTGTGATTGCCACTACTTAGGATATCCAGAGCCTGAAAAGCCTTGTAATTACCGTGATAAGCTTAAATTAAAAGAAGATAGATTAACTATTTATTAAAATAAAGAACTTTAGAAGTGTATTTTTCTGTATAAATTTTTTTCATAAGAAGGAAAGCATACAGACATTCATAAATACACACACAGTGTTTTCGCAAAGTAATAAGAAAGGTGTATCTGTTTATGCTACTTTATATCACTTGCGAAATCATCGAGTAGTTGACTTACTTTAAAACATATACATATGAACACATATATATGTATACACGTACATACAGGCACATATATGAACATCATTTTATTAGGGTGACCAATATGAAATTAGTTTTTGTACTGAAAAAATTATCAATTTCATGTGGTTGAACAAAATGTGTATGTAAAGATGTTCTTGAAATTTTTCAAATGTGTGAGGATGGTTTCAAACATTTTAATTTCCTTTTACATTCCTTAATGGGATAATACAGTAAGACTAATTTAAAATAAACACTAGTATTGTTTCTTATTAACTTTTCCAAGATAGATGGCATTTAGAACTCAGTCTAGAAATAAAGGGCAAATATAACTATTTTAAAGGTTCATGTATCTCTTTTACTCTGGACCTAAAATAAGATCCATTTTACAGTATAAAAGTAAGAAAAAAAAGTTTTTCGTTTTTCAGAATTGGGAGTCAAGATGCATGGGTGCCCTAAAAAAGTAAAAGGAACACTTGTTTCCTGCATGAACATTACTTAGAATAATGCAGTCATCTTATTAAACAGTTTTCTTAGGTCAAAATTCTGCCTTAAAAGTTTTTCAGAATGATTGGCTTAATTTTTTATTTAGAGAATGTACCCTATTTTAGTAGTATAGATTATATTTGCATTTCCTAGAATTTTCCACACTTCACATGAGTGACAGTTCTTCATATATGCGTTTTTAATTTAACTGAAATATATGTTTATTTAATTAGCAATTCAGATTGACCATGATAACTTATTAAGAGAGAAAGCAGTGAAATTATGTCACTTCATAGTTCACAATTGTGATGGACAGACCGTAAAATGATCCTGTCTTCTGGTACCCGTGCCTTTGTATATAATTCCCTCTCCTTGAGGCTGGACATGTACTGAGAGTTGTTTCTAACCAACAGAATATGTCAAACATTATGGAAGATTATTCCCGTAACTATGTCCTATTTTATAAGATTCCATTTCACTAGCAGATTCAGACTAAAAACATTCTCCTTTGCTGGCTTTTGAAAAAGTAAGCTGCCATGGTGTGAAAGGGTCTTTAGAGAGGACCCATAGTAAAGGAACTGCAGGAAGCCTCTAGGAGCTCATAGCAAGCCCTGGACAGCAACTAGCAGGAAATTGGGCCCTCATTCCTACAACTGCAAGGGGAATTCTGCCAACAGCCTAAATAAGCTAGGAGAAGGATCCATCCCCCCTCAAGCCTCCACAGGAGAACCCAGTCTTGGCACATTGCAGCTTTGCACAGGACCCGGTGAAGTTGTATCCAGACTCCTGATCCACAGAAATTATGATATAATAAATGTTTTTTGATTTAAGATGCTAAGTTCATGGTAATTAAATGGCACGGCAATTAAAACCTAATAAACATATTTAAGTAAGAAAACAAAAATAACATCAGTGTTATAGTTAGCTAGTCTTAGAAATCATTTTATGTAGCACTCCAGGGAAAGAATTTTTGGCAAAATATTATAAATATATTCCTATATAATATTTAAAACAACAAATCTATTTTTTCACTTGGTCATTGCTGTGTTTTGAATATTCCTATTAATACCTTTTCTAAGTTACTAAACAAAATACATATGTACTTATAATTAATTTCGTAACTGTTACATACTTTAGGTTTCTTTCTGCTGAGTATAGTTTTCTCATGTTAATATAATATAAAATGTTAGATTTCCATTCAATTATAAAGAATTTCATACCTCCAGACTTATATTCCACAAAATTTATTAATTTTAGTAATTTCTGGTGGAGAGGCACTAAGCCCACACATGATCAGAGATGCTGTGCACTGATATCCACTGTTCTTGGCATCTTTTTACTCAAGTGATCCTACTGCTCACCTGTCTCTGCTCTTACAATATATAGTCCCTGAGGTTATGGCTTATCTAAATGCTAGAATACCGCCTCATTTATGTAACCTTATTTCATTGTCTCATTTTTTTTATTCCGTAGGGTTCAATGCCAATGATTAACCTCACTTCCTCAGATAAATCTGCATGTATCTGAATCTCATTTGTGACCTGGGTATAAGCTCTGTCCCGTAGGGTTCCTGGTCACATGAAATAGAGTGGCATGTAAGAGTTTCTGATTACATCTATAAACATCCCTGAGAATTAAGAATTCCCTCCAAATTCAAGGCACTCTGGAGTCTGATTTCCCCAAGTCACACAAAATTGTTGGGGATATATGATAACATCAGATAGCAACCTAACAAATACATGTTTAGTTCTAGCTCTGACAAAACAGTTTTTTAAAAACTATATTATTAAAATAGAAGTCAATACAATATAAAAAAAAACAGAGATAAGTCTAAAGAGAACAAATTTAACAAGTCATTCACATACACCACTCTATTTCTTTACCTTAAAATAAATATTCTAAATTAAATTAATTTATAATAAAAATATACAGCTTTTCTATTTTCCAATTTAACTTTTGACTAATTTTTTAAAATTTAAAATATAGAGATATATAGTGTATGCATTTTAAAGCGTTACATAGTACAAGTGCCTATATTTTAATAATGTGTGTATTTGCAAATATATCTTATACACATGTGACTCTTATTATAGGTCTTCTTAATAATGTCTAAAATAATAAAATTCAGCTTACCATGGACTTGCAAATACAATATATCATATGATTTTTCATAATAATTTTGTGAGGTAGGCATGTGCTATGATTTTACCTTCATTCCTCAGTAGAGAAATAAGGACTCCATAAAACTAACACAATGTGTTCCCAAAGTATCATTAAGAATACTGGGGGCTTCCCTGATGGTTCAGTGGTTGAGAATCCGCCTGCCAATGCAGGGGACACGGGTTCGAGCCCTGGTCTGGGAAGATCCCACATGCCGCGGAACAACTGGGCCCGTGAACCACAATTACTGAGCCTGCGCGTCTGGAGCCTATGCTCCGCAACAAGACAGGCTGCGATAGTGAGAGGCCCGCGCACCGCGATGAAGAGTGGCCCCCGCTCGCCGCAACTAGAGAAAGCCCTCGCACAGAAACGAAGACCCAACACAGCCAAAAATAAATAAATAAATTAAAAAAAAAAAAAAGAATACTGGAATGGGGGTTCAGTTAGAATGTCCAAGGCAATGTATAATGCCACTAAATTTTATGAAAGCTGAAACTTAGTAAAATTAAAAATAAACTAAAAATGACTAGAGTTGAGGGAACTTCCCTTTTTTGATTTGTCAGTTGCACGGGACTTTTCTCTCCTGTCATTTTAATCTTGCAGATATAATCCCAGGAATTCTGACGTCTCTGGAAGATGATTTTTTTATTACCCTGGTATCTAGTAACTATTTTAAATCCAAAATATGTTTTAATCATCATTCATTTCTTCAGCTGATATTTCTTGACTGCCTATCAGGTGCAAGATATAATGTCAGGTTGAGGCACTCTACTTTTTTATTTGATAGGGAATGTATCTTTATATTTTCTCACTATAGTTCATGCATCATTATATTTTAATTTATAGTTTTGAACTCCAAACTCTGGCAAACCTAAGAGAATAGGCTTAACCTGGTGTTTTGAAACCTACCTTTTCTTTCATGTATTTACTTATTTTTCCAAATAATACATCTGACCCTACTGAATTCAGCACTGTGATTGCACAAAGTGGTTTCTCTCTGACTAACTTGGACTGATATAATGACAAAGATAAACTGAAAGCATGTTTCTAATACAGAGTAGCAGACATTTCTATAGAACAAGTATTTCAGTCTGTGCCATGAACAACTGACATATTTATGAGTTTACTATGTCCCTGGCCTGTATACTGTAACTATTTCATTTTTAGCTAATGACAAAAAAAAAAGCTTTCCAAAAAGAAGTCTCCACTCCTCCCCAAAATGTATGTAAAACATAATATACTTTAATGAGTTAATCAGTAAAACAAATTTAAGTATCTGGGGAACCTACTCTGTTTACAGTTATTCTGTGATAGTAAAAACAAAACAAAACTATATCAAAATAATTTGCAGTTGAAAAATAATGTAATGAACTAAATATCCTTTATCATATTGTTTTAATAACATTTAAAAGGGGATAACAATTTTTAAATTTCTGGTTACAGAAATAATTCACATTCAGTTATTTTTAACAAATATTCATTTATTAGTACAAGAAAGACTTTGTGCTGAGCACTAGTGATTAAAAAATACAGAATTAGAAAAGAAGCCTTACTTGTAATGAACTTGGAAAACAATTGGAAAGACCTGCAATTTAACTGTAAAATGGTAATAGTTCTATGATAATAATATAAGAAAGAGTATTTGGGAAATAAGGAAGAATAATTAATTTCCCTTTATGGAACTGGAAAATTTTATTAAAAATAAGGTATCATTTATATTGGGTCTTGGGTGACAATTGGAATTTTCCAGATAAACCGGTAGACCATTCCAGAGGCACAGACACATAGTGTAAAGAAAATGAATGTTGTGAATGATGAGTGTGGAAGGTGAAGAGCAAAGAGCAAGTACAGGTGGATCAGGGCAGAGGAGGGTGGTGGAGTGCACAAGTAATTTGACATGGTGACCTGAAAAAACATTTAGTGGTAGGAGATGAAAGGGATTAGTGATCAGTGATAGGCTTGGTAAAAGGTGTGGGAGTGGGGCTTGAATACAAGACATTTAAGTTTAATTGGAAGAGTTAAGCCGAAAACCATATGGTGACTATTTCAGGTGACAATGATGAGAACAATGTTGGCAGTAAAAATTAAGGGATAAAAAATTCATAAAAAGGTTGAATTCGTAGGATATAATAATGAAGTACAAATCAGAGATTTCTAATTTATACATTATTGCTAACTGAAATACAGAATATAGGAGGAGGAGCCAGGTTACTGGTAGAGATTATCATTGATTTCTTTTATTTCCTACTAACTTATATTAACATGGATGTCTTCCAGGAAGTATACTCCTTGAAGCCTAGATGATTTAATGAAAAAATAAAAATATGAGCAGAATTTTATTAGGCTAACTCACTTAAAATTTTTAAGAATCCCTTTATTCCAATTCTGGCACTTTCTGTGAAAACACATAAGAAGGTGGTGAGGGGTTGTGGTTAGACATGAAACTTACAATATCTTTGAGAACTGAAACTAAATATGAACATATTAATAACAAGTGGGTATGAGGACTTGACTAATTGAAAGAAGGATGACCTGTGTTGAATTAATAAAAATAAAACTTATTTGTGAGATGTCCACTCTAGAATCTCATAAAACAAAATAATCTTGCTTTATTCAAAGTACAGAGGGTTACACTTTATTCTCCCTCCACCCCCAGCCTTTTTCTCCTAACGTAAAGATTCAGTTATATATCAACCATAAAATGGGGGTAACTCTCCCTGTCATGAATAAGTAAATATGATCCACATTTCTTTCCCTGTCTTTATCCTGAACTCTTTTGGTATTTACTCTGACTACTAAACAGCAAGGCTTTTGGGTGGAAAAGCTATCCACTGAAAGGATATATGGAGGGGTCAGGAAATAAGAGTGAGATTTAAAATGAATAAATTAGGTTAAATGAAATTTTGTCTTTGGTATCACTGTTCGTATGTTTCATTTTTTGATTCATATTAACAGCTTATAAGAAAATAGAATTAGCTTACAAAAAAGTTGTCATTCCATATTTATAATTAAAATACTAAGTTGTTTCATAAACCATTTTTGTGTGTGTATATGTGTGCATATGTAGCAGTGTGCATATGTATGATTATGCATGTGTATATATATATCACAATTGAGATTATATTATATAAAACAGTATGTACAGCTTTGTCGAGATATAATTCATATACCATAAAATTCAGTCGTTTCAAGTATAAATGTCAGTGATTTTTATAAATTGACAGAATTGTACAACCTTCGCTACAGTCCAAATTGGGAAGATTTCTATCACTCCAAGAGCTTCTTCCTGCTCATTTGTAATCGTTTCATGTCCCTACTCACATACACAGACATTATTTTCTGTCTCCATGCATTTGCCTTTTCTAGATAGTTCATGCATATGGAATCTAGATTTTTTTTTCACTTAACATATGTTTTTGAGGTTTAATTGTGTCTCACTATGTATCAGTAGCTTGCTCCTTTTTATTGTTGAAATAGTAGTCCATTGTGTGGACCTAATACAGTTTGTTTATTTATTTATTTAATGACAAATGATGGTGAAGATAATTGCTTTGTATGGTGTATGGTAAAGGTCTTAATTCATCGTTTGTATGTGGATGTCCAATTTTCTAAGACTGTCATTTCCCCATTGACTTGCCATGGCATCTTTCTCAAAACTGAAATCATCTACAAATGTAAAGATTTATTTCTATATCCTCAGTTAAGTTCCGATGATTTATATCTGTATTCTTGTGGCAGTAACAAACTTTGGTTGCTGTGGCATTGTGATACATTTTGAAATCAGTAAGTATATGTTTTCTAAATTTATTCTTCTTTTTCAAGATTATTTTGGCTATTTTGGGTCCTTTGCATTTACATATAAATTTTAGCAAGCACTTGCTAAGATTTCTCCAAAATAGTCTGCTGGTATTTTTATTATTTACAAAAAATTTTTAAATATATTTATTGGAGTATAATTGCTTTACAATGGTGTGTTAGTTTCTGCTGTATAACAAAGTGAATCAGCTATACATATACATATATCCCCATATCTCCTCCCTCTTGCGTCTTCCTCCCACCCTCCCTATCGCACCCCTCTAGGTGGACACAAAGCACCGAGTTGATCTCCCTGTGTTATGCGGCTGCTTCCCACTAGATATCTATTTTACATTAGGTAGTGTATATATGTCCATGCCACTCTCTCACTTCGTCCCAGCTTACCCTTCCCCCTCCCCGTGTCCTCATCTCATGTCCATTCTCTATGTCTGCGTCTTTACTGCTGTCGAGTCCTGCCCCTAGGTTCTTCAGAACCTTTTTTTTTTTTTTTTTTTTTAGATTCCATAATATATGTGTTCGCATACGGTATTTGTTTTTCTCTTTCTGACTTACTTCACTCTGTATGACAGGCTCTAGGTCCATCCACCTCACTACAAATAACTCAATTTCGTTTCTTTTTATGGCTGAGTAATATTCCATTGTATATATGTGCCACATCTTCTTTATCCATTCATCTGTTGAGGGACACGTAGGTTGCTTCCATGTCCTGGCTATTGTAAATGGAGCTGCAATGAACACTGTGGTACATGAATCTTTTTGAATTATGGTTTTCTCAGGGTATACGCCCAGTAGTGGGATTGCTGGGTCATATGGTAGTTCTATTTTTAGTTTTTTAAGGAACCTCCATACTGTTCTCCATAGTGGCTGTATCAATTTACATTCCCACCAACAGTGCAAGAGGGTTCCCTTTTCTCCACACCCTCTCCAGCATTTATTGTTTGTAGATTTTTTGATGATGGCCATTCTGACCAGTGTGAGGTGATGTCTCATTGTAGTTTTGATTTGCATTTCTCTGATGATTAGTGATGTTGAGCATCCTTTCATGTGTTTGTTGGCAATCTGTATATCTTCTTTGGAGAAATGTCTATTTAGGTCTTCTGCCCATTTTTGGATTGGGTTGTTTCCTTTTTTGATATTGAGCTGCATGAGCTGCTTGTATATTTGGAGATTAATCCTTTGTCAGTTGCTTCGTTGGCAAATATTTTCTCCCATTCTGAGGGATGCCTTTTTGCCTTGTTTATGGTTTCCTTTGCTGTGCAAAAGCTTTGAAGTTTCATTAGGTCTCATTTGCTTATTTTTGTTTTTACTTCCATTTCTCTAGAAGGTGGGTCAAAAAGGATCTTGCTGCAATTTATGTCAAAGAGTGTTCTGCCTATGTTTTCCTGTAAGAGTTTTATAGTGTCTGGCCTTACATTTAGGTCTTTAATCCATTTTGAATTTATTTTTGTGTATGGTGTTAGGGAGTGTTCTAATTTCATTCTTTTACATGTAGCTGTTCAGTTTTCCCAGCACCACTTATTGAAGAGGCTGTCTTTTTTCCATTGTATAATCTTGCCTCCTTTATCAAAGATAAGGTGACCATATGTGTGTGGATTTATTTCTGGGCTTTCTATCCTGTTCCATTGATCTATATTTGTGTTTTTGTGCCAGTACCACACTGTCTTGATTACTGTAGCTTTGCAGTGTAGTCTGAAGTCAGGGAGCATGATTCCTCCAGCTCCATTTTTCTTTCTCAAGATTGCTTTGGGTATTTGGGGTCTTTTGTGTTTCCATAGAAATTGTGAAATTTTTTGTTCTAGTTCTGTGAAAAATGCCAGTGGTAGTTTGATAGGGATTGCACTGAATCTGTAGATTGCTTTCGGTAGTATAGTCATTTTCACACTGTTGATTCTTCCATTCCAAGAGCATGGTATATCGATCCGTCTGTTTGTATCATCTTTAATTTCTTTCACCAGTGTCTTATACTTTTCTGCATATAGGTCTTTTTTCCCCTTAGGTAGGTGTATTCCTAGGTATTTTATTCTTTTGGTTGCAATGGTAAATGTGATTGTTTCCTTTATTTCTCTTTCAGATTTTTCATCATTACTATATAGAAATGCAGGAGATTTCTGTGCATTAATTTTGTATCCTGCTACTTTACCAAACTCATTGATTAGCTCTAGTAGTTTTCTGGTAGCATCTTTAGGATTCTCTATGTACACTATCATGTCGTCTGCCAACAGTGACAGTTTTACTTCTTATTTTTCAATTTGGATTCCTTTTATTTCTTTTTCTTCTCTGACTGCTGTGGCTAAAACTTCCAAAACTATGTTGAATAATAGTGGAGAGAGTGGGCAACCTTGTCTTGTTCCTGATCTTAGTGGAAATGGTTTCAGGTTTTCACCATTGAGAACGATGTTGGCTGTGGGATTGTCATATATGGCCTTTATTATGTTGAGGTAAGTTCCCTCTATGCCTACTTTCTGGAGGGTTTTTATCATAAATGGGTGTTGAATTTTGTCAAAAGCTTTTTCTGCATCTGTTGAGATGATCATATGGTTTTTATCCTTCAATTTGTTAATATGGTTTTTCACATTGATTGATTTGCGTATATTGACGAATCCCTGCATTTCTGGGATAAACCCCACTAAATCATCATGTATGATCCTTTTAATGTGCTGTTGGATTCTATTTGCTAGTATTTTGTTGAGGATTATTTCATGTATATTCATCAGTGATATTGGCCTGTAGTTTTCTTTTTTTGTGACATCTTTGTCTGGTTTTGGTATCAGGGTGATAGTGGCCTCATAATGAGTTTGGGAGTGATCCTCCCTTTGCTATATTTTGGAAGAGTTTGAGAAGGATAGGTGTTAGCTCTTCTGTAAATATTTGATAGAATTTGCCTGTGAAGCCATCTGGTCTTGGGCTTTTGTTTGTTGGAAGATTTTTAATCACGGTCTCAATTTCAGTGCTTGTGATTGGTCTGTTTATATTTTCTATTTCTTCCTGGTTTAGTCTCAGGAGGTTGTGTTTTTCTAAGAATTTGTCCATTTCATCCAGGTTATCCATTTTATTGGCATATGGTTGCTTCTAGTAATCTCTCATGATCATTTGTATTTCTGCAGTGTCAGTTGTTACTTCTCATTTTTCATTTCTAATTCTGTTGATTTGAGTCTTCTCCCTTTTTTTCTTGATGAGTCTTTCTAGTGGTTTATCAATTTTGTTTATCTTCTCAAAGAACCAGCTTTTAGTTTTATTAATCTTTGCTATCATTTCCTTCATTTCTTTTTCTTTTATTTCTGATCTGATCTTTATGATTTCTTTCCCTCTGCTAACTTTGGGGGTTTTTTGTTCTTCTTTGTCTAGTTGCTTTAGATGTAAGTTTAGGTTTTTTATTTGCGATGTGTCTTGTTTCCTAAGGTAGGATTGTATTGCTATAAACTTCCCTCTTACAACTGTTTTTGTTGCATCCCATAGGTTTTGGGTCATCGTGTTTTCATTGTCATTTGTCTCTAGGTATTTTTTGATTTCCTCTTTGATTTCTTCAGTGATCTCTTGGTTATTTAGTAGTGTATTGTTTAGCCTCCATGTGGTTGTATTTTTACAGATTTTTTTCCTGTAATTGATATGTAGTCTCATAACGTTGTAGTTGGAAAAGATACTTGATAGGATTTCAATTTTCTTAAATTTACCAAGACTTGTTTTGTGACCCAATATATGATCTATCCTGCAGATGGTTCCTTGAGCACTTGAGAAGAAAGTGTATTCTGTTGTTTTTGGATGGAATGTCCTATAAATATCAGTTAAGTCCATCCTGTTTATTGTATCATTTAAAGCTTGTGTTTCCTTATTTATTTTCATTATGGATGATCTGTCCATTGGTGAAAGTGGGATGTTAAAGTCCCCTACTATTATTGTGTTACTGTCAATTTCCCTTTTTATGGCTGTTAGCATTTGCCTTATGTATTGAGGTGCTCCTATGTTGGGTGCATAAATATTTACAATTGTTATATCTTCTTCTTGGATTGATCTCTTGATCATTATGTAGTGTCATTTTTTGTCTCTTGTAATCGTCTTTATTTTAAAGTCTATTTTGTCTGATATGAGAATTGCTACTCCAGCTTTCTTTTGATTTCCATTTGCATGGAATATCTTTTTCCATCCCCTCACTTTCAGTCTGTATGTGTCCCTAGGTCTGAAGTGGGTCTCTTGTAGACAGTATATATATGGGTCTTGTTTTTGTATCCATTCAGCCTGTCTGTGTCTTTTGGTTGGAGCATTTAATCCATTTACATTTAAGGTAGTTATCGATATGTATGTTCCTATTACCATTTTCTTAATTGTTTTAGGTTTGTTATTGTAGGTCTTTTCCTTCTCTTGTGTTTCCTGCCTAGAGAGGTTCCTTTAGCATTTGTTGTAGAGCTGGTTTGGTGGTGCTGAATTCTCTTAGCTTTTGCTTCTATGTAAAGATTTTAATTACTCTGTCAAATCTGAATGAGGTAATTGCTGGGTAGAGTAATCTTGGTTGTAAGTTTTTTCTTTTCATCACTTTAAATATGTCCTGACACTCCCTTCTGGCTTGTAGAGTTTCTGCTGAAAGATCAGCTGTTAACCTTATGGGGGTTCACTTGCATGTTATTTGTTGCTTTTCCCTTGCTGCTTTTAATATTTTTTCTTTGTATTTAATTTTTGATAGTTTGATTAATATGTGTCTTGGTGTGTTTCTCATTGGATTTACCCTGTATGGGACTCTTTGCACTTCCTGGCCTCGATTGACTATTTCCTTTCCCATATTAGGGAAGTTTTCAACTATAGTCGCTTCAATATTTTCTCAGTCCCTTTCTTTTTCTCTTCTTCTTCTGGGACCCCTATAATTCGAATGTTGGTGCATTTAATGATGTCCCAGAGGTCTCTGAGACTGTCCTCAATTCTTTTCATTCTTTTTTCTTTATTCTGCTCTGCAGTAGTTAATTCCACTATTTTATCTTCCAGGTCAGTTATCCATTCTTCTGCTCAGTTATTCTGCTGTTGATTCCTTCTAGAGAATTTTTAATTTCATTTATTGTGTTGTTCATCATTGTTTGTTTGCTCTTGTCCCCTGGTATTTTGATAGAGATTTCCTTGAATCTAGAGAGCAATTTGTGGAGAACTTCCATCTTAATAATGTTGAATTTTGAAATGAAGAGGAATGTCATTTCATTTAATTAGATCTTCTTTAACTGTTTTCGGCAATGTTGTGTAATATTTACTATACAGTATTTGTACTTCTGTTGTTTAGTTTATTCCAAAGTGTTATTCTTTTCTATATTATTATAAATGGAATTATTTTAACTTTAATTTTTACATTTTATTGCTAATATGTAGACATATGATTTTTATTCTTTAATATATTACAATGTTATAGTAATTGTACAGTACTTATGAATACATCATATATTTATAGGCAAACTCTCTATTTTGACAGTACTGAACACCAGAATATGTGTTTGTTTTATTTTTTTGGCAGTCAGCCTTGGCAGTTTCTTTGTTTTTTTTGGAATCTGACACTGAGATATAGTTGGGGTAATAGATTTTCATTAGAATTAACACCTGTGAAAAGAGGAGAGAGGAAGCAGGATTGGGGATCAATTAATTTGGGCAGCAATACTTGCCACACAAGGCCTTGATCAATCTAGTGTGAAGCTCTGTAGTCACTATTGTCCATAAAAGTGTTCTGTGTTGTCACTCTGGAATGGTCAAGCCCTAGTACTCTCACCTTGCTCAGTCATGAGTTGAGTTGTTGGCTTCCCAGGGAAGGACATGACCTTACTCCTCACAGCTGGAGAGCCAGTCATTCATGAAATGGGATATGGACAGCGTATCTTCATATTCACCCACACAGTTTTGTACAATTATTTGCTTAAATTTTGGGGGAAAAATGGAGTCACTTTCTGGTTGGAAATGGGAGCTACATTTATAATACCACCCTAGAGTTACATATTTTTACTACCAAATTGTGTAATGAATTACAGCTCCCTTAGAGTGGAAGCTAGTTATCTGTTTGTAGATCCAGGGTGATAATGCAGCAAGAATTGTGTCCAGCTTCTAGGGTCTTTCAGTCTTTGGCCTAGCTCTAGCCTCTGTAAACTCAGAATTTTGTTTAAATGATAGACAATGTAATTAATTTAATTACTTTTGGAAATGTTTTCTCTTTTGTTTCAACAAAAACTTATTCTTTGACTGCTTTGCTTGTTGAATGGTTTAACTTTATCAAGTGGAGATTGTGAATTGGAGAAAGATTATTACTTATAATGGGAAATTCCCATAGGATAAAGTCCTTTCTGAAAGTGACGGAATTATTCTGGCATGTCTCCTTTTGTCCTTTAGTCTAACCTTACTATTTTTACTGTACTGAGGAAATAGCTTTCTCTTATGGATAGAACAAGTTCATGCAAATCCCACAAAGTGTGCAATAAGCCCCTGCCTATGTATTATTTATGAAGAAAACTTGGTCCTCTATGCTTTATTCTTCAAGACTGTCATTCTGTTTCAACCCTAACTTGCTTTACGATATCTTTTTTAGTCCCATCTTTGAAAAACATTGTTAAAATAAAATGAAACACAAGAAGAAAACAGTTAAATTATTTATATTTTTGTACAATCATCAATCTTTAGAACTTTCATGACAAATAAATCTATAACAAAAGATATTAAGCCAAGAATATATGAGATATAAGGCACCTTTGAAAAGTTAATGAGAAAAGAGAAATATTTTGATCTAGATATTTGTAGCATAAATTTCCCTGACATGATAGAAAATCAGCTTTTGTCTTTTTACCTGCCTCATCAGGAAGTGATCCAAGGAAATACCCTCAAATAACTGCTCACCAATAAGATGAGATATATTTTAAAAGTCCTGTAAATGCGTGCTTGTGTCATTTTATTAATACTGAACTTCAGGACAGAGGCTGCTTACCACATCCAATTTAAGTTTAATCTGTATCTCATTATTCCTATAGTATTTGTATTTTCAGATCAATAAATTGAGCCAAAGACATTCAGGAAATGTCTATTTTTAAAATTCAAATATTTACTATTCCTGAAGCATATAAAACATGAACTAAAAAAATGTAATATTGTGTAAAGCAGACTGTTCAATCTAAATATTTCCATGACTAAGGAAAATTTGAAGCAGAGCTTTTCATTGTTGTTCAACTAGCAGGTTCTTAAGATGTTTGCTATTATTTTAAGAAAATGAATTTTAAAACTCTATTACTAACACAGTTGCCTAAAATTAACCTTACTTAAGAATTATATTTTTCTTTACCATTAAATTTCACCAATTTCTCATTAAAATGCAAAAAGAGACTTTCAGTACCAAGTTCAAAATTCTAAATAAAAGTGTAATGAAAGTCAACAAAAGGGAGCTCTGAAAACTTCTCTACCTAACCTTTTTTAGCAAAGTGATTAAAATTTTTCTGCAAATAATACTTTGGATTAGAAAAAAGAGATTTGATATGGTCAATTTTCCACATGTATTACTCATGATTTTTGTATAGTTAGTGAATATGTATGGTAATAAATGTTATCAGTATTTGATAGAAGAGCTTGCTTATGACAAGAAGTTATCCACATCACCAAATTATAAGGAAAGGATAATTTATTATAAGGTTATTATCTATTTTCATGTGTGTGTTCTAGAACAAATTAATTTATACAACTGGGAGATCATAATATGATGCATGAACGTAATTAAAGCAAGAATCTCACAGAAGTCCAAGATAGGCCATAAGGCTAGATTCCCAGAATAAGGCATAGCTTAGGATCAGTAGATATTTTAGGATCCAGGAATCAATAACAAACAATCAATAGTTGATTGTTCTTGCTGCATAATGACAAAACAAAATTCTCTGAATCTGTCTCTACTGATCCTGTCAAAAAATCAGCTATGTGGTTTTTTTCTGCATATCCGTAAATACATTCTAGTTAAATATGCATGTGTAGAAAAATTCACACTTTACAAGCATGGAGCTCTATGAAACCTCACAAAATCAGCACCAAGAAACAGATCAAGAAGCAGATCATTTCTCCTCTGCATGTATTTTTGATTTATGCTTACTCAAACTCTCTGTGTTCCCCTACCCTTTAACACTTGGTATTTATTGCTTCATGGGCTCTGCCTAGTTCAGAATCTCCTTTTGAATTCTATTTATGGTACTAACTACCTGACCATGCCTATATATTATTAGTGAGTTTCTGGTAGAGAGAACTTTTGGGGCACAGTGATTCATCAGCATCCCTCTTAGGCAGTATTATTGTATATTATTTTATTCATTTAAAACTCTAGCCATTGCGGGGCACCATGCTAGATGCTGGAATTGCAGTTCATTTAATCACAAAGCATGCAGTGTGGTTTCAAGTATTCCTTAAAACATAATTACACAAATTGTTCATTTGTTTACTATTCTTGAAAGTGCTATGAAGAAGTGCAGAGTTGCAGATGAGTTTAAAATGCAGTGTTTAACCTACTCTGGGGAGCCAAGAAAAGACTACAAAAGGAAAGTAACATTTAAGAAGAGGCCTGAAGGGTTAACAGATTTCAGCTACAAAAATCTCTGTGCCGTCTATGTGTCTTTGTGTCTTTGTGCATGTTTGAGAGTTGTGGAAGTGGGGGTGCAGTGACAACTTGTTTGCCAAAAGAAAAATTTTACTGTGATTAAAACACATAAAGTAAGAGAGGTAGTAGTAAAATGTGAGGGCTGCAAAGTAGAAAGCAACAGGATTTCCGACTATATGATCTGAGAGCACTGGGAATGCAATTGCAAAATTTAATCAAGTTAGTGAAATGTTCATTTGTCACTTTTTTGTGACATTTGTCAGAATTTCAAGCTCTGTCATATTTCGAAATAATTATATGTGTGTGTGTGTGTGTGTGTGTGTGTGTGTGTGTGTGTGTGTGTGTGTAATTATTTGGTTATTACATGTTATCCTTTATAGACTTCAAATTTCATGGGGGTTAAGGACATTTGCATCCTGTTCACTGTGGGATATCCTGTTTCTGTTTTAGGATTTGGGAAAGAGAAAATACTCAGTGAACAATTCTTGGAAAAAAATGAATAATAATAAGATAGTCTTCTGACGGGAGGCTAGTGAAGTAGTAAACAAGTAGGTTTATCCCTGGAGTCATTAACTAGCATGGGTAGAAGTCTGGTTGGAGGCCAGGCTTGGAATCACGTTTATAGTTTTCTTTGCAGAATCTAATTGAGAAAATGTCAATTCTCTTATGAAAGTAAGGGGCTGTATGAAAATATATTTGGAGCTGGTATCACCCCCACCCAACACACACACATATTCTTAGGAATAAAAAAGCTATGGAATTTAGAATAAATACAAATTACTTATAATAATCAACATGGCTTATGTAAGGTGTTACAAAAGCTAGTGTCCTGTGGGCTGAATTTGGCATGAGGACATGTTTGTTTCTGGGTTTTGTTTTTCTTTTTTTTTTGAGGGGGGAATTTTTTGACTCTTTCAACCAGCCCAATATTTTTTTTGTTTATTACTGAGTTTGAATACCTAATTTAGGTAGAGCACGAATTCTTCAGTTTACAAGAGGAATCTTATTTACTCTCACAGACTAGATAATTTCTGCACATAGTAGGTACTCATAAATAATTATTTATTTATTCAATAAGTAAAGTAAGAGTATCTTAGATTTTTATTGTAACAGGGGAAAAGAAAAAGATTAAATCAACTGTATTTTGTGAACAATTAGATATGGCTAGTAAAAGAGGAAGAAGTCTATTACTTCTTTTTTGTGCCAACCTACCCCAAAGCACATTTACCATGGTATAGACTGTATTTCCTAGAAAGATGTTTATTCCTGTACAGATCAACTGAAACCAGAATTAATATCCAATAGAAGAGAAGTCATAGATATCCTTTCAAAGGGCAGAGAAGATTCCAATACTGGAAGTGTGGCAGGTGCTAAAAATTTTCTCTTAAACTACAGAGCATTCTTTGTGGAATAACTAAACTGTTTCATTGGCCATAATTAGGCTGTTAGTCTAGGACTAGGCTATTAATATGATCATGATTGTCATTCATTGTGTTTTGCTTAAAGGCAGTTAATAAGATAAAAAGTAACAATATGAACTGAGCTCTACTATATGTACATCGCTGTAGGAAGTCCAGTGAAGTATAAAAAATGATAAGTTGAGCCCTACCCTTAAATGAACTTGTATATCTTTATTGAAGTAATCTGTATAAAATGAGACCTTTAGTAGGATCCATGTATATAGGCATCTACATTTCAGAAAATGAATGTTGTATAAATTTAGAAGGAGCTGTGATATCCAGCTGTGAAAATTAAAATGAGGATGACATTTGTAAAATTAACATTTAAATGAGCTAATACATGTAAAGTACTTTGAATAGTTCTGGAACACACACTTTGTCATAGTTAGCTCTCATGATTATTACTGTTAGCCATGGACTGAGCTGAGCACTTGTATAGAGTAGATCATTTGATTTCCCCTCCTTCTATTAAAACACTGCTAAGTGTATTATTATCATCATTTTCAAAGACAAATAAATGGTGGTCTGGATATTTAGTAAGTAGTGGAAGCAGAATTTGATATCAGTGGGCTTCGACTCAAGTGACACACACTCTTTACCACAAAACATTTCTGACAGGACAAGTCAGTACATTATTAAGGTGAGCTTTTAAGGATAGGTGATATTTAAATTGAAGGAGAACAAGAAAGTTTAGGATTTCCAAGAAGACAGATTGATACGAGATCAAGCAGTATAAACATTTTAAGGTCTGTTTAGGAGACATTGAGTTTATTCTTATTTATTCTTAATTAGAGTTTATGGTTTATGTTGAATAAAGGTAGAAAATAAAGCTAGAAAATTAAGCTGTGGCCAATTTGTGGAAGCAAAGCAAGGAATTAAAATGAATGTCTTCATAAATTTTGTATATAGAATTCTTTAAACATGATTTTTCTTTCCAACTTAATATTTGTTATTAATCCTATTTTTAAAAAGGGATATTAGTTATTTTTAATATTTGGAAATTTGACACAATATTCTTGTTAAGTCAGAAGGTGAGAAGTGTCTGCAAACCTACCTTACTTGCAAATTAGCAAGTTAGCCTGCTACAGTTTCACATACATAGAGTAACAGAATACAAGAATCCTGGGTCAGAAAAACAATTTATTATTCACAGAATAAAGGAGCAGCTAGATCAGTACACTGTGTTGTTTTCCAACACCCAAATCACACAGGGCATCAGGAGGAGGGCCAAATATTTAACTGCATGTGTAGTGGGCTGCAGCAGGAGAGAGGAATGCCAAAATTAGGAGACTGAGCTTTCATAGGGCTCCTGTATGCCCTGCCCTTTAGAGAGAAAGCTTATTAGTTACCCTGAAATGCAAACAGAATTTCTCCTGGGGAAAGGTGGAAGGCATCTCTGGGTTTATGGCCCTAGCATGTGTCTAGGAAGGTAAATACATGGGATTAGCCAAACTGTCAGGTTAAGGGCACAGTCCTCCCAACTGCCAAGTCTGCCTGAGAATTTTGACATTTAAACTGGGAAATATAAAAGTAGCAAATGTAAAAGCTATAACCAATGAACAGTAAATTTAAATTATTTCATGGGTTATCATGAATATGAATTAGTGAAATTTGTGAGAAGTTGTTAAACAAAAAGTTACCAGTATTTTCCTGCAATACTATGACATGTAATAGAAATTTTGGAAAAGTTAAAGAATGAGTAGAAATACATGAAAGTGTTACAAAAGAAAGAAAAGGATTCTGGTATCAACTGCAAGTTTGGAGTTTTCCCCCAAACACCTTCATGTTTGTTAATTTGCTAGAAACACAGAAATGACCAAAAACTATTCTATTCAGTTATAAGGAAAGAATATACATTAAAACCAGCCAAGGGAAGAGACATATAAAGAGTCTGGGAGGGCTCCAAACAGGAATTTTACATCATGCTCAGAATGTGTTACCCTCCTGGCATCATGTGTGACAGTACACTTGAGGTACTGCCAACCTGAGTGGAGTTGACCTGAGCTTCAGTTTCCAGTTTTACTTATTTATTGTATTGACGAGTTTTAACTAAAATATCATCAAACATATATTTTAATTAATGTAGAAAATATTTTCAATTAAATATATATTGGACTATAAATGCATATCATACATAAGTTTTCATAGTGTATTCTCAATACACAGCCATATGACAGGTGAATCTATGCGTGAATAATCAGTTTAGAATAGAGACTAATTAGATTAGCAGCTCAGTAAGAAGAGTAGCATTATGTGTGAAATCCTAAGATGTTGATCGAGATAGGAAATAGGCCATTTTCTTGATTCAACAGAGGGCTCCACTGGAAAAAAAAATGTGGGGGTGTGTGTGTGAGAGGTGGGACTTCATGGATGTTTTGGCGAATCAGATACAAGCAAGACATACTTAAAGTAAATGTACAAGTTCAGGGCAGAGATATGATTTTCTGGGAAAATGATTTAAATACATTTAAAAATTAATGCTAAAAATGTAAATCACTGTGAAGAATTTTTAAAAACAAATAATACTTGTTCTGTATTACAAGGACAAGATTATAATTGTTGGCATTTTTACTGTTCTTGACCATTCACTTCATTTGAGTATGCATTTTTAAGTTTCCAAATATGTTCAAGACTGTGCTAGTTACTGAAGGGTTCAGAAAAGTGAATAAGCTATTTAAACAATTAAATATTATCCAAAGCAAATACTAAGAGAAAAATGTGCTCTGTACAGAAGAAAAATGATGTAGTTTTATATAAATACAGCCAAACATGTCTTCAAGAGCAATTCAAATTCTAAACAATAAAAGTAAAGCCAATAGAAAAGTACATGCTTTAATCAAATTACCATACTCACTATTTACATAATACCCAACAAATTTTTCTTACAATACATTTAAAATCAAATAGACTAAATAAATTTTTTTTTTCAGGTGTTTTTCAAGCACAAAATGTTATCATTGTTTTCTACTACTGCATAGGAAATTCTGGAAAGAGAGCAACATGTCATTTGCAGCCTAAAAATATGCAGCTTTAAAATACAATGATAAAGCAATAGAGAGTGAAAATCAAGCCAAGTGGAAGAAGGGCACCCATAATAATGCATACCTATAGAAAATATAGAAAAATATACCTATAGAAAACCATCATTTTCTAAATGTGTTTTATTATTTTTCTCAGATGAAGTTTTCAACTCCAACAGTAACTGCCTATACAAATTAACAAATAGAGAAGACATTTTTTTTGACTAATTAATATACAGCCACTCTTACATAAAATCCACAATAAACTCACAGATGCTTGGGAATAACTTTTTTCTCATTGATGTCATTTACAATTGCAGTAGATTGAATTTTGTTTTATTGACCTAAATTTTTCTTGCTCTGTTGTTACAAATCCAAGATATTGTCTTCTCTACTGAAAGGAAAAATGGCCATAATCTTAATTGTAATCAATGGAGGAAGTTGTCAAAATTAGTTATGTTTCTTCCATTTGTGTTAACACTAGACATGATGATAAAGTGAGCAGTGTTTTCCTTCAGTGTCTTCAGCTGTCATATTCTTATCCTCTCTTGACGAAGACTTTTGAATGTTCATTAATTTTGTGCTTCCATCCTGGCTGAGTGTACTTAGGTTTACAACTAGGTTTCTCAAAAGTAGTCTATTACTCTATCCCTTAATTACTGACTTTACATTTATTTCTCGAGTAAGGTGATTTGTGTTCCTCTCTCACTGATGTCCTCAATCCAAAGTATTGACTTATTTATCAACTGCACAGATTTCTTAGCTGCATTTACACTATTTTTCCCTAAACTGCCTTCATTTCTGAAAACATCTTCTCTCTTAGATTCTATAGTATTGTTAATTCAGCATTTTTCATTAATCTATCCATTGTTCATTTGACAATAAATGTTTAGATTAATACATATTTTCTGCTCTTAAATAGAAGAGACAGAAAGTGAATCTTTATCAATAAGAATTATTACTTCCATGATAGAAATAAGTATCTAATACCAATCAGGTAGAGATGACACTTTTTACAGATGGTGGTTGCAATCATGGTTATGGATGTTAAAGATTTCCTGGAGGGGGTAGTACATGAGTTAAGCATCAAAAATGAGTAGGCATTGGCTAGAATAAATGAAGGTAGAAGAAAAGGCCATGTAAGTTGGAAAGGATAGTTTTATCAAAAAAATGAAGATATTTTAAAAAATAGAGTCCAGTGTAAATGGAAAATCACAGGAATTATGATTCAGTAGGACATAAATATGATACAAAAAGTAGAAAAAAGATATACTTAACAATTTTGTCAGAGGAAATTATTTCTCCTCAGTCATTTCCTGAATTGGACTAAAAAAATTATGCATTAAGACTTTAAAAAACACAGATAAAAATATATATAGCATATCAGATTTGACAAGTTATATGGATTTAAAGTATTCCAAAGTTTTTGTATTATCTGAAAAGTTATAGAAGTAGCAATATGTATTAGATTCTTAAAACCAAGGCTGTAGGTTTAAATGCGGTAGTGATCATTTAAAGAATAAATCTTTATTTGAAAGATCTCTCTATATGAAATCTCTTATATGAAAGACTGCTGTTAAGCCTTCTTGACCTTTGAGTAAGTAGTTCATATTTTGTATTTCAGAGCCATCAAAAGTTCGAGGATTTTGTGGCTTGTGCTTTCGATGTCATATCTAAGAATCCATTGCCAAATCACAAGCAACAAATTTGGAGGACTTAATACACAAATTTTAATCACATTAATAGAATGAATGATTAATTAAAAAACACACACACACACACGGTCATTTCACTTGATATAGAAAAATCATTTGACAAAACCAGCATTCTATAATATGGTATGATATGATATGATATGATATGATATGATATGATATATGATAGAAATACCTAACAATCTAGGAATAGAAAGTAACTTTCTCAATCTAATAAAAGGAATTTAGGGGAAAACCTACAGCTAATATTATATTCAGTGGTGTAAAACTGGGAGTCTTCCCCCTAACAGCAAGAATAATACAAAAGCTGAAATAGCTATATTAATTATAGAAAAAACAGACTTCACAATTAAGAAGATTACTAGGGATAAAGAGGGCATACATAATGAAAAGTGTCAATTCTCCAAGACATAAAAACTCTAAACATTAATGTATCTCACAAGAGAGATCAATGTACATGAGATAGAAACTGATCAAACAGTGAGACAAAATAGTTAAATGCACTGTTATAGTGGATTATATTATTTCATTATCCTAGTTTGAGAGTTTGCTGAGTACCTTATATCACTCTAAATAATTTATACCCCAATACTATCTTTAATTCATTAAAATAATCATGTGAGTTACATGTTATTGATATTCCCATTTTTACAGACAATTAAAGGGAGCCACAGGGAGCTTAAGTATGTCCCTATCAAGCAGCTAGCAAGCTGGGCAAGATGTGTTAGCATCAGACTGCTATGAAAGAAATTATTTAGAAAACTCCTTTGATAAAAATAATACAACTAAAAGACTGCCTAGCCTGAATTCATGGCTCTCTAGTTATAGAGAGGGTTTATTCAATAAGTTTAAAAGAAATGAGTAACTTGAGGAATGAGTGTCATGCATATGTTAAATCTAAACACACCCCTCACATTTTGGACATGCACAGATTTTGGAAGTCTACTATGGAATTCATAAAAAAATTGTTCATTTGAGCATGTGTGCATGTGGGGAATTGTTAATTTTAGCTGGTTGACTGTTAAAGGCTCTGGTAGCATTTAGAAATGTTGAGTGGGTAATGGAAATACAGAGCCAAGGTTCATGGTCAGGCCTGGAAATAATGTTTTAAATTTTCCCCACCTATTCCTAAATTCATGGAAGTAGATTAACTTTTTCAGAAGAGAAAAGAAAAATAAAAGTAGAGGGCCATGGTTCAGCATCTTGTAGGAAAACAGCACTTAAGGGTGGAAGGAAGGCTTATGTAAATGGTATGGCAAAAGAAATGGGGGATGACTATAAAGTTTAGAATAAGAAGCCACAAAAAGGCAACCTTTTGGGGTGGAATGAAAGAATGCCTATGTTCAATGCTGCAGAGAAGGAGAATGTAAGAATGGAATATTACTGTTGTGGTTGGCTTTAACACCCTCAATTGTCCTAAAGTAAGGAGAGAATGCAGGGAGGGGGCTGTGAGAAAACAGAAACAGTCAGTATAAGCTACCCTTGTGAGGAAACAGACTGGAAAGAAAGAAAATTCAGTAGCTGAAAGGAGGTGCAGATTGGAGCAACTTCAGCCTATTTAATTTATAACTGAAGGTTTGTGATTGTTGTTATATAACATGTTCTTGGATCCCTTGTCTTAATTTATATAAATATTATTGACATGGGGAAAGAAAACTTCATGTTCAGTGCAATACTGGCAATATACAAATATTACAAATTAGCCGCGATTGAATGTTAAAGAAATACTTAACTCAGCTGTCCTCTGAGAAAGAAACAAATGAATCCTAACCTCCCTTATATCCCTGCCAAGTGGAATGCTGGAGCTTTTATGGTACTTATAAGCATTCTTCTTCCAGAAACAATGGCACTGCTAAATGACCAGATCTATTAAATGAATTCCTAAGGCTTCTTTCTGTAGGCACATCAAGGGAAAGCATGTAAAATTGCATTATAGTACTACAGAATTATAATCTTTGTAGAACCACAAAAGAAAAACAGATGTTTATAATACAGATTGGCTCCATCTTTTTGAGCCTTTAGAATGGGTATAAAGTGCCTTATTTACAAACATTTCAAATTTGTATTCTTAATCTAGGAATTCAGTAGCTAGAAAAGTCATTACATTTGGAATCTGGTGTTTGTTATCACATTACATTTTGTTCTTCCTAAACATACCAACATTAGTTATTTTTGCTTGCATATTGATATAATAGTTTTAACTAATATTAACTTCTGGAAGGTAATGTTAAATATGTCTATACACTATTAGACTTTGAATACACTGAGGTGCCCAGTAAGAGTAAAATATTAATAATTTTTTCTCTATTAAGAAAAAGCCCAAATACTTCTGAGTATTTACCTAAGAGTTGAAAGAAGGATCTTGAAGAGATATTAGCACTCCCATATTCATTGCAATCACTCTTCACTATAGCCAAGATATGGAAATAAATGTCCATTGATAGGTGAATGGATTAAAAAAGTAGTATATACATAATATGGAATACTTTTCAGCCTTAAAAAAGAAGGAACTGCTGTAATATGTGACCACATGGATGAACCTTGAGGGAATTATAAGTGAAATAAACCAGTCACAGAAGGACAAATACTGCATGATTCCCTAAAATAGTCACACTCATAGAAACAAACAGTAGAATGGCAGTTGCCAGGAGCTGGGGCGGGGAGGGAGGAGGATTTGCTAATCAACAGGTATAAAATTTCAGTTATGCAAGATGAATACGTTCTAGAGATCTACTGTACAACACTGTACTTACAGATAACACTATATTGTACACTTGAAAATCTGTTAAAAGGATAGATCTCTTGTTAGGTGTTCTTACCACAATAAAATTAAAAAAAAAATTCCCATGGATGTAATGAAAATATTTCAAAACCCAATTCCCATTTCCAATGGAATATCTTTTTATTATAAGCAAATTAATTTCAGCTTTACCTATCATTTTATAGTTTGTATGGACTTTTAACATGTTGATTTTCACACGATTTTGCTACATCAGTGATAGCATACTAATCAAAACTGGTTAACCAGAAGTGACAGTTATGACAGATGTCCTAGTAAGACCCATGCTTGCAGAGGTGATTATAAACTCTCCAGAAAGGGCTGTTTCCTATTTGTGAAGATTTTAGGAGTTCAATGATCTGAGTCTTTTGGAATAGTCCTTCCAAGATGGAAAAGAAAACAAACAAGGTATTTTACATTATACTCCCTTACCACTAAGAAAGACACCCAGTGTTGTCTTTTACAGTTAAGGTATAGCTTTGCATATCCCCTGCTCCCTTAGTTTAGCTCTAATTGATATTTATTACTGATATGTTTTTTTCTCTCAACCACTAATCATTTTTTAATAAAATGACCCTTTGTTAGGTAGTCAGACATTAGCAGCAAAGAGGTGACAGTGGCAGCAAGACAAGAGGGGAATAATCAAGTCACACCCCCCAACCATCTGGGGACCCTCCCCTGACATTAGCAGCAAAGAGGTGACAGTGGCGAAAAGACAAGAGGGGAGTTGTCAAGTTACACCCCAACCACCTGGGGACCCTCCTCTGACCCCACCCAGAATGGGCGAAACTATGGTCGGGTGGTGGGCAACTTATCCTGATACAGAGGGAGTACAGTAACAGGAGGGAACTTCCCCGGGCTGCGCATGCCCAGACTAGACAGGCGTATAGCCTATAGTAAACCCAAACTCATTATACCATCATTATAATAAAATCAGCGTGCGTGTGGTTTTGCCATCCCCCACACCCCCGCCGTGGGCTTTTCTTAGCAAATTTGGATGAGGGCATGCGCAATAATGAACTTTTTACATAACTCAGGACTGTCAATCAAATAATGATCTCCTGTCACTCACCCATGATCACACCCCAGCTCCTCGCAGAACGCTTATAAACACCCTTAAACCTGTACAGGAGTGCTGATTTCACTTCGCAGAAACAGCCCGCTCTCCCTCTGAGAGTGTAACTATGCTTTAAAAAACTTCGCTTTGCGCTTAAGCTGGAAGTGGTAGGGTGCAGTTCTTTGCTTACTGTCACAGGGACAGAGATTGTTGGTCCGGATCTTCTGTTGACCTCCTCCACTGAAGCTGTTTGACACAATGCACGCCAACCGGTAACACCTTCACCTTTTCCCCCTTATAATATCACAAAACTCTTGAGCAAAAAAATAGTGTAAACTCTAACCCTTACTTCCCAAATTTCACAATCTCAGAACTATAACTCTAAATTTGAAACAATAATAGAAACTTAACTAATGCCTTGCCTAATAGCTAATTCCTTTTATATAGCTGTTATAACTTTGGATATGGTTATATATAACTATTATAACAACTAATTCCTTATAGTGATATACTTGTTTGCTAAGTTCTGACACATCACCATGCCTTCATCCTCATCAAGAATGGAACCATTAAAGTCATATCACTTTATTAAAGTACATATGCCCTGCAGTTTAAAATATATATAACTTTATAAAATATAATACTCTTATTATTGCTTTTCATATTTAAGACATTTTAACACATTGCAAAAAGTACAATTTTTAAGAGATTCTCACATGAACTTTCCAGGTTCTTCCATTCTCCCCTATGGGTCTTGGAAAGTTGGACTTCTCAAAATCTATGTCACTCTGGATTTATGCATTTTGGAAATATGTGTCCCCAGAATACTGGAGTACATGCCCACTTTTCCAGCAGTATCAACTTTTACTGAAAGTTTGGGAAAATACATTAATATTAAAAATCCAGATATTTAAGGTAATTGCATTAATGTTAAAATAAAATATAAGACTTCAAATACATTTTACACTTACCAATATTACTTTGAGCTACAGACCCAGACCGCAGAGGAACAAGTTCACTTTTCTCACTATACATTTGAAATCAAAGTTTGTGAAGCAAGTTTTAGATGTCTGTACTATGTATGAAAATCCAGTACTTCATGTTATTTCTCCTCTTTGGGAAAAAGAAAAAGTATTACAATATGACTCCATGAGCTTATGATGCCTGTTTGTTACATGAATCTATACTATATCCAATGTTAAAAATGTAAATTTCTGGGGCTTCCCTGGTGGCACAGTGGTTGAGAATCTGCCTGCTAATGCAGGGGACACGGGTTCGAGCCCTGGTCTGGGAAGATCCCACATGCCGCGGAGCATCTAGGCCCGTGAGCCACAACTACTGAGCCTGCGCGTCTGGAGCCTGTGCTCCGCAACAAGAGAGGCCGCGATAGTGAGAGGCCCGCGCACCGCGATGAAGAGTGGCCCCCGCTTGCCACAACTAGAGAAAGACCTCACACAGAAACGAAGACCCAACACAGTCAAAAATAAATGTAAAAATAAATAAATAAATACATAAGCTAGGGGAAAAAAAAAATGTAAACTTCCATAAAGTTAATAATAGTGCTTGTGAAGACAGCTTTTAAAATGTCCCCTAGTGTTCATGCATATGTGTAATCCTTTCCTCTTTGTGTGGGGATTATTGTAACTCCTCTAAAGACAGAAAAGAGCAGAAGTAACAGAGTATACATACACACATACATATGTACGTGCATGCATGTGCACGTAATGCAGTTAGTATGAAACAAAGCGTTGAAGTATTATAGTGTCATGGTAATAAAAAAAGCTGCAAAAAGTTATATGCATTTTATGTAAAAATGAACCAGAATATATAAGCATCTGTTTTCAAAATCTGTTGTTGAAATGTTTTTTGTTTTTTTTTTTTTTTGAAATGTTGATACACGTGCATTGCTACATCTTTTAGATAATTTTCAAGCATTTGCCTTTCATTGTTCTATAAATCTTCTCTTGCCAAAGGGATCAGTAGGGATTAGAGTTTTATCCTAAGGCTAAAATATACAAAGCAAAAGGCCAAGTGGAGAGTAATCTTACCTTTCAAGGAAATGCATTTAAGCAGTAGTTGCAGATGCTTCTGCTTTGTGAGTTTTTCTCCCTCTCAGTGTGGTTCTACTATTTAAAAGAACAGTGCTTACTTTTTAACATAACATAGCCCTAATGCAAGGTAACTACCTATCATGTGCTATTACGAAGAAATATATTTCTGTTGTAAGAAAAGTGGCTGTTTTAGACTTATTGAGAGATATTATGTGGATTTCTAGCTTGATGCCTACCTAAGGGATTTTAACGGTGCTTTTTACTATAGAAGAAAAGAAAAATATTATTTTTTAAACTACATTTATTACTAGCTCGTTCATAGATCATTTATCTCTTAGCAGTATTAAGTTTTCCTTTCCTATATGAAAGGTTTAATACATGGTTATTTTAATTGTTCAAAAAGACATTGATAAAGTATAAGGATACTTTTGAAATCAATTGAATAGTTTGGGAAAGGAATTTCTTACACAGTAGTTGAACAGCAGACTTAGATTTTTTTTAATGTGAGTTTTCATAAGGAAAAGTTATATTTGCTATGAGTTTGTCATAAATGGACTTTATAGTACTTATTGAATTCACAGACTCTAATGAATGTGTAACTTCATAATAAAGACTCAGTAAACTCTCATTTAAATGTATGTTAATATGCTTAAAATCACATACTATCATCTAATAATGTCAAAGGTTTAACAAAATAGGCAGAGACACTAACATACTAGTTTTATAAAAGAGGAAAATGAGTACAGAGAGTTTTTTTGAAGTGTTATAAGGTTCATACATCCAGTGAGTGCAAACTCTAGAATTCACATATGTGTTTTCTGATTCTTTGCCTGGTGTGCTTTTTCACTGTAAGTGCAACCTTCGGATGAAATAACAGTATGTGGTTAACATTTAAGATTAAATATGCATGAGATGTAAAAATTAGCATAGAGGATGAGGATGAAAATTTTAAAAGTAAATAAAATACTTTTGATTTCTAATAAACTGAAGATGGAATACTATAAAAGTGATATTAATAATTGATATAATATCAATTATTTACATATTAGTCATTTATACATGTATATATCTATATATAATATATATTTTATTTGATGAATATACTTTATATAAGTTTTATTTACAAAACTCACTTGTAACAAGATTTAAACCTATTAGAATATTTTCATGTTTTATGTTGCTGTTAAAGATACTTTTAGTTTACTATCCAAAACCTTTCTCAACTCCTTTCTCTAGCTTCCTTCTACAATACAAAATGAAAGCCAAAAGTTCATTTTCTTAATTTTTCTTTCTTTACATGGAAACCAATCCATGAGGAGTGAATGCAAACTGGCAAGGAGTAAATTAGCGAATTTTTAATGTTTTTGTAAAAAGAGACAAAGGTGACTGGAGCAGCCCTTCCCTGTTTTTCCAGGTTCCTTTCTTAAAGGTGAATGGATGGCTGAGCAGCAATAGCCATCTTGTAACTATATGAGAGATATTAAAAAATTAAGTTCCTTAGCTTTAATATTGTTGAACCATGAAACCAACACAAGCAGTACTGTTTACTATCAGACTACTTGTTATATCAGAAAAATAAGATCCTATATCTATAATATACTGTTGGGTTTTCCATGTCAATTATACTTCAATAAAGCTGAAAAAACACTTGGGTTTTCCTTTAATTACCAGAGAGAATGTAATATTAATCATTACAACTGTTCTTAAAACTTCCACTTGAAAAATAGTAAATATAATTTTCACCCTTTGAAAGTATCATGTATGAGCTTTCATATTATTATGAAATGTGAAGATGAATATCACTGAATTCTATATTTCGGTAAATGCTTTGGGTTTTAGGTTTGAATGGAGCCATATATGTCATTTAATTCAATTTCCCCCCTCATTTTAACTTTGTTAACTGAAGGATCAAATAACTGGCAGGTTGGCATGAGCAAACATACTTTGAGTAGTAACTGATAGAAATTAACAATAACTCATTATGGCTCTTTTGGCAAACAGATGCATGGGCAAACATAAAGCTTTTCTATTGCGATTGTAATGAGGAAAGTAGAACAATTATTTAGTGGTTAAGATATAACTTCATTATTATGAGTAAATCCTTATTAAAATACACATAGAGGAACAAAAATACTGTAGAAAACAATATATTTCCTGATTTTTTTTTCTGCTTTCCAAAAGAACTCCTTTCCTTGACAAATCTGATACTCCTATGACTTGGCTTCAACTGCCCACTTTATGCTAGAGATTCAAATAGGTAGACCTGTAGCTCCAAATTATATACCTAACTACTTGGTATATGTTTCCAACTCATCTTAACCTCCCTCAAAACCTACTTTATTATCATGTCTTACAAAATTATTTGTCTCCTATATTCTCTATCATATTTTAAAGCACTTTTACCTCCACATTAGTCACCATTTAATCCAGCTTCAATTATTTTCATTATATTTAATTTTATTTCGAGATAGTTTTTTACTACCGTGATCTCCTACTTTTTTGCACTGACATTTTAGTCCTTCAGTATCTTACCTAGATTACTAAAGTAGCACTAGAAGAAGAAATTTCCCTACTTGCAATCTTTCCATTTTATATATTGTCTCTTATCTCTTTAATCATACATTTTCTCCTTCCTCCCTTCCTTCCTTCCTTCCTTCCTTCCTTCCTTCCTTCCTTCCCTCCCTCCTTCCTTCCTCCTCCCTCCCTCCTTTCCTTCCTTCCTTTCTTTCTTTTTTTGGTTTGGTTAAAAACACTTCAGTAGCTTCATAGTGGCAATCAAGCCCCTTACAGCCAGCAAAGCCATTCACAAGATGGCTCTATCTATATTCACCTTTACATCCTGTTCTTTTTCTAACCAAAACTACACTTTACACGGAGAAAACTACGTGTCCTTCAATGGAAACATAATTACCTTTTCTGCCTCTCTTGATTTGCTCATATTTAAGTGTCCTTCCACCTGTGTAAGCCGCATTTATCATGTAAGACATAGGCTAAAGTGTGACATATACTGATAGGACTTCTTGATTTGATAGGTTACAAACTACCCCAAAGACTCTGCCATAATGCCATCAGAAGAAATGCTTGAGTGAGCTTGCTGCAGAGGATAGGACTAGGAGTCATTGTGTTATATCTGAATGCATTTTATTGTGAAGTTTCACTGTAGTGATTTCCTCTGCCTTCATAAAAATATAAGCCTATTTGTAACATGCTACTTCATATATTATATTTTATTATCAATTATGTTTATCACCTCTGAGAGCCTCTTTGCAGAAAGAAATGGTCTCATATACTTTTTAATTAAATACTTCTGTGTCTGACTAAATGTAGATCCACAGTCAATGTATTAACTGACTAGAAAAGGTCAAGAAGACTAAAAGTGAGACAGCATGGTTGATATTATTGTTACTTCTCTCACCAAGCAATTCTTGTTGTTTTAACATTACTATAATTAAGTCTGTGTTGATAATAAAAACACAGGATAAAAATCATTTTAAAAGATTATTTATGATATTTCATCATCATGGTTCTTTTCTCCCAACAACGACTCACCTTGTTATGATAAACATTATTTTTTTGAACAAAAAACAACAAAAAAGTATGTACTGGAGTACTACCTGGCACTAAACTTCATGATGTGGAATATATGGCGGTGAAAAATTATATTCTCTTCGAGCCCTGGTCTGGGAAGATCCCACATGCCACGGAGCAACTGGGCCCGTGAGCCACAATTACTGAGCCTGCGCGTCTGGAACCTGTGCTCCGCAACAAGAGAGGCCGCGACAGTGAGAGGCCCGCGCACCGCGATGAAGAGTGGCCCCCGCTTGCCACAACTAGAGAATGCCCTCGCACAGAAACGAAGACCCAACACAGCCATAAATAAATAAAATTAAAAAAAAAAAAAAGTGCTAACTGCTAAAAGGAAAAAATAAAAAGGGCTGAAAACTTGCCAGTATAAAAAAAAAAAAAATTATATTCTCTGATGACAATTGTACGTCTATCAATACATACTAATAGGGCATTACTGAAAATATTGTCTCCATACTATTTTTCTATAAGCTTTAATATATGTCATTCTAAAAACAAGAAAAAAAAAAAAGGTTGAGAAAAGATGGATTTGACCAGAAAGATGCAGGAAGAAATGATGTATGCATCCTGATGATAGGAAAGAGAATTTGAACACTTGATGGTTTTAGAAATGAAAGCAGCATAACACCATGGAATCCTAGATTGCTGGTTTTAAGTAATTTGGGTAAAAATGTGTTTCTCCTAAAACTGTAAAGATGGATTTCTCTCTTGTCTTCCAGCATCTTATTGGTACACAGAAAAATTCTGGATGCACTTTGAGTTTGGATTCTTTGAAGGTGCTCTATGTTTTGTTTGAGGGGTTTTTTTTTTGCTTAATGGTTTTTGTTGGTTTTGGCTTTTTGGCTATATACTTGGTAAAGATTTTCTCCTTATCCTAGTTATTCTAAACCTTTGCCTGTAATCATTGGACCCTTTTCATGAATTTAATATATATTTTTCTGGTAACAACTCTTTTGATGAACTTAATATACATTGCACTGGACTCTTTATTCTCTGTAATGGCAATTTTTCAATCTTTCTCTTGCTTTGAAGACCAATATTTACATGGGGATTTAATGGATTTTATGTAAAAATTACTCTGTGGTCAATACATTTGAGGAAACTTGGGCTATAAAAATACATGAATTTACTGTGCAATATTTGTAAATATGTAAGAGGGTTATGTTCTAGAATTTTCAGGAAGGCATTCTCTGAAGTACTTAGAAGTATTTTTAATCTTATTTGAATATCACTTCCTTTTTTTTTCTTCCTTATGGACTTTCTCAGCTTTCACATATAATTTTGGAAAAGGTGATCTATGTTTAGGTTTATTTTGTATTCATTTTTATTATTTATTTATGTTTTTGTGATTCAGTTTTTTTCCAGCTTTGGTCACTGGGAGCTCTTTCACTTGGCTCCTGTGTCACTTGGATGTATACCAATCATTGTGTTTTCATTTGAGCTCTTCCTTTCTTTCTGATATTAGAGATTGTTCCAAGCTCACCTTATGTATTTCCTGTCTTGGTCCTAAGATCAGCCTTTTCTCCAAGGTGTCCCAGTTGCTTTTAGGAGAGAATGGTACTTGAAACCAAGATCTGAACACTAGGTGTGCTTTTTGCCTCTGGGGTGTCCTTGTTTCTAGGCCCTGTTAGCTGAAAAAGCAAAGAAATACATATATATACACACACACTAATTTGTATTTAGATGTATATGTATAAATTTTCCTATATTAACCATTGTATCATTATAAGCTAAACATGAGTTCATATTGGTGTCTCATATTCTGACCCGTTACCATGTGGATCAATCTAGCCTCCTCCCCTTGCTTATCTGTAATCTCACATTCCAGATGTAAGAAACCTTACTCCCATCATGCACCATCCATTTCCTTAATTGTTCACTTCCAGTATACGTGTATGATTCCAGAACTGTTAACTCATACCCCCATAAGAAACAACTTTATCAACTAGAGTACAGTGTTTATGACAGTTTCTTTTGCCTTTATACTTTCATATGGCATTCATCTCCAATGTTACTTAGATCATCACCTTTCCCCCCACCACTTGACTGAGGTTTGAGGTTATTCCCTACATTTTTCATACAGTTAAATCATTTTGTCACATTTTGCATTCCATCCTGGGATCCCCCAACCTCCTATAAATTATTTATTTTAATTTTCATATATTAGGTTTCACTATTGTGTTGTATATTTCTATTAACATTGATAAGTGTCATTATCCACCATTACATTAGTAATGAAGAGTAGTTTCATGACCCTGTAACATTTCCTGTGCTTTGTTAACATAACCTCCCTCTTTGAAACTCTGACAATCATTGATCTCTTAATGTCTCTATAGTTTTCTTTTTCAGAATTTTGTACACATGGCATATGCAACCTCTTCAGAGAGGCTTCTTTTACCTACCTATAGGCGTTTAAGATTCGTCCATGCCTTTGTATGGGTTGATAGTGCACACATTTCTATCCTAGTATAGTACCCCATTGTATGGATGTAACAGTGTTCATATATGCATTCACTTATTCAAGGGTATGTTGCTTGCTTCCAGTTTTGGGTGATTATGAATAAAACTACCATAAATGTTTATGTTCAGGTTTCTGTGTGGACATATGGTTTCAAAAGTTGGCCAAATTCCTAAGAGCACAATTACTGGATCATTTGGTAAGAGTGCATTTAATTGTGGAAGAAACTGCCAAACTGTCTTTCAAAGTGGATATACCAGGAATGAGAGTTCCTGTTGCTCTTCATCCTCAGCAGCAATTAGTATTGCCAGTTTGTTAGATTTTTGTTTTTGTAATAATTATGTAGTGGTATCTCATTTTTATTTTAATTTGCATTTCCCTAGAGACAACTGGTGTTGAGCATACTTTTATATATTTATTTGCCATATGTAAGTGTTCTTTGATGAGGTGTCTCCTCAGATGTTAGCCCATTTTTAAATTGGTTTGTTGCCTTATAAGTGAGTTTTCTGAGCTCTTTCACCTTTTGGGTGTGAGTCATTTATCGAATATGCACTTTGCAAATATTTTCTCCAAGTTTATGACTTGTTTTTTCATTCTCTTAGTAGTGTTTCTCATACAGAAAAGTATTAAATTTTAATGAAATCTAACTTATCAATTGTTATATCCTAAAATTCTTCACCACACCCAAGCTACATATTCTCTTATGTTTTATTCTAGACATTTTACGGTTTTGCATTTATGTGCCCATGTTCCATTTTGAGTTCATTTTTCTGTAAGCGGTAAAGTCTGTGTAGTGCTGTAACTTTGCATATGGGTACCCAATTATTTCAGCACTATTTTTTGAATAGACTATCTTTTTGTCATTGAATTACCTTTTTGCCTTTATATAAAACAGTTATGTATATTTGCATATGTCTATTTCTGGGCTCTTTATTATACTCTTTATATACAAATCCATTGATTTATGTGTCTATTCTTTTTTCATTTCTATGCTGTCTTATTCAGTGGCTATAGTCAGCCTTAAAATTGAGTAGTGAGAAACCTACAGTTTTGTTTTCTTGTTCAATTTTTAGGACTCAAAATTGAAGAAGAACAATGACTTTAACGTATAAGGTATGTAGCAAAAATATGCCATTATATTTAGAAATAATTAAGTCATCAAAGGAGTGAAATAGTAGAGTGATGAATTTTCCATAAAATTATTGGTAAATTAGTTTTATCTTATGCCACTTGGGCACAGACTTGAGGTCAATTCTCAGTTCTGTCACGTTAGGCATGTTACTAAGTCTTTTGATACTTGTAAAACAGTGATGAAAATGACTATTTCATGAATATATTTAATGATTAAATGAATGTGGGTGTACACTATGCATTTAACTGAGCTTGTTGTTAATGTTATTTTTAACATGATAATCATAATAAATGTCTCAGTAGAAAAGCATTTAGAAACAAAGCTAATCATGAGTGACTCAGGTGGTTTCATGGATGTCTTATTGGTGGAGCTTTAAAAATTATAATTAAGTAGACAAAATGAGCAACAGTTGGCACTCAACTTAAGGAGTAGAATATTTCAATATTTCTTGGGTGGTGTTGCTTTGCTTTCAAATTTTCCTTCTGTGTTGTGCCTTCATGATGGTTAATTTATTAGTTGGAAACTTAATGGAATATTTTTTAATTTAGGGAATTTATAGTCTCCTTTTATACTTGAAGTATAACTAGATAGAGCTAAGGTTCTTAGGATTATAATTTGAAAACCAGCTGAAATCAAACATTAGAGAAGATACCTAACACCAAAGACTCAGAGCATTTTTGATCCAGATTACTGCTTTTAAGAACTAATAGTAAGGTGGTATAAATCTCAAAAAATAGTCCATGTGCTCTTTTCAGCAGTTGTTTAGTACTTGTGTTCTTGAATTGGGATAAGATGTCATAATTCTTGTAACTGTAAAGTAGAAACATTAACTGAGAAGAATTTCAATAATGAAAAACAATATCATAGTTTATAGTATTTTCTATCAGTATTAATGTGGAGCTATTTTTAACATGATTACCCATAGTTCTCAAGTTTTCTTATGTGAACTTCTGTGAGCACTTTATATTGACTTCTTCATAGAGTCAGTACTATTGACATGGCTACAAGAGTGTCTGTCTGAACTGTTTTGTCTAACATTATTAAAGATCCACATTTTATTCGTTTCTGGAAAATCATAGACAGATTGACCAAATATGAATTATATCACTAAAGGGTTTATCACATGAGTACATTAAGACCAATATTTTAAAAAATAAAAGTAGTATGAAGGTTTATAGGACAGAAGGGTGAATTCTAATTTGATTAGATTCAAAAGATCTATTTTCTTGTTTTAAAATAACATATTTTTTTCTGAGTATAAAAGTAATGAATGAACACTAACTTTCTATGTTTTCAAGATGTTAAACAGAAGAAATAAGAACAGATAATGTTGTGTTGAGAATCCTTGTACTTAAAATTTACCTGCATCTCTGATTATTTTCTTAGATCTGTTCCTAGAAGTCTAATTGCTATTTCAAATTAAATTTAAATGCTTGGTCCTTGATTGAAATTACTTTCCCAGTGACAGTGAAATAATTTATTTTCCACCAACAATGTTAAATGCTTAAGGTCTTATAGCTCTGAATCAGAAATGAATATTTTTGGTTACTTTACATTACTGGCTGATTCAACTTAATAGATTTTAAAATGAAATTTTATTACTGTTTAATTTATATTAAAGAGCTTAGTTATATATATGTATATATATATGAGCTAATAGTATTCATATTCATTCTGTAAATATCTTATATACTCTATTTTTCTTTTGTTGGCTTTTTCTCTTACCAATGTTGGCTACCTATACACTTTGAAAATGAACTCTCTGCAATATATACTCTAAAGAATTTCCAGTTTAATTTTTTAATTTTAATTTTGTTTATGGTATTCAGTTTTTTATAGTTTATTTGTATACAAATTTACTTTTTGTTTTCCCATTACCTGATGTTATATTCCATGATGATCCAGTATGGTCCATATTCTACCACTTACTATCTCTGTGACTTTAAGCAAATCTCTTAATTTCTCTCAATCAGAGTTTCCTGATAAATAAGATGGAGTGATAAATTATATCTATGCCATAGAATATCTGTGAGAATTATTTGAACATGACCGTGCTTCATTTAAAATATAATCATAATAATAGTTATTAATAACCCATTTACTATTATCTTGCTAGATGGTAAAATACTGAGATATCAATTTATTTGTTTAAATGTTTTTATTGTTAAGTTTCTATATTAATTTTACCAATATTAGTACTTTTATATTTAGTTTGAAAAGCTAAACAAAATGAATATCCATTAGAGCATAAAACTGGTAGTTAATAAGAGCATCTTGGTGAGAACTGTGCTGGATTAGTCTATATGTTAATCTTAAATTATGTCAGCTATCAATATGTTGTTATGTAGCTTATTCTTATTCAAATCATGCTGTATCTTCTAGATATAAAAATAACCTCTCAGTTTGAGTTAGATTCCCCATGCTAAAAAGCCTAAGTTTAATTTTCTAACTTTGGCTGCTTTGGTGGAATAAAGCGTTCTTCAATTCAAATTATTCTCTTTCTATATTTTGAAATGAGGTTTAAAAAGCAGCACATGCTACAAAGTCTTTGTTCCTTTTTTGAAATGTTGAGGCTGACTACTTTCATTATTGCTCAGATTTTATACTCCCTCTTACAAGTTTAGCAACCTCTTATATAATTAGGAAGTTGTCAAAGGTATCAGGCCTTTCTCCTCTACTCCTCTATTTTTTGTCCAGAATAGGACAGGGAGAGAATGTGCAGCCACTTCACTGTCTCTCCCTTGTGTCCTCAGCTATTTCCCTAACTAAATGCAGGTTCTGCATGCTATCTGTTAAGGTGATTTTTTAAAAACTATAATTTCCTTATTTAAATTTTCTATCACTTTTTCACTACCTTGCTTTATTTGAATATCAGCCCTCCACCTTTTTTTCTTTTTATTACAAGCCTTCTCTATTTTATTTGTGATGATTTTACCTTATCCTTGCAAGGATAGAGAGAGTGTTCAATAACTATTTGTTAAATAAATAAATTAGCCTATTAAATAAAATCACTACCTTGACTTAATTTTTGCTAATGTGATATTGCTTGGCTAAAACTAAGGTTATGATTTTTAAAAATTTAGAATCAAATATACATAAAAATAGACTTAGTGTCCAGCAGCAATAGGGTGAATTGATCTTTACATATTAATTAATACTTTCCTTTGACTTTTATTCATCAAGGGAAGCTTAAATATTAGCTAGGTCAAATTATATCATGGATTAGAAAATCTAATTGCCATGAATAATTCCATAAATTTCAAGAAGTTTTGCCACTGAGAAAATAGTTGTTTAAAAATATATTAGGCAGTCTGACACATGAAAGAATATTTTTCCCCAAAATAACATTAAGGTGGAGTTTATCACTTTATAATGTATAATCCCATTGCAAGCATGCAAATTAAATCCATTCAAAAAATAGTTAAAATTTTTATTTTCTCTCTGCACGTTCCCAAAACACTTAATGTCAGTTATAATTTTCTCTTAGGTGATCTTATGAGTCTTTGAGATCATTTTAGAGATGTTAAACTAGACTAATATTTAATTCAAGTCTATGGTCAGTATAATTCAAATCATTTTCAATTTATCAGATCCATAGCAAGAGGGACCTATTTCTTTTATTTAAGAAAGGAAAAAAATTGATTAAGATAATGAAAATATTGTCTGTGAATCATACAGTCAATTATTTAATGTGTTTAATCAATAGTTGCTGAATCAATTAGGATCAAGTACTAAATGCTGAGATAAAAAGAAAATATATGGACATTATTCTTATGGAATTTGTATTCTAGAGAAGATAAAAAATAATTATAATAAGAAAGGATATTTGCTGAATTGAGTTGTAGTCAGAGCACTAAAGAAGTGTAGTCAGGGAAGATATATTGAGAATCAATCACTTGCGTAGAGACTTAACAGGAAGAATTGTAGTTTTCCTGGACTCCAAGAAAGGGAAAATAATTCCAGGCAGATACACCGATATATGAAAGCTTAGTAAAGACATAGAATTTGCTGAGATATATAATAATTAAAAAATGCTTTTGTTTCAGAACCTTGTGATTTCTTTGTTTCTGTTGTTGAAGGGTGGAAGGACTGATGTGTGATGTGGGTAATTATTAGTAATTGAGACAAAAGAAAAAGGCACAGGTCTTTTTGTGTGATACAAAGAAGTTGAGAATTTATCCTATAAGAAGTTCATAGTCACTGAAAGTATCTGTGTCAGATGTTCATTTCTGTGTGCCATAAAGACCACTCTGGTGGGAGTGTCGAGGATAAACTAGAGAGGGATTAGCATAGAGGCACTAACTTCTTGGTAGTCTACTGTATAGGTCTGGAAGCTGCTAAATGAATCCTGGAAAGAGATGATGAAAGTTTGCAGTATGCCAGTGTAAGTGGGAGTGGAGAGAAAGAGACTTATGGAAGATAATTTGAAGATAGAATAAAGATAGTGATTGATTGGATGTTTATTGTGGTTGAAGATTTCAGGAAAATTGTCAGATATCTGGCCCTTAAGTTTTTAGAGATAACACAAGATAATCCCTGATAAACCATATTCACATGGAGTGGGAAGAAGGGCCCAAATGACAGTTTATTTTACCCTCTGAAACCACCATAGGAACTCATTTTAGAAAGATAGGGCAGGGTAAGTAAAAATAACAAACATTTGTTAATACTTTTTCTACATATAAATATTTTCAAAGTTTAGGACCGTCCATAAAATGAGGATATAGATATTATTATTCTCAATTTATATTTAGAAAGGCAATGTATCATGCACCTATTGATTTATAACAAACTATTCACAAACACAATAGTAATACAACAGTTTATAATTATAATTCTTGCATCACAGGGGTGAAATTCTGCTGACCTCAGTGGGGCTTAGCTTGTCTAGTTGGCCTGAGACAACTGGGACAACTGAGCTCAGTGCCCATGTCTCTCACCTTCTCTTGGGACTAGCAGGTTAGACTGGGGCATGACTTTTTCTTGATGATGGCAGAAGCACAAGCCCACATATATAATTGCTTTTCAAAACTCTACTGGTGTCATGTTTGCTACCCTCACCCCTACATTGGCCAAAGCAGATCACATGGCCAAGTTGAGGTGAAGAAGATTATTCCTCACTTACCAAAGGACATAAATATAAGGAGGAGTGAAAACTTGGAGCTGTTAGTGTAATTATTCTACTACAGGTAGGACACTCCATTTGTCAAGATTTTAAACTCTGTAAGTAGAATTCCTGGGTGTATATCCTGCCTCTACCATGAGCTCTGTGACCTTACGCAAATTACTAACATATCTAAGCCTGGTTCTTTATTTTAATAAATGAAGATATCAAGACTATTTATCTTATATAGTTAATAGATACATATGTCTGAGCCCTATATCTACCAAAAAGACATATTCAAAATTTTAACTATCATTAACAATGTTATTCCATAAGTGTAGAAATTGAGTTTCATATGGGTTAACATGTTTAATAATAAAATTTAACATTAGTAATATGCATTGAAATTAGTGCTTGAATGCAGAAATGCAGATTACCTGACTTTGAATTTCAGTTTCTTTACATGCCATCTTTCTATCACTACATGAAAATCATTAAGTATGACCACCACAGACAATATAAATATACTTAACAAAGTATTATATTCTTAAACCAATGTTATTAGGGCTGTATTGTAAAAATTTCAGGTTAGGAAAAAAATTTGATATCTACCTTTGAGTATTTAATTTTCATTGAAATATAATTTACTTTTCCCATTTATTAAAAAAAGTGAAATAAATGACACATTGGCTTTATTAAGTACAATAAATGACCCAAACTAAATCAGATGTATTACGTGCAAGTTGGTATGGATTATTGAGCAAACATTATAATTACATTTTAAAATTCAAACTCAGATACTGAATGTTAACTAGGACACTTGCAAAGGGGAATTGAAGCAACCAGTTTATCTTAATGACATTGTGCTACTTTAATATAAAGAACACTGTGTAAAAGTGTAAAGTCAACACTTTTAAGGTACCCATATATATAGTGGAAATTCTTGCAACAGACATTTAAGATTATTTTAAGGAATGCATATAGCAACCAGTGCCTTCTAACAGAAAAGCATTTTTTGTAGAAACATGCCAGTCTCAATGTTCTATTATGTCTGACACTGTTCCATATGTTCAGAGCTCATAATTCTGAAAGAAATTTGACAAATAGTTTGCTATACATAGATTGGTTCTGACTTTTGAGTAAAACTTCCTTGGCTATAGCAAATTCTAAAAAACAATTTATCCACATGTAGCAGGTGAGTGATTTAGTAGACAAATTGTCAGGATTTTGGCCTCTGCTGCTTGAGCCATTTATACTTCAGGGATAAATAAAGTGTCCCTCCTCTGTGAGCACTTGTGCTCTAACATTTTTCCTAAAGTATATAGAGCAAAGAATCTATTCTATTTTTGGTCCTTGTGAAAATATCCCCATTATCATCACACACAGAGCAAATAGTGTCACTTTATTTTTACTTCTCTGTCTGAAGGTGCCTGAATTTAAACAGCAATAACTATGTACCATGGGGTTTTCTAAAGTTTCCTCATCATGCTCAAATGATTTCAAACTAAAGTTGACTGTAGCGTACTTGCTAAATACTACTGAGATTTATCAGCTGATATAGTTTTATGTACATTTCTAACATTCTTTGAGGTTTCTGGTGCTTTGTTTATCTGTAAAACTAATGGTATAATTCAAACTTTAAAGTTTTGGATGAGTGTGTCTATAACAAATATGTATTTATTTCTTTATTTTCTAATTAACTAATCCATTCCATGAGGTGTGCAATTAGAATAAGAGACAATTTTTAGGGCATGTACTCTGAACCAATTTTATTTAGTTTTTCTTATGAAAATACTTTTTTGAATGTTTGATCTAGAAAATCAGCCACTGAACATTACTAGCTATATTTGTGTATGAACGAAAAAGACAGAGACAGGTGTAGGGGGGAGAAATAGAACAAGAAGGAGAGAGATAATGAAAATAATACATATCACTATGTAGCACTTAATATGTGTTAGGCACTAATCTAAACAAGTATTTTAATTAAATCAAAACTTATTCTTCTAATCTTACAACAGAGGTACCAATATTATTCCCATTTGCCAAATGAAGAAACTAATTACATGAAGCTAAGTGACTAGACCAAGGTCACTCAGGTAGTTAATATCCAACAGAGTTTGGCTCTTAACTACAGTGCTATATTCAATGTTCCAAGATAGGGTAAGGGAGAGATAAAGAATACAACACAATAGCCTACAGATGTAGTACAATTAATGGCTCAGTTATTTAAGATGTAAAATCACACTATTAAATCTCCGTCTTCTTGTCTAACATAATTAGAACCCTGACAATAAACTTACTGGCTTACTGTGAACAAGCTCATTGAAGTCACCAGGCAACATGACATTCTGGAAACAATATGAGACATAGAGTAAAATAACATACTTATGTCATCAACCTGACTCTTGTTAGCTCTGTGATTTTGGAAAGCAATTTTTGGAAAGCAATTTTTGGAAATATATCTATATATTTGGAATTATATATATATATATATATATATATATATATATATATTTAAATGCATTAAGAAACAAAAGCACTGGGTCTTTCACAAAGGAAGAGTTCAATTAAATTCATATTTAAATAGAAAATTCATGCTCCATCTCATTAAAAAATAATTTGAACGTAAATGAGAACATTTGTACATACCAGTGACTGCAACATAAGCAGCAGAATAATTTCTGTTCATATCATATAGCCTCAGCCACTTCCAAATTCTAACCTGGTTTTCTAACCAGTGATACATCTCCATCTCCCTACATCCTCTTGTTACCCTCAACTGAAGAGGAAAATATGAACTTATTTTCTTTAATCATAAGTTTCTCCCATAAGGAGAAACCAATGAATAATCTGGAAGTTAGGAGGCTTGGGGTTTGAGTACCAACAATCTATGTGATTGTGAGCAAGACACAGTATGGCTTTGAACTTTATTTTCATCATATGTAAAATGAAGAAAGTGCAAGAATTTATATCTGGAACAACTTACATCTTTAATATGAAATGACAGGGAGTTCATAAAAATAAAAATTATTTAAAGAACAATATTTAGATTTACTAATGAATGTATAAAACATTATGGTATTGAAAGTATCTAAAAGCAAAATGTCTCAACATTTATAGAAATGACTTACTATTTTTTCTTGACCACTTTTTTGGTCATTATTCCATCTTTTTAATAACATACAAGTATGGGCAAAAAATTAGGCCATTAGTCAATAAATGCTATTGCACAACATGTTTATCCAATACATTTAAGAAAATGAATTAGATGAGAATAGAGAGAAGATAGAACTACAAAGGAATGGCAAGAAGGACTTAAGGCAAAGTCAGGAATGTTTTTATAAATGAGAAATTATAAAATAAGGTGAAATAGTGAAAGAACCAAAAAATGGGCAAGAAAGTAAGCATAGTGAAAAAATTAGATAAAATATTTGAAAGTGACTGGAATCAGGGAGTTTGTGTTCATTTTCAAGGATTTTTTCAGTGAAAAAGTATGGTATCTCCAAAGAGAAAGATTTCCAAGAATTTCACATTTGTTATTGATGTGCCATAAGTGTACTAACCAAGTACAAATGTTATCACAAGATGAATCATGAAAGAACCTATTAAAATTTCATTTTTTTTTGAAGATAATTCAACATTTGTTTCCAGTCATTCTTTCTTTAATTTGATTTTTTAAAAGAATTTGATGACCTTAGATTTCTTTTACTGGTAATGTTTAAATTCTTCCCCAAATTTCATTAGGCCAATGTGAAGATGAGCCCACATTAGCAGAACAGACTTAAAAAACTATTTCACTTTTAGCTCTACAGAATCTTAAAAAGGTATATGATTACGTTTTTAATACAAATGCATCAGTTTTGAAAAAACAAGGTTAAATTAAGCTTTTCGATTCCAAGTTAACATTTTTAGAATTAATTATGCTTGCACTCTATTAAGAATTCTTCTTTGAGATTTTTGTTTCCTGAAGTAGGCTTGTCTCACTATAAACTTCCCTCTTAAAACTGCCTTTGCTGTGTCCCATGTGTTTTGGATCATTATGTTTTTGTCTTCATTTGTCTCCACATATTTTTTAATTTCTTATTTGATTTCTTCAGTGACCCGTTGATTGTGTTGTAACATATTGTTTAGCCTCCACACGTTTGTGTTTTTTGTAGTTTTATTCTTGGTTTCTAGTTTCATAGCATTGTGGTTGGGAAAAGTGCTTGATATGATTTCAATTTTCTTAAATTTACTGAGACTTTTTTTGTGGCCTAGCATGTGATCTATCCTTGAGAATGGTCCATGTACACTTGAAAAGAGTGTGTATTCTGCTGCTTTTGGCTGGAATGTTTTATATATATATATATATATATATATATATGTAAAATCCATCAGGTCTAATGTGTCATTTAAGGACAGTGTTTCCTTATCGATTTTCTGTCTGGCTAACCTGTCCAATCTTACACCTAATGAACTATCAGAAACAGGAATTGAGAAAACAATCCCATTTACCATTGCATCAAAAAATATATATATACTTAGGAATAAACCTACCTAAGGAGGTAAAACACCTATACTCAGAAAACTATAAGACGATGAAAGAAATTGAAGACGACACAAACAGATGGAAAGATATACCACGTTCATGGATTGGAAGAATTAATATTGTTAAAATGACTATACTACCCAAGGTAATCTACAGATTGAATGCAATCCCTATCAAAATACCAATGGCATTTTTCACACAACTAGAACAAATAATTTTAAAATTTGTTTGGAAACACAGAAGACCCCAAATAGCCAAAACAATCTTGAGAAAGAAGAACAGAGCTGGAGAAATCAGGCTGCTTGACTTCAGACTATACTACAAAGCCACAGTAATCAAAATAGTATGGTACTGGCACAAAACAAACATATAGATCAACTGAACAGAATAGAGAGCCCAGAAATAAACCCAGGCACTTATGTTCAATTAATGTAGGACAAAGGAGGGAAGAATAAACAGTGGAGAAAAGAAAGTCTTTTCAATAAGTGGTGCTAAGAAAACTGGACAGCTACGTGTAAAATAATGAAATTAGAACATTCTTTAACCAGATACAAAAGTAAACTTAAAATGGGTTAAAGACCTAAATGGAAGACCAGAAACCTCAAAACTCCTAGAAAACATGGGTGGAACACTCTTTGACATAAATTGTAACCGTATATTTTTGGATCTGTCTCCTAAAGCAAAGGAAATAAAAGCAAAAATAAACAAATGGGACCTAATTAAACTTAAAATCTTTTGCACAGCATGGGACACCATCAACAAAATGAAAAAAGCATGTACTGAATGGGAGAAAATATTTGCAAATGATATGACTGATAAATAAACAGCTCATACAACTCAACATCAAAAAAACAACCCAATTCAAAAATGGACAGAAGACCTGAATAGACACGTTTTTTGGTCCTTTGAAGAGGACAGGCAGATGGCCAATAGGAACATGAAAAGATGCTCAACATTGTTAATTATCAGAGAAATGCAAATCAAAACCACAGTGAAATATCACCTTACACCTGTCAGAATGGCTGTCATCAAAAAGAACACAGATAACAAATGTTGGTGAGGTTGTGAAGAAAAGGGAACCCTCATGAACTCTTGGTGGAATGTAAATTGGTGCATCCACTGGGGAAAACAGTATGGAAGTTTCTCAAAAAACTAAAAACAGAACTACCGTATGACCCAGTGATTCCACTCCTGTGTATATATCCAAAAACAAAAACGAAAAACACTAATGCAAAAAGATACATACACTCCAATATTCATAGCAGCATTATTTACAATTGCCAAGATATGGAAGCAACCTAACTGACCATCAACAGATGAATTGATAAAGATGTCGTATATCTTCTTTATCAAGAAGATATACCACAGTCATAAAAAAGAATGGAATTTTGCTGTTTGCAACAACATGGATGAACCTAGAAGGTATTAAGCTAACTGAACTAAGTCAGACAAAGACACTGTATGATATCACTTATGTGTGGAATATAAAAAACTACAACAAACTAGTAAACATAACAAAAAAGAAAGAGACTCACAGATGTAGAGAACAGTCTAGTGGACACCAGTGGGGAGAGAGCAGGGGGGAGGGGCAAGTTAGGGTTAAGGTATTGAGGTACAAACTATTATGTATAAAATAAATAAGCTACAGGATATGTTGTACAACACAGAGAATGTAGCCAAAATTTTATAACTATAAATGTAGTATAACTTTTAAAAATTCTGAATCACTATGTTGTATACCTGTAATTTATGTAATATTGTACTATACTTTAATAAAAATAATAATAACAAAAAAAGAATTTCTTTTATTGTGCTTGATATTTCAGCACCTGTTTATGCACTTTGCTTTCAATTTATGTTATCTCTAATTGCTTGCCATTTTGCAATCCATTCACATTTCCTTTAGGAATTCTTTTCTTCCACAAGTCATCATTTCTGCATTCCAAGCTCTTCACCAGTGTTCACTTTACCTTATAATTACTAGCTACATTTTTCTACTTGTAAAATCCTTCATTTAGTTTCAAATGAAATGCTACCCTAAATCCTCACTCTTGGGAATGGTGCTGCTACATGCCATGTGTTACTTGCCATCTCTGCTTCCCACTTTGCTTCTGATTGTTATGAATTTTTTTTCTGTTAATTGTTCATCACAAGTGAAAACTGGCATACTCCATTTTTTCATACATGGTGATTCCCAACAGGGCACTGCTTTGATACTTTCACAAACTCAACAGTTATTCAGAGCTAGGAGGGAAGAAAGTTTTTGTTTAAAGTTTAGGCAAATGGAGGTAGTTTATATGGAGAGATATTTACTTAAAAGTATTTTGTATTCCAGTCCAAAACTAACTTAACTTTGAAATATTAGTTATCCCTAGATTTGAGTCCCCAGATTCTTGGCCACCTGCAATCCCTGAGGTTTGTCATTAGGCAACCTTCTTCATAGTCTTTCATATTTAGTGCTGCATGCTAGCATAACTCCTAGAATTTCTATTAACTTAATATGCAATATATATATATATGTTTCCAAATCAGAAGCTACATCTAAAGCACAAGGAATAAAAAGTTTCTTCCCTTAGAAGAGCTTGGTTATCAAGTGTTTAATTTTTTTAACCTTCTGATATTATCTTACACTTTACTCTTATTTTTGTAAATGTTTATCACCTAAGCCTTAAGCACCTACAGTACTCCCATATAAACATGATGTGCTCAGTTGATACTCAGCACTTTGATTAAGTCATACTTTTCACAAAAGGTTATACCTTCTACGTGTACATACATTTTACTTATATAAATCATTTGTCCATTGCCTAAATCAAATCAAAGTCAATTTGAAAAATTAAGTTAATTCATGCTTAAGTTGAAGTGTATAGACATATGAATGCTATATTTGAGATTGATATTTGAAACTTAACATGATATTTTTATCTTTAAACTGTAATAGCATGGCAATTGTTATACCTTCAAATTCATATTATTTTATTAAATGATACTTAAATAGCTAAGAGTAATGATTGGAAAGATAGTGACTTAAACACATCCATGCTCTTTTCCCCTCTAATGCCCTGGTAGGCAACTCAGCAACTAAATTAACCATCACAAAACTTTGGATTCTGATGAAGATGCTTGTTACAGCTAAAAATTTGAGTTCTCAGTGGAATAAAAAAAATATGCAAGTGTAGCTGTTTAATATTTTTGACACTGGAAAAAATACTAAGTCTTTGAAAGAGTCTGGAGTGAAGTCCAACCAACCCCTTGATTTTCTGAGCAGATTAGAATGACTGATATTGATAGATCCCTTACTGCTTGTAACTATAGGCAGGTTAAGATGTTCATATTGATTGCTTTCACACTGGGGAAGAATACATTTTATTTGAGGGTAACCTATTACAAACTGTACCTGAAAAGAAAGAGGTCTAAACAAATAGGCTGCCCTAAAAATTAGAAGTCCTATTTGCTCACCTAGTCAACATCAGGCCACTGAAAAAAATACTCGCACATTATATTTCACTGTCTGTCTAATCTGAAGGCTAAAACAGACTTTGAGAGATCCCATACCCAATGGCTAGAGTATCATGATTGACATAATAAAAAGCAGGAGGAAGATCAATCTGAATGCGAGAGTAGATTGCATGCGTTTATCTCTGGGCTTTCTCTCCTGTTCCATTGATCTATATTTCTGTTTTTGTGCCAGTACCATATTGTCTTGATTACTGTAGCTCTGTATTATAGTCTGAAGTCAGGGAGTCTGATTCCTCCAGCTCCGTTTTTCTTTCTCAAGATTGCTTTGGCTATTCGGGGTCTTTTGTGTTTCTTTACAAATTGTGAAATTTTTTGTTCTAATTCTGTGAAGAATGCTATTGGTAGTTTGATAGGGATCGCATTGAATCTGTAGATTGCTTTGGGTAGTATAGTCATTTTGACAATATTGATTCTTCCAGTCCAAGAACATGGTGTATTTCTCCATCTGTTTATGTCATCTTTGATTTCTTTTGTCGGTGTTTTATAGTTTTCTGGGTACAAGTCTTCCGCTTCCTTAGGTAGGTTTATTCCTAGGTATTTTATTCTTTTTGTTGCGATGGTAAATGGGATTGTTTCCTTAATTTCTCTTTCTGATTTTTCGTTGTTAGTGTATAGAGATGCCAGAGATTTCTGTGCATTAATTTTGTATCCTGCAACCTTACCAAATTCATTGATTAGTTCTAGTAGTTTTCTGGTGGCATCTTTAGGCTTTTCTATGTAAAGTATCATGTCATCTGCAAACAGTGATAGTTTTACTTCTTCTTTTCCAATTTGTATTCCTTTTATTTCTTTTTCTTCTCTGATTGCCGTGGCTAGGACTTCCGAAACTATGTTGAATAAGTGGCAAGAGTGGACATCCTTGTCTTGTTCCTGATCTTAGTGGAAATGCTTTCAGTTTTTCACCGTTGAGTATGATATTTGCTGTGGGTTTGTCATATATGGCTTTTATTATGTTGAGGTAGGTTCCCTCTATGCCCATTTTCTGGAGAGTTTTTATCATAAATGGGGTTGAATTTTGTTGAAAGCTTTTTCTGCATGTATTGAGATGATCATATAGTTTTTATTCCTTAATTTGTTAATGTGGTGTATCACATTGATTGATTTGTGTATATTGAAGAATCCTTGCATCCCTGGGATAAATCCCAGTTGATCATGGTGTATGATCCTTTTAATATGTTGTTCAATTCTGTTTGCTAGTATTTTGTTCAGGATTTTTGCATCTATGTTCATCAGTGATATTGGTGTATAATTTTCTTATTTTGTGATATCTTTTTCTGGTTTTGGTATCAGGGTGATGGTGGCTTCATAGAATGAATTTGGGAGTGTACCTCCTTCTGCTATTTTTTGGAAGAGTTTGAGAAGGATCGGTGTTAGCTGTTCTCTGAATGTTTGATAGAATTCACCTGTGAAGCCATCTGGTCCTGGACTTTTGTCTGTTGGAAGATCTTTAATTACAGTTTCAATTTCATTACCTTGATAGCTCTGTTTATATTTTCTAATTCTTCCTGGTTGTCTTGGAAAATTGTACCTTTTCAAGAATTTGTCCGTTTCTTTGTGGTTGTTCATTTTATTGCCATATAGTTGTTTTTAGTAGTCTTTTATAATCCTTTGTATTTCTGCAGTGTCAGTTGTGATTTCTCCTTTTTCATTTGTAATTTTATTGATTTGCATCCTCTCCCTTTTTTTCTTGATGAATCTGGCTAAGGGTTTATCAATTTTGTTTATCTTCTCAAAGAAGCAGCTTTTACTTTTATTGATGTTTGCTACTCTTTTCTTCATTTCTATTTCATTTATTTCTGCTCTGATCTTTATGACTTCTTTCCTTCTAGTGACATTGGGTTTTCTTTGTTCTTCTTTTTCTAGTTGCTTTAGGTGTAGGGTTAGATTGTTTATTTGAGATTTTTCTTGTTTCTTGAGGTGAGATTGAATTGCTATAAACTTCCCTCTTAGAACTGCTTTTGCTGCATCCCATAGGTTTTGGGTCATTGTGTTTTCATTGTCATATGTTTCTATGCATTTTTAAAATTTTTTGTTTGATTTCTTCAGTGATCTCTTGGTTATTTAGTAGCACAGTGTTTAGCCTTCATGTATTTGTGTTTTTTTCAGTTTTTTTCCTGTAGTTGTTTTCCAATCTCATAGCATTGTGGTCAGAAAAGATGCTTGATATGATTTAAATTTTCTTAAATTTTCCAAGGCTTGATTTGTGACCCAGGATGTGATCTATCCTGGAGAATGTTCCGTGTGCACTTGAGAAGAAAGTATATTCTGCCACTTATGGGTGGAATATTGTATGAATATCAATTATATCTATCTGGTCTATTTTGTCATTTAAAGCTTGTGTTTCTTTATTTATTTTCTGTTTAGATGATTTGTCCATTGGTGTAAGTGGGGTGTTAAAGTACCCTACTATTATTGTGTTATTGTCGATGTCCCCTTTCATGGTTGTTATCATTTGCCTTATGTATTGATGTGCTCCTGTGTTGGGTGCATAAACATTTATAATTGTTACATCTTCTTTTTGGATTGATCCCTTGATCATTATGTAGTGTCCTTCCTTATCTCTTGTAACAGTCTTTATTTTAAAGTCTATTTATCTGATATGAGTATTGATACTCCAGCTTTCTTTTGATTTCCATTTGCATGGAATATTTTTTTCCATCCCTTCACTTTCAGTATGTATGTGTCCCTAGGTATGATGTGTATCTCGTATAGGCAGCATATACATGGGTCTTGTTTTTGTATCCATTCATCCAGTCTGTGTGTTTTTGGTTGGGGCATTTAATCTATTTACATGTAATAGATTTTAAAAACCAATTTAAAGAAGCTTCCAATGGGAAAATATGAGACAATCTGAGCAACAAATTATAATGATCTATTCTATAATGGATTGTTACACAAAGAATAAAGTCAAAATCCATGAATCTGTACTGATGTACATGGGCAATTCAATACATAAATTAATAAAAAAGGGAAGAAAGTAAAATTAATCATTACAGCAAAGTTACAACTTATAAACTACGTGTTGAAAATAAAATACCAGCATGGCAAATATCACAGTGATAAGTGTTACAGGCAAAACTCATCAAAGGATGATAAAAATGGTGGAAAAGTATAATAAGAAACAATCTCAAAGTATCCCTGCAAAAGATATTTTTAATTAAAATAAGTAAAAATATTAAGTTTACAGTGGAGAAACTGAGCAGGTAATACCAAGTGACAAAGTTAACATAACTAACAATGATATACCCTGACACCATGTACCTCCTGATATGCTATATTGAGAATACAGAGTCACTTCTGTGTCATTCTGGCCAGGTTTGCATAACTGTATTTAATCATGAGGAAATATCAGACAAATCCAAATTCAACATAATAACTGGCCAATACTTTTCAAAAAAAATCTCGAAGTCTTGAAAGACAGACTGAAAAGCTGTTTCAGAATAAAGGAGACTACAACAATATGACAACTATATCTGATGCTTGACCAAAAAATTATATTAGTAGGACAATTGTTAAAATTTCAAATTGTTCTGTAGATTTGGTAATACTATTATGTGTGTTAATTTTCTGGTTTTCCTATTTGTACTGTGGTTTTGTAATTCAATTTTGAGGAGTATGGTAGAATTTTTAAACTGATTTTGCAACTTTCTTTCATCTGAAAATTCTTTCAGAATAAAAGTTAAGAGAAAAATTAAACATAAAATAATACTTCCTACATGCTGAGTCATAGTGTATATGCTTTCTGTTCAGAAGAGAGAAATAATATGTGGGATCTGTTATGAAAGCTTCCAAAAAGGAGAGGGGATTTATGGCACACCCTGAATGGAGAAAAAGAGAAGTTCTGTTTTTAAAAAATATAAGGGATTATCTAAGTGGAAGAACAGATATTTGTTTTGGTGAGAATTTGGTGAGGATACAAATGTCATCCAAAGAGTAAATTAATTTATGAGAATAGATAAAGATCGCAATAACCAATTGACCATCTTAAACATTTTTAAACTTAACTTGATAAACTCCTTATATACTTCCTATAGTCAAAAGTAAATATATATTCTTTGTTATAAACATGCTTTCATAAATGATTAATATTTCTCATACTTTAATAACTAAAATCCACAAGAAAGAGACGGTAACCCCACATGGAAAATGAATAGGAAAAATGAACCTATTGCAAATGAATAATATAACTGCACTGAAGGGAAGGAGCAGAGAAAAGTAATGATCTAAGTAACTTTTGATGTCATTTTAAATTTGAGCTATGTTATGAAAAACAGATAAAATTTTTACTAATTTCTATGGCAGACCTAGTTAGAGATATAGCTGGTATAACAATCGTATCAGAAGTGTATGTAATAAAGATGAACATAATCCTGAATTTGTGGTTTGAAGACCAGAATCTATATTCCTTATTTGCCGTATAGTATTTGACATTATTAAGTTATTTGATGATTTGAGTCCCAGTTTTCTCTTTTCTAAAATGAGAGCAGTGTGATGAAATAATAATGACATTGGATGTGGAAATATAACCAACTTATTTTTCATTTTCGGATGTTTCTTACAAGTTGTTGTAAACAGACTTTTTTTTTCTCTGAGTCTTTGTGACTTCATTTGCAAATGAGGATGATTATCATGAACCATAGAGAGATATTTGGTTTTTAGAGTTAAATAGGGTTAAGTGTGTGAGAATTTTTTTACTGTATGAAGCTTCATACAAGCATGCATTTACGGCAATGGTTGTTTGTTAAGAGAAAGCTTTCTGATGCATCCTCTAGGACGCATCCTGTTTTTTTCCATAACTCCAGGATTGATCAGGGTGCCTAAAGCATGATGTGCATTCAAATAATCACTGACTTTTATTACGTGTATTAAATCATGGATTTATGTATTTCAAAGTGTAGAAATAATACCTCATGTGATGCACAGACATTGTAGCCTTAGTGAATGGATTACACTTTGAAATTCATTCTTAATCGTTTATGGTCTTTTTGTTACTCAGAAAATTGTTATGGTCTTGCTCATAACAGCAAGGTGCTGTGTACTAGAATCAGTAAATCTTAGCATATCATAGCGCTAAAACAAACCGGCTTTACTTAATGGGCTCCATTATACACTATTGAATGTAGGGCATTTTATGCCATTATCCCATTTTAATTGTTACATTCACTCAAGTCTTAAAGATTATATGGGCAGGAATTTCTAAACAAAAGTTAAGTGGATATTCTTGTTACTTAATTTAATGTGTAAGTATCCAATTATTAAGTTTACATATAAATTTCTCTATTTTTTTGACATTTCTCAAGGGAATATATTTATGTGACACATTTAAAGCACAAATTGCCTAAGGTTTAGAAGAAAAATATAGTATTTACTAGGGTAATTCATTTTTACTTATAAAAAATTGCATATACTGTGGCTATATATAATTATCTAGAGACAAAGCATAATTTTATATTTTTTTGTTTCTTTGTTGGTTTGTTTGTTTTTTAGTGTGAGTTGTTTAAAGCTAGACTTTTTTCTGGGCTGGCTCACACTGAGTAAAATTGTATACGAATTACTCAACAATATGTTTTTTCAACATTCTTCTTATTCCACAACATGATGAACAAATGTTACTTCCTGCAATAAATAATAACTAGGTTTAATATGGTCTCCTGTTAAAGTTTAGATGCAATTCCAGCAGTAAGTTTCCAACTTCTTTTTGAATAATCAAATGTTGCAGATGGAAATATGTCTCTAGAATGGAAGTAATAACATTATTTAATGTAACTGACATGATTTACCAATTTGGTGTTCTTCATTTTCCCCAACTTAGTTGCATTATCAGAAAATGAAATGGCAGGTATCAGTAATGCATGGATTTATCAAGTTATTAAATATGTGTTAAAATAAACGTGGCATTATTTAATCTGATGGTTGCCTTAGCGTGTTCTTTGTGATTAGTAGCCAGTAAATTGCTATTGAAGGATAGGGCCCCAAAACATTGACAATGTATGCAAACTCATATATGCATGCTTTGAATTTTCTGGATATTTAGATATAATTCTGATTATTTATTTTAAATGCTATACTTTTAGTGCCTTCAGATTCACAAAATGAGAAAAATAACTCTTCCTAGGTTTTCAAATAAAAATTTTGGCTAGCATCAAAACCTTCACATTTTTCCAGAAAGTTTGCACATTCTGATGTTGAGTTGAGTTCATTAGGAATATACATTTATAAGACTTGTTGACTGAAAATATATCTGGTTCCAAAACATCATGCTTTTTTTTAGAAGAAAATAAAATCATTGTGAACCTTAGTGCATAATACATGAAGAAATTATTCATTCTCTTCTTATATGAAATGACCAACTTTGCTTTCTCTTTTTAAGTAAATATCTGCATGTATATTATTGAACTAACCAAGTGATAATTCTGAAAACAGAAGAGAATAAGGAGAAAAGTACAGATTGATTTTACTTGTAAAAGTTTATTAAAAATCCTAAATAAAATATTAACTATTTGAAAGCCATAGTATATTAAAACTATAATATGTATATTAAATTAATGTAGTAGATTAAAAATATCATAATCTAAGGTGTTAGAAGAAAGAGAGAAGAAAGAGACCCTAAAAGCAGTGGCTTATCAATAGTAGATTTTTATTTATCTCACACATAATAGTCAAAAATGGACATCTGGCTGATGAGATGGTTCTGCATCCTTAACATGTGGATTCCAAGTGTAGAGGAGGGAAAAATTTCACCCTCTACCCCTCTTGAGTTCTTGTAGCCAGATTAATAATAAAACTGACACAAGGTAGATTAACATGAGGAAAAAAGAAACACATTTTAATCCATGCATATGGAGGTCTCATATGAGACCTAAGAAGTGGCCAAAGCAGGCAGCTTTTATACATTTTAGATAAAGAAACCATAAATGTGTGAAGAATTGACAGAGAAAGTAACTTAGACTTTGGTGCTTAATTAGTGAAGAATCTAAATGGAGTTTGGGCTTGGGGTAGTAAATTAAAGAAATAACAAGGTTTGTTTATATAGGCTTTTGACCCAAATTTCCTTTCTTTGGTGCTAAGAGTGTCCTTCTACTTCCAGATACTCAGAGTGCACCTTTCACATGAGAAATTTATTTCCTACTTTCAAGAAGACAGAAAGGAGAATCAGAGTGTTCCTCTTGTATTGGTCACTTACTTTGTAACTTTAATTCAAAATAATCAGTATGCCATTGAGGCACATTTTTGAGAGGACTGCCCTGAGGAGCCAAGATTCTGAGGGAAGAGAGAGCGAGAGGGAGAGAGAGAGAGAGAGAGAGAGAGGTATGGGGGTGGGGGTCGCAAATGTACATAATGGATACTGGGACATGGGTAGCAGGTAGCAATCACTGCTATGGTGACTCCTGTCATTGCCCGTTTGAGTGTATCCTTTTTCCTACAAAAAGAATATGCAAATTCTTTACAAGGGAGAAAATTATCCGTTCTATCAGTTATGGAATATGGCTGACAGTGAAGGAACTCTGGGTTCATGCAAAGTCATGTCCATCATGTCTAGATATAGTTTTATGTGGTCTGATATCTTATTAACTGGAAGAAAAGTTATTTTCCCATCTCCATTTTCTACCACTATTACATAACGTGGAATTAAAAGAAGTTTTCTTTTAAATCTCCTATATAGAACATACAGAATGAAACCCATATCAGTCAGTTGCCCCTATCTACCGCAGGGAAAGGCTTACAAAGTCTCCTTGCCCTGGGAATGGAATAAATTCCTCACTTAGCCTATAAGACATCCTAATATCCAGCTCTGTTAGAGTAAGTCCTTTTCTCATTGTTTTCTATGGCCAATAGCATTAATTTGGGGACTTTTCCCCCTCTTGCTATTGTCATTCACAGCCAAAACTGCAGAGCTTTCATAGGCAGCTTCCTGATCGAACAAGTTTGGGGACTGAATTTTTATGTAGGCCAAACTTGTTATTTCCTTGAAATGAAATTCTCTCAAAAACTGCAAGATTCAGAAACTGTTAATAAATTCCATGTGAAAGTAATATAAGTAATATTTCCTTTTCAGTAATTGTTCATATAGTTGTTAAATAGTATGTTAGCTTTAAAGCATGTCCGCTAGTCCTTGGAAAAACAGGGAAAAGTTGATTGTATTTTCATGAGGTTTTAAAAATGTTATCCAAAATACTTAGTTTTCATGAGGGAAATAAATATTCCTTTCCTTTGTGTGCATATGTGGAAAATCTCAGAACAATGACAATAAATAAATTTCAGATAACTGGGATTGAAAAAAATCAACAAAGTAGGAAGTAAGCTAGTTAGTGATGTAAGAATTAGTTGGCTTAGTATTATAATAATGATATACAACCTTTTTATATAATAAGAGAATAAAAGCCTGATCAGAAAAGAGGTGAAAAATCCACTAGGATATCTACAACTCATGGAAAACTCTATCACTGTAATTCTTAACAGACCAAGCATATTACTTGTATTTTCTCAAGATCATCAAAATTTTATTGACCTATGATATGTACCAAAGGCTGATAAAGACAGCATTGTTATATTTGATAGTATTCTCGATTGTTATTGCCACTCCTAAAATTATGCTCAGAAGGAATTATGCTCAGGTTTCTAAATAGACAGAGATTATAAAACAATATATTAGCATACTAATTTGAGCAATCTTGAGTTAGGTTCTATAAAAAGTGAAGCAGGAAAGAGTATAGAATATGTTTTTGTTCACTCTATTGAAATAAATCTCTCACAAGTATGCTGCAGTTAAGCTTCAGCAGTAGGAAAAATGACTTGGAATGTGGTCCTCAAGGAGATATAGATAAATTAAATTCTGAAAAATTTCTATTTCAGTATCAATTGAAAACAGTAGAAACAGTGATGAATTTCACTAATGCTAGCACAAACCACCAATTAGAAGCCAGTCAGTCGAATTGTTCAGAAAGAAGAGAACTATAAATCACAAATTAATCTTATCAAGAATTATAAGAAAAGGAAATGAAGGAACCAGGAATGTTACCTTTCAATACAATGGCACATAAATTGGATGTATTCATGAACACAAAAGAGAAAATTATTTGTAATGATTGTGTATCCTTTCTTTGTATTTAAAGTTTTAGTTCCAGGTTTCATGACCTAATGGGATTTTTCTTATAAATACTTCATACAGCATTGTTGAGTTGCTTTACACAATATTCATTAATTTCTATGGTAAAACTTAAACCATAGATGAATTTTTAAATACTTTAAGAAAAGAGCCAGACAGTATGTACATAACAAGCATGAGACATAAATCTGATGTGGACTTTTTATTTTTTAATTTTTCTTTTAGTTTTTATTCAGTAATGGACACAGTTTTGTTCCTAAGAGGTTTAGAATAATTGCAAGCACCATTGTCAGTCTAGTAACTTTCAGCTATAAGAGTAGCAACAATACATTCAACACCAAGGGGAAATGTTCTTCCATGAAAATTTAAACTTTTCAACTTCCCTATTACAAGGGCAGAGAAAAAGCATGTGTGGTATATATCTCCCAAACTATATTTACTTATTTCATACTTGGGCATTCTCTGATAGGAGAATGGAGCAGAGAGTGAAGGCTGTCCTTCATTACCACAACATAGAGGGTTGTCACAGTGCAATGGTGGCATCTATTGACATATGATATATATGACATGAAATTGCCTAGATTTTTCCCCAGGTCTTCTTTTCCTAGAGCATACCATGTCTAGATGCTGAAAAGACATGGCTCAAATCAGCACTTTCAATTTGATATGAAGAAATTTAAAGCCAACACCAAAAACAGTGTAGGGCTGAAAGCAGCACTGAAAACAATTAATCAAGATTTTTAATTTTTTTTTCTGATGGGGCAAAAAAATAATGAGAAGAAAATATATGGTCAGTATTTTTCTCACAACAATTTCATGTTTGTCACTGTGTTCCAAGGTGATCAGAGATGACATGGTAAAGTTGAACAGTGGAAAGTCAGAAAGTCTATTATAGATAGGTAGATAGATAGACAGATAGTAGATAGATAGGTGGATAGATAGATAAGCACTGAGCTGCACTGTGGAAAGTAAAAAGGAGATTAAGGCCCTAGGAACTCTATAATCTAGTAATAAAGGCATATATTAAGTAGAGAATCACAGAAATATATAGTTACTCAGTATTACCCTGACTTAAGGAAAATAATTGTATGAAAAAAATAATTCAGAAAGGTAGTGTCAGTGTCAGTGTAGACTACTAAAAGGTACAACATTTCTTCTATAAGTAATATTCTAAACCAGAGTAACTTTCTTCTATTCCTTTTATTTTGTGGCAGAAATGGCTGATTTATTAATTATTTTTAATGTTCTACCTGGAAATTTAATCCAACAAATTACTGAACTTTTCAGTTAGTGCACTGAATTACAGCAGAGATGCCTTATTGTGGTTACTTTAGGATACTGGGAGCTACATGGAATGGTTACAGTCAGGGCACTGTATCTCCGTGATTACCCATTCAACACCCCAAGGATGAACCAACTCAGGACAGTGTCCCATTCCATTCCCTGACGTGGAATCTATTTCTTCCAAAGGACCCTTAGTAGTTCTTTATCTACTTCAGTTTCTCAAAGTCCAATAAGTCTATTCCTTAATCCGTGAAGCCGTGTTTTATACACTGCCAAAATACGTCTGTTGAGGCATGTAAAAACAGATAATTGCCTGTGATACAACAACTGTAAATAGTTGTGTGTGTGTGTGTATATTCATCATGTGTTTTTTTTTTTAATTTTAATTTTCTGTACATTATGATGTCCTGACATCCTAAAAGAAAAAAAAAAAAAAAAAAAAGCTTTCAGTCTAGGTACAGACTGCCCCTCCCTGAGTGAGCCAATAAGTAAATTCTTAGAGATAGCATTGACTCAGGAAACGTGTCTTTGATATGCAAACTAACCAAAAGAGAGCCATACCTCCTCTGGTTCCTGCACCCTAGGAGGCAATATTCCTCTGTCTTAATCATCCCAGGGCCAGGCACTAAGCAACTAGGGACCACCCATATATATAGCCTACTGAAATTATTCAAACAAGCCAATCCTTAGTCAGTTACCCAGCCCTGTCTTACCTTTCCTGCATAAACCCTAATAAAGGCCCTAGCCTAAACCTATTGCTTTATCCTGTTTCTGCTTCCTGACCAAAACCTGGTGTTCCTCCTGTGACCCTGTGCTTGGAGCTGTGCCTCTTGTTTCTAGGGCAACTATGAGTAACATTAAAATTTTCTTTCAGTGCATTGACCTCTCCATGTCATCATTCAGTCACCTTTATAAATTAAGACCCAGAATGTTTCAGAGAAAAGGGTTGGGAGAAATTCAATTATTTGGCACTTATATTGCATTAAATGAACTTAATGAAATATCTCCTTGTATTAAAAAAATTGGAAATTTGATTTTGCCAGAAAGCACTTTTTCTCCCAAACAGAAAGCTTTGGACTATTATTGTTACAGAAGACTAGATTTACTTATTTGTACAAATACTGCAAATGATTTTGTCATTTGGAGACATTGAAATGTTAAGCTTGTATCATTCTTCGTAGCTATAAACAATCATCAAATTCCATACAAAATTGCTCAATTTTCCTTCAATCTGAGTAAACACTATTTACTTCAAGGCTGATAGAGCACAATGTGAAAAAGAAAACTTTATGCTATCATATGATAGATGAAAAAGGTTCCCGTTTTATCGTTGTTAAAGTCTGCTATGAAAGTAAGAGGGTATAAAATTTTGAATAGCTATTAAGTAACTCAGGTTTTTGACAATCTTCATGAAAAATGTGGCAATTCTTGGATAACACAAAGTGTGCAGTACTATGAATCTGGTTGACTTATTTCACCCAAGTACTTCAAGACCAGGAGACCTTACTGTGCCCATCGTTATTTTTAATTTTTTGGAAACTCTGTTGCTTTCCCTATAAAGCTAAGAGCACTTGGATACAGAGTCATACTGGACCATGTTTTAAATACTTTATGTGAAATGATTTTTATCATTGGTGACCTAGAGAAGAGTAGTTTGATGAGTGCTAGAGGCAAAGCCAGATTGGAGCAGGTTCAAGATGGAATGGGAAGAAGTGAGTAGGAAACAGAGCTAGAGAGTATAGACAACTTTTGGGAGAGGCTTTAACTCTAAAGTGGAACAATGGAGAATTTAGAAAACATTCACGTTTACTTTTAGATAGTTGTATAAATCAGTACAGACTTAGTAATGGTCTGTGTTCCTATCCAGAATATCTAAAGTATAGTATAATATATGGACTAAGGGATAGTTCTGCTTGCTTAGATCATGGGTGGACATAGTAAAAGCTGCTACCAAGTGAGCAGTCAGTATGCAGTAAGCACTCTTGCAAGTGCTTTACATGCGTTATCAAATGTTCTCTAGACACACACAAAAATCTAGAATAGAAGTGACATTATGTTACTTTTATAGAAAGAAACCAAGCCACAGACAAGTTAGGGATTTACCAAAGTTTAGAAAGATATATCGTTGGAGAACAAAAGTCCAAACAGTACATTCTTTTTACCAAAATTAGTAACATTTCCATTATGCAAAACTCTTTCTGCTTTGGGATTGTGAGGAGAAATACCCAGAGACCAGGTTGAAGTGTATCATATACAACCTAGATGCCTTGAAAAGAGTTTGTAGAGAGGATATGGAAGATTTTGACACTTATGTATGTCATGAGTATGGCTGTGGCTTAGAAAGTGAAAGTGTTACCTGAAAAGGATTTGCACATGTGAAAGAGATATTGACAGTGCAATGGCCAGATTGCACACTATTGCAATAGTACATGAAATAAAGACATAAGATCTTATCTACAGTATTACCACATGAATAGAGAAAGGAGACTGAATTCCACAAAATGAATCATTTACTCAGACATGATGGCATGGGGAAAGAGAAAAAGGTCTAACATTCAATTCCAAATGATGAAACTTGTGGGGCTTAGAGAATATGTTATCAAGAACCAATACAGAGTTGGTTTGGGTAAAAAATGGCAGGACTATCTTAAACATAGTTTTATAAAATGGACAAAAAATATTTTAAAACATGAGAATAGAACACTGGATAGGGATCCTAATGGTAAATGTGCCTTTGGATATCTTCTGAATAGAATTGATATCCATAATTAAGTCATTTAGAAATATTTCATCACCTACTCTCCTCTTAGCTCTTAGATGTTGCAAGTATAGGACTGAAATAGAAACCTTGTCTGCTTTCAGCAGTTTTACTGCAAAATAGAGAAGGTAAAGTACTTTGTGGTAATTGTCTAAAAATCAAGGTAGATATTATAAGAGCATAGATGAGAACCCCTAATCTAGATTTGGAGATAAATATCAGGGAAGACTTTCAGAGCAGATGGGATTTTCATGAGAGAAAAGAGAAAATTTGAAAAAAACTAGAGGTTTGGAAAACATCTGAAAATAAGGGCAAGGGAGTCAAGGGCAAGAAGGAAGAATTTTTTGGAAGATGACCAATAAATATACAGGCTTTTTTGCTAAGCAAAGTGAAATAGTGATTTAAGAAGAAACATTTAACAAATCTCACCTAAAGCTTTCAGATATAAAACTAAAAGAGTACATATGACTTGTAGCTGAGTAGCTTCCTCTCAGGCAGCTCTCTGAACAGGTTAAATTAAATAATAAGTGTCTGTTTAGGAAGCAGAGGCAGGAAACAAGGGCTAAAACCTTAAAAAGAAGAAAGGTAAAGCACAATAGTTATAGAAAAATGTAAAAGCTTTGGCATGAAGACAGAGACATCCCTTATGCTGATCAGAACTTGAGAACAGACCAACATAAAGCTGGTCCCTAGACTCTGAACACTGAACCAAAATGAAAACAAAGAAGGGTTAGTGAGCAACAGGCATCAAACATTAGAAGGAATTTCAAATGTGTGTCATCTTTTTATTCTGATGGCTCTTCAGTTGGCTAAATTTCCATTATATAGGACAAAGACTTCTGGCCCCTTTCTGACAGACAGGATTCACTCAGATAAGTGATCTGTGGTACAAATAATGCCAACTTCTCCCTTTCCCCTTGTTTATGTCCACCAGCAAATGCTGCTTATTTACACTGTCAGCAGTTGGCTCAGTCATAAGACATAGGTTTGTAATAGCATTCAGTCAAATAGCCAGAGAGAAATGATTGATCAATCCATGCTCATGCTTGCTTTCAAGTGTCATTTTGCTTATACCTGAAGGCTTTAAGGTAACATGGAACACAGCCTTTTTTCATGCTGGACAGCTCTCCACAGTCTACACCATCCTAGCACACTATGGAATAGTACCTATTCAAAGTTGGATACTAAAGCTGGCAGAAAAGACAAATATCAAATAATTAAAATTACCCTTGGAAATATTTTAGGAAGGTATCATGCAATGAAAGGTCAGTGAGCAATTAATAAATTAAGGTACTTTATTTTTCCAAGAAAATTAGAAACAAATTCATCTTCTTGGTTGAGTTCTAATTTTAATTTTAATTTTTTAAACAGCTCTATTGAGGTATAATTGACATACAAACAACTGAACATATTTAATGTGTTCAATTTGATGAGTTTGATCATATGTGTAGTCCCATGATACTATCACCACAATCAAGGGGATAGACATGTGCAACACTTCCCAGAGTTTTCTTGTGTCCCTTTGAGTTTTTGTTCGTTTGTGGTAAGAACACTTAACATGAGAACTACACTTTTAACAAATTTTGAAGTGCACAATACTGTATTTTTAATTATAGGCACGATGTTTTACAGCAGAGGTCTAGAACTTATGCATCTAGCACAACTAAAACTTTATATCTTTTGAATAACAATTCCCCTTCTCCTCCACCCCCCAGCCCTTGGCAACCACAATTGTATTCTCTGCTTCTATGAGTTTGACTACTTTAGATACCTCATTTAAGTGGAATCATGCAGTATTTGTCATTCTGTAACTAGCTTATTTCACTTAGCATAATGCTGCTCTGACCCATTTCCTGAGTAAGACTGCTAAAAATGAGAGGGGCTCAGAGCAAAAGAAACCTCTACAGCATGTCTATACAGCAATGCAAGCCACCCTACCACAGAGACCCTATGACACATTAGACTCATGATACTAAACCCTGCTGAAGACTGAATTCTTAATAATGGGGTATCAAGTGATCCTAAAACCTGAGATGCCATCATGATGCATCAAGCCATAATGCTAATTATGTGCAATAGACATCCTCTATCAAATGAAAGATAGATAGATAGATAGATAAAATACATAGGTGATAAAATAAGAATTGTGTGTGTGTGTGTGAAATTGGCCTGGAATATGTTGGGAAGTAATAAATAAGTTGAGTGGGCAGGCTCAGACTCTCATGATACAGCCTCTTGCCACATTACTACCTTACCTTCTGTACATGCATATTGCCTAATAAGGAGTTCTCTAAGACTGGTGAACAGAGGAGGGAAAGAAATAGAGCCTCTTTTGTATACTATGCTGGCACCAGTTGGGAGTGGACTGCTGTAGCAGTTCGGCTGTTCTCTGCAGTGACACTGAAGGAAAAAAGAGTAACATGAAATCCTCCTAGTGGGAAGAATTTTGTCAACTACATCTGAATGATCACTTTGCCTAGAAGGAGAGATACTGGGGTTGACAGAATAATGCCCCCCAAGATGTCCACATCTCAGTCTTAGGAACCTGTAAATATGTTACCTTATATGGCAAAGGGGACTTTGCAGATGTGGTTAAGGTAAGGATCTCAAGATGGGGAATTTATCCTGGATTTTCTGAGACAGCCCAATGTAATCACAAAGTTTCTTATAAGAGGGAGGCAGGAGGTCAGAGTAGAGACGATGCTACAGAGGTGGATGTGAAGATGGAGGATGGGCCACAGGCAGCCTCTAGAAACTGGAAAACTTAAAAAAAAAAAAAAAAAGAATTCTCTCCTAGAGCCTCCAGAAGAAAAACAGCTCTATTGATACCTTAACTTGAGCCCCTTAAGACTCATTGCAGATGTCTGACATCCAGAACATCAAGAAAATAAATCTGTGTTGCTTTAAGCCACTAAATTTGAGCTAATCTTTTAAAGCAGCGATTGGGAAACTAATGCAGGTAAATGCATACTGAATCCTTGACGATGGTTAATAGTTTGGTTGGTTGGTCAGGTATTTGGAAAAACAAAACAAAATAAAAGCTATTATTTATTGTTATGTCATCTCTATTATTTCTGGCCTGATTTGAATGGTTTGGATTTTCTCCTTATTATAGGTTGTATTTTCCTTTTTTGTATTCTTGATAATTTTTTTTAAAAACATATGATCCCAACGTTGTGTATTTTACCTTGCTGAGTGCTGGATGATTTTATGTTCCTATCCATGTTCTTGATTTTTGCTGTGAGATATGGTTATGTTTCATCTTCTTCAGGCTTGCTTTTAAGGTTTTTAGGTGGGAACAGAGTAACCTTTATAATTTAGGGCTAATTTTGACCCACTACTGAGGGGAGTACCCTTCTGGGAACTCTACTCATTTGCCCTAGGGATTATGAGGTAATCTACTTTGGCTGGTAAAAAAGGAACTATTTCAAAGCTAGTGGAAAGCACCAGGTATTGTTCCCTTTACTCATTTTGGGTAGTGTTTTCCCACCCTCAAGTAGTTTCATCACAGGCATTAGCTGATCAGTACCTAGGTGAAGAATTGAGGAGTACCCTCTGCAGATCCCCTTAGCTCTCTCTCTGTGCTGCTCTCTCCTCTTTGGTACTGTGCCCTACAATTCAAACCGCTTTAGGCTCTATAACCCAGATTGGGCTCTTCAACCCAGGTAGACCTCCAAGCTTTTCCCTTGATTCCCCACTTTTCCATGTGGTCTGGGAACTCTTTCCAGGCAATGAGCTGAGACAAACACTGGTCTTAACTAATTTGCTTACCCTCACTCATGGATCATTACTTTTCACTATTCCATGTCCAGTAAAACTGATGTTTATTATATTTTGTCCATTTTTAGATGTTCTAGTGGGCAGGGATATTCTGTTACTCCATCTTGAATAATAGCAGATCATTTTGTGTGATTATTTTGAAATCCTTTTTATTGCCTCACAAAAATCATTCTGGAAGCTCTCTTTCAATAAGACCATTTCACTACCAGGTTCTATACTGGTATGTTATCAGTATTCATGCCATTCATATTCATGCAGGTAATACTAATAATACAAATATGTTAGGAAGTGGGATGTTGGGAGGCGTAATATGTGGTAAATATCTGGATGGCTGAACTATCACATGTGCTTTGAAAATCATTATTTTACTAGACCAAAAGATATGGAAAAGGAATTTAGATGTAACTAATTATAGTCATCTCTTCCTTTCTGTTGGATTTTTTTTCTTTCTTAAAGTGCCAATCCCATTTATATTTCTTTATCTTGCAACCTTTCAGTTTAGTCAGTAAAGGAACTACTATCATTTTCTTTACTAAAATTCATTCTCATTAACATTTATTTCTTCCAGGAAATATCTTTATCTCTCTCTGTGTTACAAATTTAGGCATGGTGTCTTCTGTACGCATGAGATCTTAGGGTGGCAATCATTTTGATTTGGAGTTTATAAAGATGTAGGTTTGGATCTTGGGTTTCATTTGCTGACTTTAAGGTGCATGGAAATTTTCTACTCTTAATTTCCTTACTTTTAAAATGGGGGAGATAATACACACCTAGAAGGTTTGGCTTTTGAAAATTACAAATAACCTATGTGCAAAGCCTGGCAAAGGACGAGTGTTCTGAAAAAAAATATTCTTCTGATATGTATATTATTGCCCACAAAAATACAACATATTTTTTATTTTTGGAGTGCTATACAGGAGTTAACGTCAAGGAGAATTTATGGTCTATTTAATTTCTTTAATCTTTTTCTGCTACAGAAAGACAAGAAGGATTGGTTGATAATTTACTCTCAGAGAATTTCCCAGGTTTCCTGGGAACCAGCTAGCTGGAAAAAGGGGTTCTCTTCCACACAACAGGGAGTCTGGACCAAAGTGAACTTCCCCAAGCTTTCATGTGTTTATCAGTGGCCATTCCCAGTAATATCTGTAAACTACTGGTGTCTGAGCTCAAATGCCTTTGTGTACAAACATAGGCTTACTTTTCTCTGTCTGTAAAGTCACACTCATGCTCCCTCTTATAAAGGTCCATTTCATGGTGCATCTTGTTGCATCCACGTGAAAGTCTGTCTCTCCTTAGGATATTGAGAGTAAGTGAATCAAAGAACTTGCTGACATCTCCTTACCAATGAATTCAAGGCTGGACCAAGTGATGCTGATGATTTTCACCTGTGTTCTCTATATGACACCTTCTATTTTTAATTCTTCTAATTTTTAAAATCTCTTCTACAAAACTACTAGATGCTAGTGGTTCTGAGTGTATTCTAACTCTATCCTCTCTCATCTCCCCTAAACTAAATAAATAACAATTTACCAGGTTAGTAAATAACTGAATAAATGTCAAACAAATGATGTGTACTTCTGATTAGTCTTCAAACAACTCAAATGGCTCACCATTTCTGCTCCCATGTACTTCTATGATAAGATAAATTTGGAAAATGACAAAGGAGAGGAAAGATATGCTAGAATAGCATTCAAGTATTGAATAAGGATCCTACATTTGTATGACTTTATGAAACTGTGGTTACTTTACTAGACTCCAATTCAGGATATGTGATATTGAAATACAATATATTATTTCTTCCTGTATTAAATGTTCTTGATCCACTGTATAATAGTATTTGAAGTTTGATTTTATATTCTCCCTCTGCAGTTTTGTTACCAGATTGCTCTGGTAGATTGATTGCAAAATGGACCCAATTCTGCACCCCTTCCAGCATTCTCACCTTTTAAATTATGACTTTTATTCTCCTACCATAGAGAGCTGGAGTCTATTTTCCTACCCCTTAAATTCTGAGTTGGCCTTTTGAGTTGCATATGTGATTTATGCATTAGACAAAAGAATGAGGTGGAAATGCCATGTTGCCAGGACCTATTAAGCCACAGAAGGCCTTACATATTTTTGCTCTCTCTCCTGCTTCTCTCTCATTATCATGAAAACAGGTCTGAGCTATCCTGACAGCAGATCAAAAATTGGTACAGAGATAAATCAGAAACGTTTTCTTAGCTATGTGACTGTTCATAGTTTTGTTTTTCCTGTTTATTTTTAATTAGTTCTATAACAGTGTCATACTGATGTTAATCTAAAAGAGATTGTATATAATAAGTAAATTTTTGGATAACTATTTTGGAATATGGCTTTCCACCTAGTTAAGACTTCTGACAATATTTGACTAAGTCATACATCATTTTAAAAATAAACTAAGAATGGGAAAGTTTATGAAGAGGATATATTGGTTATTTGAGAGCAAGTAGATAGGTGTATTCTGTACCACATACAGTTCATTTCGACTCATCTTTGTGACAGGCAAAAAGATTTGTTGAACAATGCAATGAAAATAGAAGAACATAGAATGAGTGACACTCAATTCTTGTATTAGGGAACTTGATATTCTGTATACTTGGTGTATAATTCAGTATTGCCCAAATTTTGTGATGATGCCTCCAACTACTTTTTTAGTTAAGGGTTTTATTGCCCTTGGGCTATTTTTTACTTTTCCAATTTGATTTGGAAATTTTCTGACTTTACCTATTTCAAACCAAAGCTAGGGAAAACTTGGCAGGTTTTGCTGCCTTTTACTTTGCATTTGAGGATTCAGCCCAACTACAGTCTCAAGCAAAATGCAAGAATTGCAAATCTATCCAAACTGAAACAATAACATAAGAGTTCACAAGCAGCGAATTACTCTGGGACAGAAAAAATGATGAATTTTGCCCATCCTTGGATACAGCTAAAAACTGACAAGTAAACACTGAAAAATGCCTCTAGGCTTTCCATGACAGCAGGATTTAAAAGATATAAAAAATGGCCATTCTAATGGTTTACTCTGTTACCCTGTAGTGACACATAATTTAGAAATGTCAATAAATAGAGTGTAAGTGTAATTATTCATCCCTTTCTGTATTATTTAACTACAACAGACCTTGTGCTCTTAAACCATTCAGATTGAAATATGTCTTCTCAGTGATCCAAAATATGATACAAAACCTATTAACTAGTGTTGTTGAGAATGTAGAGATTATGACTTGTAGAATTTTAGGTGATATTTCAGAGTATATAATCAGGTTATCAGTTTATCCAGATATTAGTTGCCAAATTTTATAGACTAAAAAAGATACAACTTTGATTAGAATAGATCTTCATGGTATTACCTTATAATTAGAATAAATATGAAGTACGACTTTCACCTTGGGTTGGGAACTTAGTTATAGAATCCGTTATATTTTACTCAAAATGATGTGTGAATGCATTTTCTAAAGAAGAGGAAACAAAACTTTAGAGTCTCAACAATTTAATCTGCACTAGGGAGATCATTTTTCAAATTTGGCTTCCAATAATGACAAAGAGCTTTGTTGTCTTTTTCTATATAATTGTGTGATACATGAACTGGGTTTATTTTTAAATGATAAAGTCATACAGAGCCCTGGATCTCTCTGTTCTGAAAGGCTAACCAGTTTAAATGCAGCAGAATTATTTTGAGCCCATGAAGGCCCTTTTGGATTGTGAGTGTAGAAAAGTAAAGTGATAATAGTGAAATCATCATGATCATTTAGTATTATTTGAATGCTACAGGGCTTCTACTGGAATTTTTTTTCAGCCTGTTTCCATCAAATGTATATTTCTTGGACAAATGAAATCCTGAATATCCTGAAGGGACTAGACACTGAAAGTGATTACCATTAGAACAAGTTTTGATTTGTCCTTTAAAGCAGTTTTTCTTGAACTTTAATATACTGACTCACCTATATTTGTTGAGATGCATACTCTGATTCAGTAGATCTGGGGTGAGGTTTGATAGTCTGCATTTCTAATGAACACCCAGATTATATTGAGGCTGCTGGTCTTTACACCATAGTTCGAGTAGCAAGTTTCTAAAGGATTTCCTCTGCATAACTGACTTTAGATTTTTCCTAGTCCACAGAAAATTAACTGTGAGTCTATTTACAGTTGATCTGAAATTCAGAGAATCAAATCATGAAGAAATATCAAAAAGCAGAAAAATGTCTATACCTCATTTTGAATAGAATGGGGAGAAAGTTGATTCTGCCCCAAGCACTGAGGATATATCCTTCTAATAAGGTTTTAGGTAACTTATGTTGAAACCATCTATGTAAGATTATTCTTATTGCCGCAACTTCTCTCATAGAAATTCTACTTTGTATATAAATATGTACATATACATATATATGTAAAATAAACTTACCATCAGAATAAACTTACCATTTCTTTCATACATCACTATGGTCAAACACTTTAAAGTGTCTAAATGTAGATAATTAAATTGCTTTAGTTTCCCCTTTATTTTGAGAAAATTTGAATTTCAACTCCTAAATTAATTTGCTCAAGTGCTTGTACTAAAAGCCTAACAGAAAGAAATGTGTGCTCATTTCCAGGCATAAAAGTGATTTATGTTTGTGTTCATTGTCTTATACAAGATGTCCAGATTTCAGCAACATACAAAAGGCATACAAAAGATCAAGACAAAAAAAAAAAAAAAACACTCTCAAAGATAAAGTAATTACAAAATCAATCTTAGATGAGTCTTTAAAATATTATGATTAATATGTTAGAGGTACTAACGGTTAGGTTAACAATAAAAAATGGATATGTAATGTTCAGTCACAATTACAATTGCAAAATGTGTAACATGTGTAATGGGATTATCCGAAGGAAAAGAAGGAATAAAAGGAAATATTTGAAGTAATCATGACTGATACTTTTCCGAAATTAATGACAGATACCAAACCACAGACCCAGGAATTTCAAGAAACACCAAGCAAGATATATTCTAAAAAAATCTATACCTGCAAATTATATTCAAACTGCAGAAAATATAAGGCAAGAAAAAATCTTAAAAAGAAGCCAGAGGAGGAAAACAAAAACAAAACCAAAAATGTAACCTACAGAGAAAGAAGGATAAGAATTGCATCAGATTTCTCAGATACCATACAAGCATGAAGAGAGTGGACTGAAATGTTTAAAGTGGTGAAAGAAAACAAAAAACAACTACTTAGAATTCTTATCCAGCAAAATTATTCTTCAAATGTAAAAGAGAAATAAAAACTGTTAGAAAAACTAAAATTGAGAGGATTTCTTGAGAGTATTCCTGCCTTGCAAAAAATGTTAAAAGAAGTTCTTCAGAGTGAGGGACAATGATAAGATCAGAAGCTCAGACATACACAAAAAAGGAAGAGTATTTAAAGAGGAATAAATGAGAGTAAAATGAAATCTTTCATTTTTCTTATTCTAAACTGGTCTAACACAGAAAACTTTGTTCAAAATAATAGTAATAATATATTGGATGGTAGATTATGGATAGTGAAATGAATGACAACAATATTATAAGGACAGAAGGAAGGAAATGAGAATGTCCTGCTGTAAGGTGCCTTCACAACTCATGAAGCAGTATAATGTCATTTGAAAGTAGATTTAGATTAGTTTATAAATGTATATTGCAACCTCTAAAAAAATCTTTAAATATACTTGATATGCTAAGAGATGAGAGAAAATGGAATCTGATAGATTGCTCAGTTAAAACCAGATAAGGAAGAAAAAGAGTAGAACACAAAAAAGGAAACAAAGAACAAAGGTAGTGAATTGAAAGCAGTTACAAATATGCTAGATATTAAACTAACTATATCAAAAATGACTTTAATATGAACGTTGTAAATACAGCAATTAAATGACAAAGACTATTAGGTTGGATTTTTTTTTTTTTAAATAGCATCAGAAACTGTAAGAAAATGGAGTAACATTTATAAAGTGGTGAAAGAAAATAACCTGTGACTCAGAATTATATATCCAGTGAAAAATTCTTCAAAAAGAAACACGAGTTAGGAATTTTATCCAACAAACAGAAACTGAAAGTATTCATTGCCAACACACTCACTCTATGAGAAATATTAAAGGAATTTCTTAAGGAAGAAGGAATGTGATGCCAGGCGTAAGTTTTGATCTACCAGAAGAAATTAAGAACACTGAAAATGGAATAAATGAACTTAAATAACATTATTTTTTCTTACTTTTCAGTCCTATAAATATAACTTATTTTCTAATCCAAATAATACTGGTGTATATATATGTCAACATATTTGGTGTTTATAGTACACATGAAAGTAAAAGGTATGGCAACAATAATGCAAACGTTGGGAGAGAATTGGTAAAATATTGGTATAAAGTTCTTATATTACAAATGACGCAGCATGCTAATATTTGAAGATAGGTTCTGACTAAATAGTGATGCATATTATATATCCTGCAGCAACAACTATGTGAATAAAAATAGAAGTGTAAATAAAAAATCAGTAGGGGAAATAGAATATAAGCAATGAACACAAGAGGAAATAGAACAAGAGGATAGAACCAAAGAATAATTGGAATTTGTAGGAAACAAAACAATTCTACAAGATTTTAATCCAAGCATGTAAATAATTATATTATATATGAATAATCTAAAAATACCACTTATCTCAATAGAAACACTTGCACAAAATTGACAGTTCTATATAGTAACTTTAGATGATAAACAAATGATGGCCAGTATGCACATGACATGTTGCTTGGATCATTAGTCCTTACTGAAATGCAAATTATAATCACATTGAGAATAGCTGAAATAATACGTATGTGTCATAAATATGTAAACATAATTATTTATCTACCTATATTTATATATCTACCTATCTATCTATCATCTATCATCTATCTTTACCAAGAGCTGACAAGAATATAGTGAAAACTCAGCTGAAACTAACATCCATTTCTGATGGGAATTCGTAAAGGCAGAACCCCTTTGGAAAAATTTTTGGCAATATTTTATAAAGTTAAACTTATACCTACCATTATTTACATTATTTATTAAAGAGAAATAAAACCATATATTCATTCAGATACCTTAATTCATTCAAATATGTGAATGTTTATACTAGCTATATTCATAATTCTCAAAAACTGGAAACAAGTCAAATATCCTTTAACTACCCAAAAGTTTAAGTATCTGTGGTAGAGTCATACAATGGGATACACTCAGCAATTTTTTAAAAGTTATTGATTCACATACAAACATAGATGATCCTTTAAGGAACTTTCTAGTTGTAAGAAGCCAGACACACAAGGCTACCTATTGTGTGATCACCTTTATATGACATTCTGAAATAAGAAAAAAAATATAAGGTTAAAAAAAGGGATAGCTGGAGGAGGAGTTGCCTACAAAAATACATCATGAATGAGTTTTTGGAGAGATGGAACTATTCTATATGGAATTGTGTTTGGAGATACACAATTCTATGAATCTCTCAAAACCCATAAAACTATACAACACAAAGTACATTTTCTTATATGTGTCTTTTAAATCCACTGCATGGAATGAAGATGGAATTAAAGATTAAAAATGAATCTCACTGAATTTAAAATTTATTAATGATGCCACTGTTGGGCTGAAAAAGAAAAAAAAATGATCTTATTAATTTGAAAACAGTGTTTTGAATAGATACTGTAAGCCTGAAGGAAAACAGGCTTTTCTTGTGGGTATTATATCCATGAAACAATAATGAGGTACTATAAAAGGAGTAGAAACAAGAAATGTATCTTGGTTGTTAAGAATATAATAACACCAACAAAAATCTTAGTAGAAATAGTGGGAAAAAAATTATGGGACTCTCTCAATTAGAAAAGGAAAAAAGAAAGGGAAAATAAGAGGCAAAAGTAAGCTATTTGAGGAACAAAATTAGTTAGTGATTTCATCATCTACTTAGCACTAGACTACCTCTTTGAATTCATTTTCCAGTACTCATGCCCTTTCCCACTGACTACTCATTTTGATCCTTCAGTTCTGCTAGATTTTTCAGTCCTAGGGATTTAGTGCTGGATATGTCTTCCCTGAGCCTAGAGCACTAACCCTAGGATCATTTCATTGTTGCATTTCTCTCAGCATTCAGGCATAATCTCAAATATCTTATTCAAAGCAAGCTAATCGAGCTCTTTCTCTTCCAGTAACTGTTTATGATATCGATTTATTTTATGTTCACCACAACACTGCTCAGTTTCTGAAATAATACTGCATTAATGTTAATATAAGTTTAAGATTAGTCTTTGTGCACAGCTTTTAGCAACAATAGATAGAAGAGTTCTTGACATATAATAATTTCAAAAAAAATGAGAATGGGGGAAGAGAGAGGAAGAAAAGAAAAAAAGAAAGAAGGAGGAAGAAGAAAAGGAGGAGGAAAAGGAGAGGGGAGAAGGAAGAACGGAAAGGACAAAGGAAGGGAGGGAGGGAGAGAAAAGGGAAGGAGAGAAGAAAAAAGAGGGCTTCCCTGGTGGCACAGTGATTAAGAATCCACCTGCCAATTCAGGGGACACGTGTTCAATCCCTGGTCTGGGAAGATCCCACATGCCATGGAGCAGCTAAGCCCGTGTGCCACAACTACTGAGCCTGTGTGCCTAGAGCCCATGCTCTGCAACAAGAGAAGCCACCGCAATAAGCCTGCGCACCGCAACAGAGTAGCCCCCGCTCGCCACAACCAGAAAAAAGCCCATGTGCAGCAACAAAGACCCAATGCAGCCAAAAATTTAAAAAAAAAATAAATTTTAAAAGAGAAAAGAAAGAAAAAAGAGAAAAAAGAAAGCCGACATTACAGAAATTATCACAAGAGATGAATATGGTGGCACACGTTAGATATTGAAAAAATTCTAATCGTGTCATCACTGCTTCTTAATGGCCCTGTTCAAGTAAAAGGAATATATGAAATATATTTTATTGTATTTGCAAGTTTTTTGGAAAAAATTTCCGATTCCATATTGTATTTTGTGATTATATTGTGTAAAAGGTATAATTCAGATATTTTTATTATCTAATTAAATCAAATTTGTCAACTATATGCAGTTTTTAACATTTCATTTTAACATTAACTCATTTAAAGAACATGTTTTTAAGATTTTATTCTTATTCACTTATTAATAGTAGTTCAAGTAAAACAAATCGTACAGATTACCTAAAAAGTCTGAATGACTGATTTGATATCAATTAGTATATTAGTTTATGTTAATTTCTTAATTTAAATGTTAGAAAGGTAGCATCATTTATATTAAAGTATTCTTTAATTGAAAAACTAAACTATAATCATCATTCCCTTATAAAATTGTTTGCAATTGGAAATTTTGCTACATCTATTTTTATGTGATATTTACAAATCAAATGCTCATTTTCATGAGATCATCATTCCTAACAAAAGCAAAAGTTGGTCTTAACATCTCGAGTACAATGTATTCAGAAGAGTATAATGAGGCAAAACATATGTTTTTAATTTTGATGAATCTCAATGAATTGTGGTATTGTGTTGTTATATTGTAAAAACACATTAATGGAATAGATTTTGAAAAGTCCATATAAATTCTCATTAAATACTTAAGCCTAAAAGATTTTTTGTGAGTTTTTTTGTTTTTGCCTCATTACATACAGATTTGAAGTTACAAGAAGTATAAGCAAAATTAAAGGATAGATAGATAGATAGGTAGATAGTTAGATACATGATAGATAGGTAACTTGATCAAGGGAGGATAAACAGAGGTAAAGAAAAACAAGACCAAAAAGAGTAAAAGAAATATGCAATTAAGAACATTATAGTTACATTATTTAACCTTCGATTTGGGTTCTGAACTTCTAGATTGCTTGATATCCAAGTAAATGTATGATATGTGAACTTCTGCTTACTCCTTCAGAAACCTCCATATGATATACCTTTTTGAAGGCATGGGCGATTTAAGAGAAGAAAGCAGCTTTAAGCAAGCTAGCCTTTGAAAATTTTTATAAAATTTCCTTTGATCCCCCCCAAATACTGCTTTCTTTGATATATTAAAAGAAAGCTTTAATTAACTACACAAATGGTTTATTTGATTTTATTTTACATCTGTGAAAAAAAACACTAAATAACTGTAATTTAAATCTTTATATAAAATCTACTAATGCCTCTGTTGCTTTGTAAGGATTGTTTCAAGGAAAATGTTGAACTCAGTTAACAAGCCTGTACTACTTATGTAAATGAGAGAAAGGGACTCTGTCATTTAAACTATACAGTATTTCAAACAGCTCTCAGATTGTTACACTGCAAAGTAGTAAAAACTCTGTTGAATTATCCAAAAAAGCAGTTCAGTAAGGGAATGGCCCCTAATTCTCAGTTACCGTGATTTATCATTATATTCTTAACATTTTATAGTTTTTATTTTTATTATGTTGTATTCAAATATTTATTAAGCAGCTAGGGCGATGCATAGGTGATTAAGACATGGTCAAAGAGGTGAGGCAAATGCACAAGTAATAGAAAGCAAAGTATAAGGTTCACTGAATCATAGCAGTCAAAATAATGTGCTTTAGGAGATCAAGAGTGAGATTGCTTCCAGACTGGAAAGGGTGTGGGTGAGTGGCAAATCAGGAAAGGGGATTGAGATTAAAATAGAAGACTTCAGTCTGAATTGTTGATGATACTCAGTATGGGCTATATTTATCTCTTCTCTTCCTCTCTGGGCTTGATTTACCAGTAGTGCCCAGCATCGTCCAATGCACTTAATATACTTGTTTGCATTTTTGCTTCAATGTCTTCTACAGAACTAAGTTCTTTTGGTATTTTAGGAGTTCCACCCCACACTTTTTTTTAAGAATTCTTGACATTTTGGTCTTGGTGTTGATGGTTTTGAGTCTTTTCCATTCTGGTTTGATTTTTGTGCATTTTTGGTTGTAGTATCTCATAGAGATTTCTTTACCAGAGCTTTTTCTTCAGCTTCTTTATCATCAAAATCATCGTCTTCATCTTCATCTGCAGTGAGTTTTACTTTTTTCTGTGGAAACTTGCTTCCATTTCTAAGTACAGGACACTTTTCAGATAAACTTAGGAGTTTCACATTCTCCTCCTCTTCATCCTCTGACTCTGCATCTACCTCCACAGCTACTAAGTGCTATCCACTAATAGGCACAGACCCTGAGCCTCACTTCAACTGCAAGACCACAGCTGTTGTTATTTCAAAGCCCCCAGGAGAAACTATTGGCTATACAGACATTTTCAAAGTTTCTAGTGTTACTTTAATTGGACTGCCTTCATAATTCATTGCCTCGACTTCAACAATGTGCAGTTCATCCTTTGTACCAGTCCCTAAACTCACTGTTCTTAAAGATAACTGGTGCTCATTTTCATCATTATCCACCTTAAAGAGGTAATCTTTGTCAGCCTTTAGTTCACAACTGAAAAGATAGTTCGGTGGCCTCAAGGGGCTCATGTACCTTTCCATGGAATCTTCCATGGGGTGGTGGCACACACTTAGGTGGGAGAGAAGGCAGATGGAGGTAAACTACTGTTCCAGACAATAGCCTCGCAGGACAGAATCACACCAGGCAACATTTTATAGCTTTTTGAAGTAGAAAAAAATAAATTGGCTACGATGAAAAATGTACTTTCTCATGCTTAAAATATATCATTATATTTCTCCTGGAAATTAAAAAAAAATCAAATTAATATGGAAAGTATTTCATTGTGATGACAGTTTTGGACAATTTTGCAGGGAAACCATTTTGATAGAGAGTCTGTAGAAGACAGATCTCCACACTACAGATACATAAAACACTACAGTGTTTGAGATATGGCTATTTGCCCACAGGTAACCAACTTTAATGAACTGAAAAATGGTTTCCCTTACTGCATTTGCTTTTGGGAAACTTTAAGATAATGATAATTAGATAATTGATGCTTTAGAGATAAATGAAAATTTTATTAGAAGTTACAACATTTATTTTCATAATTTTGCCCTTCATTTGAAAATGCTGTTTTCTCTTCCATGTGATTCTCTGTAAATTTGTGTAGCATGATTTAAGCAATTAATTGTATCTCATTCACTATTTTCCTATAATTGATCATTATATAAATAATAAATTAGATTTAAAAACTCATATTTCCAAAGACCTAACATGAATACCTTTCAGTAATAAAACAATGATTTAAAAGGTAGAACTGAAATTGTAGTACAATGTGGTATTAATATTTTATGTACTCTATTCTAATTTTTAATTTTTACAGTAAACTTAAACACTGGTCCTTTAAAAAGGTTTGTATTGCTACTTTCCCACTAATATCAGTAAAATAATCAAGTGGAAGAGTTATTTTCAGGTCTCTGAATTCTGTCTGGCTAGTCTCAAGACCTGGAAAGTCATGGCCAACTGTTATTCACCAAGTCATATAAATAGCACAGAGCAACAACATAGCATGTACAGTACTCAAAAAATTCCATAGGTAGATGCTTAAAACATGACATCACTGACAAATCTGAGGTATAGAATTATGTCTACAGTATCATTGCAATAAATTAATGTGTATAAATAGAATAATATGGAATGAAATAAACAAAAAATTTAATACTAGTGGAGTAGTAGACAATGAGAAGCTGAAAACTTGTTCCTAATGGATTATTTTGTATCAGGTAAAAAAACGTCATTTAAGAGTTCTTAATTTTCCTGAGAGATCAAATGCCTGGACCAGATATGTAGAAATATCAATAAACATAAATGTACTTTTCTTGATTCTCAAATGAAAAAATATAGCATAACCAAAAATGAATGGTGAGAGGCCTTAGATCTTGTACTTCCTTCTTCACAATCCTCCAGTTGTGGAAGTCACATATAGCCAAAGACTTTAATAAACAATTACAATTGTTAGTCCAGATTTCTCTGGATATTTATCTTCACAGTGATTGTTATTCTGTCTTGCATCTAGAATGATCTTTGTTCTATCTGATGACATAACTTTAGTATTTCTTTCAGTGTAGTTCCTCTGTGAATATATGAATATAATATTTCCCTCATTGTTTTCTTAAAGTATTTCAATTTCATATTTCTTTTTCAATTTTTAAATTTTATGTTGGCAGTCACTTCACTTCCTTTAAGCAATTTAAAGATATAATTTTACTGTCTTCAGGCTTCCATTTTTTTATTTTGAAAAGTCATGTCTCAGTATCATTGTTTCTCTTTTAACATATTTGGAGATGTACCTTTATCTTTCCTTTTTTCTCTCTTTTTTTTTTTGGCAATTTAAGCTAATCTCATCATTTTTTCTGTTGGTTCCAGCAGTTTACTATTATTTTTTTAAATGTGATTTTCCTTATATTTCTTAATATTTTCATAGCTTATTTAATATATGATTTGATATTTTTGTCAGTTTTGGAAAAGTCTTGGCCTGTATTTCCTAAACTATTGCTTCAGGCCCATTCTATAGTATGTCCTGTCTGAGACTTCACTAACATGACTGTTAAAGCTATTCACTATACTCCCTCTACCTAATAAACATATTTTATATATTTGTCATATTTTTTCTTGTCTATCTTCTTTAACTTGAATATATTTCTACTGATTGATTTTTTTTACTTTTAGCTATTGCATTTTTCAAAATTAGATTTTATCAGCTTTTTATAAATTTATTTTGTACAACAAATTCTCTATGGTTTTATTTATTTAATTGAACATTAAATCCACAGTTATTTTAAAGTCTGTTAGTTGAAAATAAAACCATAATTACTTATTGGCTCATGGCTCAGTTTATATAGTCTTTTTCTATGGTCTTTTTGTTTCGATCCACATGGTCCTATTTCTGGCACACCTGGTGGTTATTTTACTGAATGTTGCTTGTGTACTAGATATTAAAAAAAAAAAAAAAAAGCTTCAGAAGCCCTAAATAATGTTACCTTAATTCTGAGATGATTTAATTTTCTTCAGATTGGTAAATACAGGATAGGAAGGTCACCTTGATCCAGTCAAGTATGGTTTATTTTCTTTTTTCTATTATTTCTATGGCATAGTACTTTAGAATTTTCAATTGAAAGTCTAGAGTATCAGTCAGAACCTCTCCTCATTGAGTGTCCCTGAAATTCAAGACAGTTTCTGAAATTTAATTTTTCTTTTTTTTTACCATCACCACAAGACTGCCAAAATCTTCACTTAGATGTTTACCCTTTAGTAGCTGCTACATGAAGGGAGCCCTTTGTACTCTCTTCTGGCATTTCTGTTCTTCATGTTGCTGTAGTATATCCTGTCATTTGGCAGACCGTTGGTATCCAATCCGAGGTCAGAGAAGAACTTATTGTCTATTTTTTAAACTCTGTGAGTCTCAGTGATCCTCCTTGTTGAGCTATCCTAGTTTGGCTATTGGTATCACTGAGAATCCATTTGATGTCTCACCGTTACTCAGTGTGATCCCTCTCCAGAAAGTAACCACCCCTGCATTTCCTATTATTGTGGTTAGCCCTTGAAATTTCATCAAAAAACATTATCATTGTAACACATTCATTTATAAAATGTTTTCTATAAGAAAAGAGAAAAGGGACATTTAATACAATTAAACATTGTGCTTAGCAAATTAGGGGGAAAAATCATTAAAACGTAGCCCTTGTTATTAAGGGCTTAAAGAGCAATTCAAATACAGATGCATATTATGTGTTTCTATAGGCTAAATGTTTCTGTCCCCCCAGATTTAGTTATTGAAATCTAATCCCCAGTGTGACTGTATTTGTAGGTGGGGCCTTTGGCAGGTGATTAGGTCATGAGGCTGAAGTCCTCATGAATAGGGTTAGTGCCCTTATAAAAGAGACCACAGATAACTCCCTTGCCCCCTTCCACCATGTGAGGACACAGCAAAAATACAACCTTCTAATGAACCAGGAGGCAGGCCCTTATCAGCCATTAAATTTGCCAGAGGCTAGATTTAAGTGTTCTATGTCTCCATCACAAACGACCCCAAAACACAGTAGTTTAGAAAAGTAGACATTTAATCTCACCCTGATGGTTCTCCAGGTCTACTGCAAATCTTTGGATCTATGCTGGGCTCAGCTGGGTGCAGGGCTACTTCACCTCCAGGCATGGTTCCTCGTTGCATATTGGGCTCTATCATTTAAGTATGTAAGGACACACATGTGCATACACAGCATGAATATTTATTTTAAGACCCACACTGAAGAGACAGCAGATAGCCAGGAGAAGCTTTTCCCATGGCATTATCAGAAGGACAGTGGACAAGAACACGCAATGCCATTCAAGGTCTAGGGTTTAAACTAATACATGTCACTTCCACCAACATTCTTTTTAGCCAAAATAGTCTCACAGTTGAGATCAAACTCAAGTTTGGGGAATAATTACTTTATTCCTTTAGTGGGAGGAAATACAAGTGGCAGAGACCATGGATACAGAGATGGGTAAAGAATAGATTCCAATAATAATTTAGTCTATTACATTTATACACTTGGTTACAATTACTCATATCCCTCCCATATGCAAAGTATATTTACTCACATACCAATGTCTCCCCAAATCTCATCCACTCATATTATTAGCCTTGAAGTCCAGTATACCATGTTCTACATTAGGGCTGGATTCTATTCTTCATGATCTGAAGATCTATGAAAAGCCTAGTTATTTGCCAAACACATCTAATAATGGATCAGGAACAGAATAGCTGCAATTAACACTCTCATTAAAAAGGTAAGAATGAGAGTTACAGAGCAGTTAGTTGTTCATATTTAGGAAATCCTGCTGGGAAAAAGGTATCAGGTTCTCCTTCACAGTCAACATGGATTATTTCTGATTATGCCTCAATTCTGCTTCTTGGAATTTGCTCCCCAGTATGTCGTTTTCCCAGGCTCTTGGCTGTTCCTCTGCAAGGTCTGGCGTTTTCTGCTCTTCTCTTTGGCCACTTCTGCAAAAGGCATTATAGCATATCCCTTTCTTAATGGCTCAACTACTTTATCCGCCTGCTTCCTGAATGTAAAAAGTAGGGGAGCAGAAGTCTTTTCATAATAAACTTTCTCACTCTCTTTCAATCTGATCTGTCATTTACTTTTGCCAGTACAACTCTCTCCATAAGCTTGTGATTTTCTTTGGTATATGGTTCCAGTCTGGTCCATGTTTCAAAAGTCACACTCAAATTATTTATTCAGACATGACTCTCTAGACTTAAGTACAGGTGCATTGGAACAGTCACTTAATTTTTCTATATATTTTTTTATTCTGGCTGGTAAGATCTATTAGGAACCTTCTTAATTTTTTCAGAGATTTTAACAAAGGGTGCCATGAAAACATCTTTGTTTTGATCCATGCTGGTGAGCTGTACTTTAGTGGCTGTGCTTTTAATTTGATCCTTGTCCACAGGCTATATCTTAATTTGAGAATATTTTATTGGCATAAACAAAAAAATATAAGTTATTGGCAATAGCCTTCTTTCTCCCTCTCTGCTTTTCATTCTCTCTCTACCTTTCTCAAATAGAGTAATAAATAAGAGGTTTATATTTCTCTAGTATGAGTTAAAACTGCCCAGATTCCTCATCACTGTATGTTCAATTTAGTACTAACATTATAATGGCATTGTGTTAGTTGCTAAAATCTTATTAAATAACAATTATTAATTGCTTTGTGACAGGCCCTGTTCAATATGATCTATATACAAATTATTTTCAATGAGGAAGCTCAGGCAAAAAGTTTAAGTAATTTAACCTAAGTCCTTCTCAGTTAATTACTATTTGAAGGACTAGTAACTAAAGCTATTGGTCTTGATTAAGTTTGTATATAGAAACTTCCCAGAAATGTTCATATCCTAGCAGAAGCTCTATATTAGGTATGTTCTAATTTTTAGTACAGTTTGAAATAATTACCTTTGATGGTGAGGAGTACTCCAATGAGATGGTATCGGCAAAAGTCACATGGTAATAAGTAGAAGAGAGAAGAAATTGAGGTAATCAGTGTTAACAATTATCATAGTTTCTCTTTTTAAAAAGTTGTGAAATATATATTTCAAATATATATATATCCTATCCTATTATTTTGCTTTAAAAGTGGGTGTGTGTGTATATATATATACACACCTATATCTCTTACTAGCTATCTCAGTGTCATATACATATGTACACTTTTAAAATATGTGTAACATCTTGGCTTCACTAGGAAGCATAAGTTGTAAAATCTTCTCTAATGCCTTGTCCCAGTATATATTCATGGTCACTGTTCACATTCATTGAAGAATTTGGCAGTTAGACTCATATTCTTCCTCTACCCTTCATCTCTTATTATCATGTGAACTTTTAATATCCATATAAATCTGTTAATAAACACCATAAAAATTTTCATTGTCTCTTCAAATTAAGTAAGCTCACCAGCTCTCAAATTCAACTGCTCAATTTCTTTGCTAAAAGTCAACCTTGAAATCACCTTCAGAAATAATATATGTCAATATCGAAGTCTTCAGTCAGGACTCTGTATCCATGTAAGTCTTTTATGTGTCACTTCACTTTCTCTTTAACCTCATCAAAGCATTTTGTGCATTTACCCTCCAGTAAGGATCATTTTATCTGATACTTACTGATTGGGTTTCCTCTTGCATTGAATTTGTATTTTATGGTCAACCACATAATTTCTTTCTTTCTAGCTATCTCAGTGCCATTACATATTTGCTCTGTTGCATCTCCTGTCCTCAAGTAGCCACCCCAGGACCATTACTAAAAACTCCCCGATTTTTTTTTTTTCGTTTACTCTTTGGCCTGAAAAAATTACTTCTGGAGAAATATACAAAATTCTGCAGAAAGATGTCATTAGAAATTCTACACTTCCAAACTCACTTTCCCTTTCTACTCAGCATTTTCTCCAGCCCCACCATTAAGAAACATCATTTTCATTCTCCATTTTTAAAGTCAATCTCTTAATTTCTCCCTGTGCCCACACACCATACATTCAGAAACCTATTTCCATAAATAATGCTTCATTATATTTCTCTCCATGAGCCCATTCAACACTATAGTCATATATTCGAGTCTGTGTTATCCTCAAAAGTAAAATAAAATGACTGTCCTTTGACCCTACATTCTTGCCTAACCATTGCTTAATACGTATCATCACGTTCAAATCTAAAATTTTTAAGTGTAGAAGTGTCACCACTTCTCACATTACACTCACTGTTCAGTCCTGTGCAATCTGGCTTTCACCACACGTTGTCCTTTACAAGTTTTCAGAATAAGGTCATCTATGACATACCAGTTTCCAAGTATTTGGAAGTATATTTTTAACAATCCAGTTTACTTGGCCATCTCCAGACCTTTGTCACTTTAGCCACAATTATCTACCCCTTCTGTCAATGGGCCTCAGTATATTTGATGACACACTAATGTATCTCTCCCTCTGCCAAACTAATTTATCTTGGTTTATCACTAGTCTTTCCAATTAAGAGCTTGATTTGAGAATTTAACATGATGAAATAGAAACAGTGTGGGTGACTTGACATTTGATCATGGTTAAAATATTACAGCTGCCCCTTAAAGAACTCAGTATAAATGTAGTGTGTGTGAGAAAACCAGAGTATTTTGAAAATAGTCAACCTAGGTTAGTAAGAATGAGAGATACTTTCTGTCCCGTTTTCTTTTTTAAGGCTATGTCAGATTGAGAAATCTGATAAGTTCCTGCTTTCAAGCCAAGTCACTCAAAGGACACCCATTCAAAGTTGACCCTTTGGAAATAAACTGATCCTGCCCTTGGCTTCTAGACCTCAACAGGAAATTAGATTCTCTGCTCTGTCACTGAACTTAGTTCCTGACAAGGACTGCTAGAATGTTCATTCTTTGTGGTTCAGATAAAGGCTCAAATTGGAAAAGAAAGAAGGAAATGTCAAACATCAAATGGAAGCTATGTACACAGGCATAATAAATTAAATTCAAGAGAAGTAATCTCAAGTTTTTAAATATGAATGTGGCTTTAAGTTTTTCTGACCTTGACAATTCTTAATATATATTGTGGGATATCGGCAATATTTTGAAATGTTTATCTTGCTCCCTCAGAAGTCTCACATCTCACGTCTAATTTCTCTTATATATCTTCAGTTTTGTTTTCCAGCAATATTATGTGGCTCCTGATGATGCAAAACATTTTTATTCGTTCATTAATTTATTCATCCATCCAATTCTTTAATTTCACTGCCTTATTTTCCCTTTACCACTTAGACTGTGTTTGCATATAAAATAGATTCTTAATGAATTGATTTATATCAACTTGATTAAATGCACATGACACTGAAAAATACACTAATGAAGCCTAAATTTAGAATATTTTAATGCTTATGAAGTTTGCAAATAGAATTTGAAAAGTTATGTTTATCAAATTTAATTACATGTGCACAGGTATATATATATATATATTTGTGTATGTATACATATACATACATATATATATATATATATATGTTAAATTCATTGTGTTATACTTGGCAGCACTAGCTGCAGAACAGCTGTGGATATTATTTTTACTATAACTTCCCTATTTTAAATACCTTATGTATACTTAATATTTTTAATCTTATCCATAGCTGTTATTCACTTATTTTTATTTGTTTTAATATATATGAGACGTTTTATGCTACTCAGTACATAAAAGCACTTGCAAACCCTTTCATATTTTGAAATATGAAAGAAAACATTTACATTTGTTTATTTTTATAAACCAAATATAGTTTATTGAATCACTTTGTCAAGTTACAAATGAGAAACACATTAGAAAAATCTGAACAAAATTAAACACATTTGAATACAACATTTCTCTACAAAACAATTTTAAGTTGTAAGACATCATCATTAATGAAAAATTTAAAACAGAAATTAGTATCAAACTTAATTTTAATTTACTCTTAAAAAATTTTTTTGTATATAGAAGTATTCTAATTTGATTTGGGGGGTGGTCAATTGATTAAAATGTAGTTTTGGGAACTAACCTATCTTTAGATACATGTAGTTCATGCTTTTCTTTATGTTCATAACATAATGGGGAAACTTTCAGTTATATTATCTTATTTTGGAACTACCATTCTTACAACTTGTGTTAGATTAATAAGAGAAATGTATGGCCTTTTTTTTTTTCAGGATTCTTTATATCTTGACATAGGTACCAAGTGCTTTCCAGTGCAGTACCCAGTCACAGAGTTCTGCCCAATAGCTTCTGTTAATCTTTGGGAGATTTGGGAAGTTAAACAGATATCAAAATGACATGGTCGATTTTAGAAATTGAATATTAATAGCATCTGATATTGTGTTTTTCTCAGTAATCGAGAGAAACAAAACAAGCTGAAGAAGAGCCAGCTTTTTCTAGGTCAGCAGCCTGGGACTTCTCCATGTTTCAGGAATCATTCATTTTAGAAATGCAATGTCAGCATAATTCTGAGGTTCAAAACAGAGCTGTCACAGATGGTATGCTTTAAAACAGAACCTGTGTTGAATATGAAACAGGTTTTACCTTATTGTGGGAAAAATATAAGAGTAGATCTACTTGAGGCGAAGATTTGAATTCCCACTGATAAAACATAGAAAAAGCATAGTTCAGGGGACATTTTTTTAATGTCTTTCTTATTTATAACACTAATCTAGTAGTGATAATATGCATAAATAGACTTTTTATTAATATAGAAAATGTAAGAATAATGTTTTTTAAAGGTTTATAATTAACTAATTGAATAAACAGTGAAAACATCATAAAGGTTTACATTTAGCTACAAGAACAAAAGAAAAATGAATAAAAACAATTACATATTTTATATTCCTTTTTCCATTGTTATACTACTTCCTATTATTTTTTTCTTATTCACTTAAGTCCTAGAGTTAACCAAGGAAAATCTCCCAAGATCCAATTAGATGCCCAAATTATAGAAGCAAAGAGATAGTACTACTTTATTTCTTTTTATTTTTTATTTTTTGGGGGGAAATTTTTGAAAAGAAAATCTTATATTTTAGTTCTAAGTTTTAGTTCACAAATTCCTACTGACCACATATGATAGTACTACTTTAAATCATTGCCTACGAAGATCACAATCCTAAATTCAATACACCTCACTCCCAAATCAAGTATATTTTTTTCCATTTTTTAAATAAAATTTATGCAATATTGTTCATATCTACCTGATAGCATGTGCCTTTTAAGAAGAGGAATGTGATGTATATGAAATACTAAGCATAGAAGTTGATAAGTTACCTTCAAGTTCTCAATTTAACTCTTATTGTCTATCTATTGCGATTTTGGAAAAATCATTTATACTTTCTCATATTTTATTTATCTTTCTGTAAAATGAGAAGCTAATATTTTAATTCAAATGATTATTTTGCAGTGCAAATAAAATGCAATGTATAAAATCCCATCGATTATTATAATAAAACACCATATTATTATCTTATGGCTATTATTATTATTATTATTCCCATTAGATGTTTTTCCTTCCTAACAATTCACTCAAGCTATGTGTAGCTACCATATTTTGAAATACAAATTCAAGGCATGATCATTGCTAATTATAGCTAGAAACATGTGGGAAAGGAAAGGGTACTAAAGATATATTCATAAGAATAGGACTTCTATAAATGCAGGAGTTGACTCAAGAGAAATAGCCAGGTGGGTGGGTCGCAGTGTATAAAAAGGGAATGTCACAATCAGTAGTACATCATGTCACCAGTCAACTCAGAAATCAGAAAGTTTTGGTATACTTTTAACTTTTATCACAGCTAATTTGGGAAGTTGGCAATACAATGAAATAAGAAATCTTGTCAGTCTTGCTCACTGCCAAATATCTAATATCCAAAATCAAATTAAACATTTTTTCTGTTATTAAATTTGAGAAATCTAAAGGAGTAAAAAGGTATTTGAAAAGAGTTAAGAAAATGGCAGAGAAACAGAATCAGGGCACATTTTGGGTTGATAGTCAAAAATGTATTAAGAAAAACAAAATGTCAAAAATGCATGAAAGAGAATGTGATAAAAATAATATTTAACAGCAATATACATTAACAGTGGGATGAGAATTACATATCTGTTATAGAATTCCATAACTATGTTAGGATAATGGTGATTAATTGAAAGATAATTGATACAGAAAAAAACAAGATTCAAGTTTCTTTAATGTAAGTAAAGGATGCAGGAGCTTATCTGCTCAGAGAAGGCTACAAAGAATGGTGAATATAACAAGATACTTCCAGGCAGAGACACAAACTTGGTTAACCCTAAAATCCCTACACTGGTCAACTGGTTATACGGCCTGATGGTATGAAGTATCCTTAAGACTCTTAAGAAGCTGAGGTCCTTTTTTCTCAAGGGATCTTTTAACCTTCCTGGAACTTCCTGATTCTTCTAGATAGCAGCTATCATTCTGTCTGTATGTCAGGCACAAATAATTAGTATAAAAACCTTCTGCATAGTCTTAAGTTTTTTACTATTAAACTGGATGAATCATGCATGGGTCAGGTCAAGTGGGACTAAGCTGCCACAGGCCTACCTGTTTTTGTTTTTTTTCTCCTTTATCATTAAACTATCATTATACTACCTCCAAAGGAAATGCTCACATTCTTTCATTATACTGTGATTTCTTTTTTCTTCCTTTTTTTCCCCACTACATTAAAACATATGATAGAGTGTCTTGGGAAGAATAGTTTTTCTTATTTGGGTAACTTGGAGTTGTAGAGTGATTTCCATTTTTAAAAGCTTTCATAATATTAACTGATTTAATAAATGTATAGACATTTCTGTTACTTTTGTGGTAGCAAGGGCACGTTTATAATTGATGTGATTTTCTAATAACATTTTTCCAAAACTAAGGTGCTTATATAAACTATGTTTTTCTTTTTAGGATATTTACTTAACTTTTACTTCTGGGATGATTTTTTTAAAATAATTTTTCACATTTCGTTTCACTGTTAGTATACTATTGAGTTTATAAGTTTTATTTAAAAAAGAGTTTTTTTCTTTTTCAGATTTACCCTTGGTAGGTTTATTTTTCTTTATGCCATTTCTATCTTTAAAGATTATTTAAAGTAGGAAATTACTTATGGTACTCACAAACCTATTAGTCTTATTTAATTGGTGACTATGCCTGTAGGTCCTTCGTTCCTCTTTTCCACTAACTTAAATCTTTTCACTGTGGGAAAATAGGACATATACCTTCAGCCAGTAATAGAGCTTGTGGGGGCTTGAAAATGCATCCAGTTTATCAACATAAAGTATATTTTGTGATATTAATTCACCCTTTTATTGGTCACTTCCAAAAACTGAAAATAATTGCAAGGTTATTGAAATTTTTCATTAGTGTTTCATATGTGAAACCATTCAGATCACAGATACTGCATTTTTAAGCTAAAAAGAGGTCATGTGAATAGAGTCTTTTAAACATTAAGAATCTTAAATTAGATCCCCAATAAGTAAGTCAAAGATATTTTCATGGAAATCTGATAAACAAGCAATTAATATTTAGTATGGTTTGAATATAAATTCCAACTTGACAACTTTTAAACTAATTCCTTTTTTATTCTACAATATTTAAAGCAATGTTGTTGGATAGAGTTCCTTTACCTATTATGAATCAATCATCTGTGACTTTGTCAAGTAAACCTATTGATTTTAGGCAGATTTTACATGTTTGTGGATACATAGGTGTCTAGATTGCCATGAAGGCAGATTGTAACATTTTAACATTGTGCCAGATCAAATTCCCATTTCAAAGGCATTTTAGTTAGTCTCTCAATAGTAAGGATATAAAAATGTAAAACATATATTCTAAAGAAACTTGACATTTTGATATGAAATTTATAATATATATAAACATGCCAAAATAAGTTCTAAATGAGATTGGAAGGAGAAAGATAAACCCATGTATTTTTTGGTGGTGGCGATGTATGGACGCTGAAGTCTGGATGATTAATGTAAATAGGACTCATAAAATATTATTCTGGCAAACATGATTACTAAGACCTAGGAAACATTAAATTTGGAATTATTAAAACATTGTGTTATAAATTAAAATTTAAAAATGTATATGCAAATATTTCTGTAATAATTGAGTAAAATAAATAGTTAAAATGACTTTTGTACCCTTTCTAGAATTGTATGTATATGGTATAATTGCTTATTTATGGGTGATGGGGTTTCTTCAAAAACCATACTTATTTTTGCGTCAGGGCCTTTGTACCTGCAGTTACTTTGGCTGAAAAGTCTTTCTTCCTCTTCCATTCCCATCTTTAAATGGTATAGGTGGTTATTCTCCATGCTTTCTTTCATCTGCTAGTTGAGTGCAGAGAACTTTAAATTTTAGGGGAGGAAGCAGCCATCTACTGTGTGGAAAATTCTGAGAGATAGAATAAAATTTTCCACTAATATAAGGAACAAGGTAAAGATGTTCCCTCTCATCACTTCTTTTAAATATTATACTCAAAGTCCTAGCAAAAGCAATAAGAAAAGGGTATATAAAGTATAGAGATTCGGAAGGAAGAAATAAAACTGTCTTTGTTGGAAGATGACATGATTGTCTATATAGAAAAATCTGAAAGATTCAACAACAACAAAAATATCCTGGAACTAATAAGCAATTATAGCAAAGTTATAAGACACAAAGTTAACATGCAAAAATCAATTGCTTTCCTATGAAGCAGCATGAACAAATGGAATATGAAATTAAAAACACAATGCCATTTACATGTGTACCACACAAAAAAAGAAATACTTAGGTATAAGTACAACGACATATGAACAAGGTCTATATGAGGAAGACTGCAAACCTCTGATGAACAAAATCAAAGCAAAACTAAATGAAGGTATATTCCATGTTCATGGATAGGAAGACTCAATATTGTTAAGATGTCAGTTCTTCCCAACTTGATCTATAGATTCTATGCAATTCAAGTCAAAAGCCTAGAAAGTTCCTTTGTGGATATCAACAAACTGATTTTAAAGTTTATATGGAGAGGGAAAAGACCCAGGAATAGCATGCACAATATTCAAAGTTGGAGGACTGACACTATTAGACTTCAAAGTTTACTATAAAGCTACAGTAATCAAGACAGTGTGATATTGGTGAAAGAATAGACAAGTAGATCAATGGAACAGAATAGAGAGCCCAGAAATAGATGCACATAAACATAGTCGACTGATGCTTGGCAAAGGAACAAAGATAATACAGTGGAGCAAAGATAGTCTTTTCAAGTGATGCTGGAACAACTGAACATGCACATGGAAAGAAATAATCTAGACAAGGACCTTACATCCTTCCTTACATCCTTCCAAAAATTAACTCAACATGGATTACAGATCTAAAAATAAAATGCAAACTGTAAAACTCCTAGGAGAAATCACAGGAGAAAACCTGATGACCTTGGGTATGGTGATGGCTTTTTAGATACAACACCAAAGGCACACCCAAGAATGAAATAATTGATAAGCTGTATTTCACTAAAACAAAAATTTATGCTCTGTGAATGTCAATGTCAAGAGAATGAGAAGACAAACCATGAACTGGGAGAAAATATTTGCAAAAGACACAACTGATAAAGGACTCTTATCTAAAATATACAAAGAACTCTTAAAACTCAACAATAAGAAAATTTAAAAATCTGATTAAAAAATGGGCCAAAAACCTTAAAAGACTCTTTATCAAAGCAGATATACTGATGGCAAATAAGCATATCCACAGCATATGTTATCAGGGCAATGCAAATTAAAACAACAATGAGATCTATGAGTATACACCCATTAGAATGTCCAAAATCTGTAACATTGAAAACACCAAGTGCTGGTGAGGATGTGGAGCATCAAGAACTCTCATTCATTCTTGGTGGAAATACAAAAGGGTTCAGCCACTTTGGGAGACAGTTTGGCTGTTTTTTCCAAAACTGAACATACCCTTACCATACAATCCCACATTCATGCTCCTTAGTATTACTGGAAGGAATTGAAAACTTATATTCACACAAAAACCTGCACATAGATGTTTATATTAGTTCTATTCATAAATGCCAAAACTTGGAAGTAATCAAGATGTCCTTCATCAGTAAATAGATAAATTGGTATATCCAGACAATGGAATATTATAATATTTTGTGCTGAAACCAAGTGAGCTATCAAGCCATGAAAAGACATGGAGGAACTTTAATTTACTATTACTAAGTGAAAAAAAAGCTGATCTGAAAAGGCAACATACTGTATGATTCCAACTACAGTCATCTGTTGTTATCTGCAGGAGATTGGTTCCAGGACCCCCATCAGATACCAGAATCTGCAGGTGCTCAAGGTCCTTAATAAAATGTTGCAGTATTTGCATGTACACTCTGCACATCCTCCCATATACTTTATATTTTCTCTAGATTACTTGTAATACCTAATACAATGTAAATGCTATGTAAATAGTTATAAATACAACATAAACCCTATGTAAATAGTTGTAAATACTATGTAAATGCTATGTAAATAGTTGCCAGCATGTGGAAAATTCAAATTTTGCTTTTTGGAACTTTCTGGAATTTTTTGCCAAGTATTTTCAATCTGTGCTTTGTTGGATCCATGGATGCAGAGCCCATGGATATGGAGTGCTGACTGTATATGACATTCTGGAAAAGGCAAAACTATGGAGACAGTAAAAAGACCAGTGGTTGTCAGGAGTAGATGGGGGAGGGATGAAATAGGTAGAGAGTATGTTTAGGGTAGTGAATATACTCTCTATGATACTATAATGATAGATAATGTCATTATAAATTTGTCTAAACCCATAGAACGTACACCACTGGAAGTGAACAGTAATGTAAACTGTGGACTTTGGGCAGTTATGACGTCAGTGTTGGTTCATCAGATGTAACAAATGGACCACTGTGATGGGGGCTATGGATAATGGAGGAGGCTATGTACATGTGGGAGCAGGGGCTATATGGCAAGTCCCTGTCCATTCATCTCAATTTTGCCATGAACCTAAAATTGCTCTAAAAAATAAGGTCTTTAATAAGACAAGCAGATGTTTTTGCAAATTATACATTTCAATGTTCTGAATCTTCAGTTCACCTCAGTCACTAATACACACAGCCATGCCATGCACTCCTCATGGCTCAGCACTGCTCTATCGCTGAAATTATACTCCCACATTCTACCCTTCAGTCTTACCTAATTTTTTTTCAAAATGTGGGTACTTCTGACCTTACTCTGTGAGGCTATCTAAAAAAGATATTTGAAGTATTTTGAAGATGAGTTTGTGTAGAAGGAATGATACATTGAGGTTCATAGAATGTTTCTGTTGATTACTTTGGATCAGTTGGCATTTGAGGTTTTTTAAAATTTGAACTTATCTAATATAGAAATAACAACACACACAGGTAACCACTGTCAATAATTTTAAAAAGAACTATAAACCTTCTTTGTTTTTTATTCATATAGCATTTTCATAAAAATGTACATCTTAAGTAGTTTGTAAATTTCCAAATTATTCATTTATTACCCTGCATGTGCAATATACATTTTAAGATAAAATATATTTTCCTTATTTCCCAAAAAGAAGAGGTAGTTTATTTGTATGACTTTCGTAGATATTCTTTAAGCTTCACTGGAGGTGTGTGACTTCCTTCTTGCTGAATTCTGAGTCGTCTTTCATTTTGCAATTATTTGGGATCACAACACTGATAAAGTTGAATTATTTGGGACCTTTATTCTTTCTCAACACTGAAGAAACAATTTTGATCTTAAAAAAGATAGGATATTTTATTTATGGTCCATGGAGTTCATAGTCTCTGGTGTCCCTTCCAGGTCTTTGCTTTCTATAGTGCCATGATCTCTTGAATCTTACTGCAACCTTCAACCTAAGTGACTTCATTTTTGCTTATAGTGCTTGCAACTAAACTAACATGAACTTTATAATTTGCAGTGGATGTCAGGCATTATTCTTTGAGTTACCAGCTATGCCAGGCAAATACAGGAGATAAAATGTGAGCCTTTGAGGTAGGAATGGACTATTAAGTAACAATACCTCTCTATAGTTGGCCTTTCTTAAAACTGTGTTACACAATAATTAAAAACCTTAATTTAAATGCTAAAACAACCAAGTAAATAAAATGTATGTATTACTACATATGTCTTCTTGTTTTTTCTTTTCACCTAAATGTACTTGTATAAAGATACTGACATCATTTTTGTATCATTTAAGTTTAAATACAGATGTAAATAGAGTATGAAACATTTTTTGAAAATGTAAATATATCACATTCTTATATGTGCAGGATGAATATAATTGCAAAAGTGTTAATATTTATCAGGAGTATTATGGGTTGAATTTTGTCTCCCAAATCATACCCTAACCCCCAATACCTGTGAATATGAGCTTACTTCAGAATAGGGTCTTTGAAGATGATCAGGTTAAGAGGAGGCCATTAGGGTGGGTCATATCCAATTTGACTGATGTCATTAAGGGGGAAATTTGGACAAATTTCTGATGTGAAGACATATTGAGAACACCATGTACAAGCCAAAAAATGCCTGAGGCTTCCAGAAACTAGGAGAGAGACATAGGACAGATTCTCCCTTATAGCCCTCACAAGGAACCAACCTTGCTCATACTTTGATTTCAGACTTCCAACCTCCAGAAATGTGAAACAATAAATTCCTGTTGTTTAAACCAACCAGTTTATTGTACTTTATTAAGGCAGCCACAGGTAACTAATATATGGATATGGGTTAATGTTAAATATATTTCCTATTAATGGAATTTAGACATAGAAAGCTAGAGAGAAGAAATTATATTCAGGAATATATATATATATAAAATACATAAAACTTTCCCTAATATTTCACTTCTTCAAGGTAGATATTTTTAGCTTCTATTTGCCAGTGTAGAAACTGAGGCTTCCAAAAATGTAAACTCTTCAAAATAAGTTATCTAGTATCAAGTGGCAAAGACAGTATCTTCATGTGGTATAATTTCAAATGCTTTCTTTTCAGCCACGAAGTCATTCCTGACTCCTTCCACTTCTATGATAAGCCATCATTTAACCAGTTACTGTATAAGAAGGCATTTGAAAATATGTTTAGTGCAAATTCTAAAACAACCTGTAAAAGAACTTTTTCACTCCTAAAGTCCAACAGATCTATTTCCTAATTTTCCCACCCCAAGTCAAATGGTAGCTTTCTTTATATTTAGATGATTCATTCAACACAGTTATTGACATACAAGTGCTTTGGAAACATTCCCTAATTGATCTTTCCTAATTAATATAGTATAGCTATGAAATAACTTAGTATACATGGTATATTAGCATGAGTTCAACTGTCTTTCAAAAAATTACATTCTTTTGTGTTAGGTCTTTAGACCAGCCTAGGAATTCATCATATTTTTTCTCAATCTATTATTTACATGTACTTTAAATTTGATGTTTCCTGACTTACTGTTTAGTATTAGCAGGCATTTTAGTAATTACCATATACTTTTTAAATAGAACACATTTGTCACATGTATTAATTACATTATTTGTAAATATATTCTGTCTCACAATTCTATCTTCTACTAAAACATGATTTAGGAAAAAAATGACCAGAAATCTAATCCTAAAAAGTCAGAGCCAAACTAGAAATTCTTTCTTGTTGGGCCAAGAGTATTCTACCACTCTTCAGTGTACACTTCAGTGTACACTGCCCTCTAGAGTCCAAGATCAGCTAAATTTCATAGCAAGCAAAAATGGCATTTTAATATAAAATAATACATTTTTCCATTGACTCAATATATATTTGCCGCAGCACCTAGGGGCTACTTGCCAATTAATAAAGTGAATTTTACAGTACACTAAGTAAGTGAACTTTAAAATGGTGTTGTAATTATTTAAACTATTTGTTCTATTTGAATCTGATGAACCTTGCATACAAAAATTGTTTTTGGAAATGCTAAATTGTTTTCCTAATTCACTGAAGAGTACTATTTAAAATGCAGAAATATTTAGAGTACTATAAATTACACAATTAACTAAGAGCAATAACGTGAAAAACACATTAAAAGTATTTTGATAATATTTATGTGGGGTAAAGTAATGGAATTTAGACAGAAAGCTAAAGAAAAGAGAATATGTTCTTGGGTAGTGTGATATTAATTAATGTAAATAGAAAATATTTACCTGGGTACATATTTTGGTACAGAGGAAACTAAAAATATTTAAGAAAATTTTTCTTCTTAGAGCAATTAAACATGGAATATTAAAGTAATTTATATTCTATATAATAATATTTTTTCTAATATTAAGCACTTATATATTTATACAATTTGCTTAACAATATTTGGATAGATAGGATAGGAAATACTAGAATGCAGCTAAAATTAGTAAGATTACAATATTAACAAAATCAACTATAAGAAAGTCCATTATTGCTTAACTGAGCCGTTATCTAGTTTCAGTTTTTATTGTTTATTTTTTCTACCCAGTACAATCATCTTGTTAAATTGACTTGTGGCATATTTGGAACATGTGATGCATTTTAAATTAATGTATCCTCTAGTGCTCAGGGACCATATTTGTCTCGTTTGGAGACAACACTCAGAGAACAGTTTTCTTAATTCTCAATTTCAGTAATTTAAAAGTTGAATTTTATGTTGTTGTTGTTTTTTGCATCTAAGCACTCCTATCACATAACAATTACAAATCACATCCTCTTCTACATATCAAAACCACCACTCACCACTCTATCAACATTTTTTTTTTTTTGGTACTCTCCATTTCCATTCAGGAACTAGCCTTATCTGACCCCACAAGTTTTTAAGACACACTATACAGGCATTCTGTTATTGCTCCCTCAGTTTACTTTCAAGAGTTTTTAAATATTATTTTCTATGCTGTACTTCAAAATACTGAGCATAAACTCACATGTTATTTAACGAGACCTTGTTTTCAAGGCCTCTCCTACCCTCGAGAAAACACTTATCCCTCTAAAATATGCCTTGACAATGAGGAACTGGCTTTTTCCACAAAACACTGGGAAATATGTCACTGGGTTTCAGCTTCTTTGAATGTTGGTACATTATACAGAGATTGGGAGAAAAATTATCCCATTGTATATTTTGTTTCCCATAATCAAAACAAAGGGCTGTTCAACAACAACAAAACAGTCACAGCGTACATTTGAGTCAACCACCATGGTCTTGAGAGGCTGAATATAGAAACTGACAAAGCCTAGACCATATAAAAATAGAACTCTGACCTGTACAGCGATCAGCCCAAGAAGCTAAACCACCACCTCTTCAGCAGTCAGCTCAAAATGGCCAGTAGTTGGTCAGTAACTGCCAGCTTCCCTGATTTTTGCCCTTACTCCAACTTGGGACCAATCAGAGAAAGCAAAATATGTACCTCTAACCAGTAGCATAGGATGCCCCACTTCTAGGTAGCCCACTGCCAGCTTCCCCATGCCAACAATCTGCAACTATGGTATATCTGAAGCCTTCCCTTTTTCCACCATAAAGCTCTTATACCTTCCTACTTGCTTTTCAGTCTCTTTTCAGTCACTTTTCAAGTGATGCTGATTCCCTGTCTATAGCAAGCTCTGAATAAATATCTTTTGCTTGTTCTCATTTAGGTGGTCTTTGTTTATTTCCACAATTTTTCTGGAGGTTCCAACAAGATGTGGTCAACATTGCTTGTCACCAAGGACCTCAGCCTTTGCGACCAGGTGCCTGTGATGAGTCAGCGCCAGATCTGAACTCTGCCTCTATTTGCGTTGAGTTCCTTGGCTATTTATTTTCAGTTTGGTACTTAGCTTTGATTATTGGTTCCTGTCTGTTTCACATCCTTAGTGGAATCAGAACATTCCTTTAAAATAAACTTGTGGCCCTGCAGATCAAACAACTAGGTGGCCAACTTCCTAACCAACCACATACTGTCAGGGACTTTGGGGATATTCTAAACAGAAGGGGCACTAGAAAAAAATATTGTCCCATCTTACAAATAAAAAACAAGGCACAAAGAAAAATCCTTCATTTCAGATCAATGTGGGTGTGCTAGGAAAGGAAAAAGTACCGAATATTCTGCCTTACCCTTAAACACTCAAGGTAAATTAATTATAAATATAGAGGGTTCTATGCATTGAACTGTGCCCCCAAATCCATATGTTGAAGCCCTAACCTCCAATATAACTGTATTTGGAAATAGATTTTAAATTTAAATTACCTATAAGGAGGTAACAAAGGTTAACTAAGGTTATAAGAGTGTGACTCTAATCTGATAGGATTAGTGTCCTTATAAGAAGAAACACCAGAGAGTTCTCCTTTCTGTTCCCCCTACCACTCCCACCTCCCCACCACACACCATCCCATGTACACACCAAGGAAAGGCAATGTGAACACACAATATGTGAGAAGTGGTCGACTGCAAACCAGGAAGACAGCTCTCACCAGAAACTGAATTTACTGGTGCCTTGATCATGGACTTCCCGGCTTCCAGAACTGTGAGCAATAAATTTTTTTTTTTGAGTCAGTCTATGCTCTTTTCATATGGCAGCTCAAGCTCACTAATACAGAGGGTCAAGTTCACTGACTCCTGGTAGATACAGGTACCTACTCTTTCTACAATAAACCCTGCCACCTTTGCTCAACCTTCCTCTGAGTAATCATACCAAATAGGTGGTAGGTATTTCAAATAACCTATAGATTTTACCTATTGACCCTAATTGTGATCCCTGAGTCCCTGACTGGAAATATTTCTTCCTCCTTTGTGGTATGATCCTTGCAGTTTTAATAGGAAGAGACTTTCTTTGTAAATGGAATTGTAACATTAAATGTACATCATTGGGACTATTTCTCATGGTTCCAGAGGATTCCTCTATCCATAATAAAGTTGTGTCTGTACTGTATATACCTTTGCCTTCTTCATAATATTTGATTCATACCCCAGATAAATATCTTACCTCTCTACCTGACACTCTATGGACTAAAAATTCCAATGACATAGGAAATAGAGTTAGAAGAACCTATTAAAGTTCAGGTAGATTCTACAAAACTGTTACCCAAACTTCTCCCAATATCCTTTGAAGCCAGAAGCAAAAGAAAGCCTCCAACCTATAGTTGAAAGACTTATATAAAACGGTCTTCTCATACTCAGCACTAGCTCTGGTAACACTCCCATTCTGCCAGTAAATAAAACAACTGGATGAGGATATTAATTTGTTAAAGACCTCAAGGTCATCAACAAACCTGTTATCACTCTCTTCTCAGTAGTACCTAACCCAAATTGCAGCCTATCATCAATTCTTCCTGAGGCAACTTGCAGGAATGATATCACAGAGCAGGAAGGAATGTTTTCCAGTCAAAGGCCCAGGAGTCACAGTTGAGGATAATAGGGAAAATCTGTGGGTTATTTAAATACCTACCATGTTTATGCAGGGGAACGTTGAGCAAAGATGGCAGGATTTATTATGGTCCTCTTAGCAATGCCTCCTGTAAGAAACTTTGAGTCATTGCATATTTGCTCTGACTTTAGCAGTATGCCTCTAGAGCAGGAGAGTCAATACCTTTCACTTTCTCCTGGGAGGAACACAATATACCTGGACAGTCATGTTCCAGAAGTTCACTGAAGACCACTCTTATTTTTCCTAGGTTCTCAATCAAGACTTAAAGGATCTAAATTTCTCTTGTGATTCAGGTCTGATGAAACATGTAGAGGATCTTTTACTTTGTTCAGACAACAAGGAAGCCCTTTAAAAACATTCCATTTATTTGCTCTTAGCCCTAGCAGAAAAACGGGCTTTTATAAATTTTGAAATATGAATTACAATTTCTCCAAGATCTAGTCTACTATTTAGGGCATGACATATCTCAGCAGGGCAAAACATTCTCTCCTGACAGACTGAAGACCATCCAGTCTTATCCTAGGACCCTTACAAAACAATAATTGAGAAAAATATCTAGGCTTAACTGGATATTGCAGACAAATGTGTAACAAATTTTTCTGAAGTTGCAGTACCTCTCTGTGAATTAACCAAGTCCTCAGTAATAGAACCTCTCTTCTGGGAGCCCAAACATGAACAGACATTCTGTAACCTAAAGAAGTCTCTTCAGTAGTCTCCTCTAAATATCACTAACTATTAAAATCCATTTTGTCTATTTGTGCATGAGAGATCTGAACAACTCCTCAGGGTTTTAACTCAACTTCATGGGAAACATCAAAAACCCATTGCTTATAATAGTTTCATCCTTGGCCTGGTTGTAGTGTTTTTATCTCCCTTGTTTTAGGACAGTAGCTGTCACTACCAAACCTGACGATGGTATGCTTCTGCTGAACTGGTTCTTATTCCCCTGCATGAACTCATGGAACTCCTCATGCAGTACAGACCTTTGAGCACAACACTCTGCAGCCAGCCAATTAACTTCTTATGAAATTCTGTTACTCTCTTACTGTCTGTCACCATTTTATTCACTGCTGCAATACATTCATCTCTCTGTATCCACAAGGGATTGGTTCCAGGCCTCTCTCCAAATTCCCCAGATGTGAAGTCTCTTCGTAAAATGGCATAGTATTTGCATATAACCTATGCACATCCTCCTCCCATATACTTTAAATCATCCCTAGATTACTTATAATACCTAATATAATGTAAATGCTATGTAAGTAGTTGTAAATACAATGTAAATGCTATGTAAATAGTTGTCGGTGAGTGGCAAATTCAAGTTTTGCTTTTTTGGCATGTTCTGAATTTTTTTGTAATATTTTCTATTTGCGGTTGATTGAATCTGGGGATGCAAAACTCTCAGATATGGAGGACCAACTGTATTCTGAATCCTGCCATCCTACTCTCTTTACCAGACAAAGAGGAACATCATGTTTGCCTTACCTTCCTTAGGGAATATTCTGTATGTTATTTAGATTTCTAGAGACGCCCATTGATAAGCTTTCCCTAAAATTATTTGTTGATAGACTATATCTCAAAACTGAATTGGAGGATGTCAAGTATCATATACTAATACTAATTTAAGTTCACCTTTAGTATGTAATTCTCTACCTGAAGTAAAATAAGCCCAGGTGGCAGAATTTACTGTATTTACTAGATCTTGTTAACTGGCCAAAGGCTGGAGAGTAAATATATATGCAGATAACAGGTATGCTTTTGGGGTAGTACCTGACATGTGGGTGCTTTGGAAAGAAAAGAGGTTTCTCATCTCTACTGGAACTCCCATCAAAAATAGATAGCAAGTTTAAGGGAGCACTTGGAGGCAATTCTACCTCATAGAGAGGTGACTGTTATAAAGATTGAGGCTTATGCACAAAAGATATAATAAGGACACTAAAAGAAATACCTGTACCCTAGCAAATCACTATGCCAAACAAAATAAATCATACTTAATCAAGGCTATGATCCTATAAAGGATAATTATCTGAAGCAATTCAAAGAGGCCATTATAAAACAACACTTAGGCTGTGATTTTGAAAAGGAAATATGGGGAAAAAAATCTGACTGTACCCTTTACTCAGATAATCTCTGGCACTCTAAAGACAGCTGCTTGGTGGCACCAGATAACTTCAAACAGGTATATTAGCTAAATTCCTCCATGAAACTACTCATCATACTATGGACAACTGGTTATTTTTTTAAATCATTGGTGGGGAAACTAAAAAACAAAACAGCTGAAGTTTTTTGAGGGGTCATATGTTACCTATCAACCACATAATCCCAGAAAAACTAAAATGATGGGACATAGCCAGGACCCAAAGCCTCAAGGGTCCTCAAACATCTTCAGTTGGATTTTATACAGCTCCCACCCTCCCTGAGATTTGAATATATTTTAGTTATTATATGCCTATTTTCAAGATTGTTTGGAGCATCTCTAGTATTAGAAGTGAAATTCTTAAACACATGGATTTTCCTGTTACCAGTTCATAGGAAGATAACTGATTATGTCCCTGAGGGAGTAGATCAGAATGCCGTAAGTACTAGTGGGAGTACCTTTGATAAAGGGAACTCAAGGGGTCCTGAAAGTTTTGATAAATTTAATTTAAGGATGTCATTGGTCCTTTCAACTTTTCTGGAAGACTGGGGACAGTGTAGTAATGGGTAACACCTCAGAGTTCTTTTATAATGGATCTTATAAAGTGTGTGTCTTGATCACCTGATATAAAAATCAGTATGCCCCAGATTAGAAACACAAAATCAAGCAGCTTTTTAGCTACAGTAAAGGTTCTAGCTTAAATTCAGCAGCCTTTGTAGACAATAGGCCCAATACTTGCCACCTGGAAAAGATGAATAGCAATCTGAATATATACTCAGTTAATGCCTGGCCATGGTTCAGACCTCATGTTATGAACAAGTCTTTTTTTTCCTGGATCTCCACGTGCCCCTACTGGATAAATATTTCCTTCGTGGTCAGGACACCTGGTGCTATTTGCCTCAGACTAATACCTCGTGCACTTTATGAATAGTGTTCTGAGACTTGTATGCACACAGTAACTCTAATCATATAAATAACCAAGCATGGAAATACTGTCTCAGCTGTGAGCTCCAAAATGAGACCACTCTTGATTGTTCAGGAAAACTACCTAAATTACTGACTCATTATTTATGTGAAAAAAAATCAGAGTATTGTTGCCATAAGTGGGACTTACACAAATTATACAGAAAAGACTATGTGAAACGTATCACTAAATCTGGTAGGAGTTACTAATGATACCACCTCTGCCCTGCATGGAATACAGATCAGTTTCTCAATTCATTGGCACAAATAGTGAAGGAAAAATCATAATGCTCTAGATTTCTGTTGGCTAGTCAGGATGGCATCTGTGCCATTACTAATACTTCTTGCTATGATTGGTTTAATAAAGCAGGCAAGGTGGAACAGGCTCTACATAACCTTAAAATAAAAGCTTTTGGATCTTTAAGTTTCATCCTCATAGCTGATGGTATTTGTTCATTTGACATAGGTTGTACAATTGGGATTCCTGGTTCTGAAGCATCTTACAGGGACTGTAATTGTTCTTTTAATCATAATAATGGTCATGGTGCTGGCCTATTGCATTCAATCCAGAATCTTATGTTTTTGTGCAGCTGTTCCCTGATCAGATGATTGCCACTGTAATACAACAACAATAAGGTCAAGAAGATCTTGTAATACAGTTGACTGTGCAAATGACTGAACAATCCCTAAGCAGTAATGATCTGGATCTCTAGGCTCCCCTGAATTGTTGAACCTCTCACAGTTGAGAGGATGAACCAAATAGGGGACTGAGAGACTAAATATACAAATACACAATGACCAGACCATGTATAAACATAGAACTCTGACCCACAACTTCTGTAGCTAATAGCCTAGAACGTAAACCACTACCTCTACCACTGTGATCCAGAAAGGTCCAGGGCTTGGTCAGTAACTTCCATATTCCCTAAGTTTTCCCTTACTTCCAAGACCAAACAAAGAAAACATGATCCCCAACCAGTCACGCAGAATGCTCTACCTATTTAGCCTGCCTCCAAATTCCCTGTGCCATTAACCTCCATTCAGAACATATCTGAAATCATTTTCTACTATAAAGTTTTCAAACTCGCCTACCTGTTCTATTTTTTTAATTATTGAAGTAGAGTTGACTTACAATATTAGTTTCAGGTATACAACATGGTGATTCAATATTTTTATAGATTATATTCCATTTAAAGTTATAAAATATTGGCTATATTCCCTGTGCTGTATGATATATCCTTGTAGTTTATTTTATAAATAGTTTGTACCTCTTAATCCCTATCCCTATTATGCCCCCCTTCTATCTCCCCACTGATAACCACTAGTTTGTTCTCTGTATCTGTTAATCTGTTTGTTTTGTTATATTCGTTCATTTGTTTTATTTTTTAGATTCCATGTATAAGCGATAGCAGTATTTGTCTTTCTCTGTCTGACTTATTTCACTAAGAGTAATACCCGCTAGGTTCATCCATGTTCTTATTCCATTGTATATGGTATATATACACCATATCTTCTTTATTCATTCTTCTGTTTATGGACTCTTAGGTTGCTTCCATATGTTGACTATTGTAAAAAATTCTGCTATGAACATTGGGTGCGTGTATCTTTTTGAATTACTGTTTTCATTTTCTTCAGGTAAATACCCAGGAGTAGAATTGCTGGGTCATATTGTAGTATTTTAGTTTTTTGAGGAACCTCCATACAATTTTTCATAGTGACTGCACCAATTTAATTCCCACTAACAATGTAATAGGGTTCCCTTTTCTCCACATCCTTGCCAACATTTGTTATTTGTAGACATTTTAATGATAGCCATTCTGATATCATTTGAGGTGATATCTCACTGCAGTTTTGATTTGCATTTCCCTGATGATTAGCAATGTTGAGCATCTTTTCACGTGCCTGTTGGCCATCTGTTTATCTTCTTTTGAAAACTGTCTGTTCATGTTTTCTGCACATTTTTAAATTGGGTACAAAATGCAATAAACCCTTTACTCTGGATTCTTGGAGTGGAAGTTTCTCACTATCAAAATCTGCACTGAATACAGAACTTCAAGGAAATCTAAAGTGAGGCTAGAATGATTGGGAGGCATAAGGAGACATATCCACTCATTTGGAATTTTATATACACTTTTATAATTTTCAGTAATAGCATGCTGCTTCAGAAGTTGAGAGTTAACTTGATCTAGGTCCTTGAGTCGTCACCCCTGGAGTAACCTTTGTCAATTTCCAACCCTGGATCAGTTCTTGTCAGTCTTGACTCCTTTGTGTTCTAGTGAAAAACTCTATTGATGAGGTCAGCCTGGCAAAGTTAAAATTCCACCAAGGTCCCGGATACTCAATGATTTCTGACTGTCACTGCCGAGCTGTTCCCAGTGTACCATGTCACTACAAGGAAATTTTGATTTGACAAAAGTGGAACAAATTCACGTATGTTATTTAAACCACATCAAGCAAGTAGAAGAATAAAAACTATGTGTAACTGCGTTATTTACTTAAATCAACTTAATAGTATTTTTAATTAAATTCAGTAGAACTTCTTTTGTGTCCAGTGTGCTGAGAGTTATGTAGTATTTATCAGATGTAACTTTTATGTATCACAAAGCCCTTTCTAAAATGAAAAAAATAATAGATTTTTCCACATCCTTGAATAACACTTCACCCCATGGAAACCAAATATATATGTTTAGTGAACTTAATCCACTGAGTGGTATTTCCACGGATCTTTTCATTTATACCTGAAGTATATTTTAAACCTTAGAATAAGTTACTGGGCCAGCAAATTTTGAAAATTCCTTTCTTAGATATAGAAATAAATGGTCATTCAGTTTGTGAAATTCAGTGGAATCTAACCTTTCTTATTACATTTATATGCATTTCCATAATGAGTAAAACATTCAGATTCTTTGTAACACATTTGAGATTCAAGATTATAGTACATTTTGAAATAATTGAGTCACTTTAAGTTAGAACATTATAGAGATAATAATTTCTTAATACATTACCATTGATGTTACATAGATTTCCTAAAATTGGTTATTGTGTTTTTTCACTCTTTCTCTTGGGATTCAATTGACAAAGTCATCTCCGTTTTTTTGTTTATTTCAAATGCTACGCGAAGAAAGAGGAAAAAGAAAATTCTAGTTCTGTGAACACTAACAATAGTTCTTCATCAAAATAATTATCTTCTCATGCCAGAACATTAGGCCCAAAAGCTAAGTAGTAAGAAAGAGTATAAATGCCAATTTATCAGGCTGATGCTATCATTAATATTATTTGGATAGCTGATTATACAATTTTCAGTTTCATTCTACTTAAATCTTGTTCTTTAATTATAGTGTATATCCAATTCAAAACTAAATCTGTTCAATATTCAGGTTAAGTATTTTGCATAGAGTATTCAATTCTATGTCTTAATCAGTGCTAGGATGAATCTTAATGTGCATCTCACTGAGGGTACTTTCCTACCTCATCAGAATTCAAAGTTTTATCCTAAAGACAAAAATCCCTATGTGTGAAACACATTATCAGAAAGGGTCTGTGAGGTAAAGTCATCATGGAGTGGGAAGTTCTGGGGAGAGCCAGAAGGGTTCTGATATTGTAACACATAGTTACCAATGCTATCTCCTCATAAGACGAATCCTGCTGTCACCACAGAAGTTATTGTATCTGTGAACCTGTCTCTAGTTTCTCTCATTGTCTGATCAAGTTTCTTCAGTTGACCCCAATCACAGCTTTCTCTGCTTCTTGTAGAATGTGGATGAACTTCAGTCTAAGTTATGAAGAAATGTGAACCAATGTTCTACATGAGAGTACCAGCATTTAAGGCTCATATGACTCTTCCCAGTGATGACTAGAATGATCTGAAAAATGCTTTTCTGGTTAATTACATTTTTTATTGTCATAATTGCATTGTTTGATTGCTTTGCTAGCAAATCTATGTTGGCTATAGAAGTTCAATAAATTATAATAAAATTGAACTAATACTAATGTTAACCTTACTAATAGATCTTTCCAGCAGAAAAACCTGTAGTTTTTTTATACAGAACTGACCAAATCTTCATCAGGGCTAGATCAAATGATTAGGACAGGATGTTTGCTATAAATGCAAAGAACACAGGTGTGAAGTAATCCACTCATGGTTCTATGATCGGGGTACCTTCCTTTATTTTCAAATATGGTTTGTAGAAATGAGAAAGAATCCAGCCACATCATAGGATGCAACATATCAGCTCACAGTAAATTAGTAGTATGTTGCATTAGCAAATCTACTGGAAAGAGTATTTTTCTGTGAGACACATTTAATCATACTGCCTCCTGTTTAAAAGTAAATTGGAGGCATTGCTTCTACTTATGATGTAGGAAACTTCAAAAAATGACATTTCCAACTGTTAAAAGTAGAAAAATCTGAATAATCTACAAAATCAGACTTATCTGGAGCCCATCATAGAGCAGAGCACAAGATAACCAAGTAAACTGAACTTTAAGGATAGAGAATCTCCTCCAAGGAGACAGATTTCATTGGCAGAGGTGACCGCTATACAAGTGAAAAAGACAAAATTCACACAAATTTTAAGAAATTATTAAAAGTCAAATGTGGGTAACTATGTCAGTTCAGAATAGGGAAGAGCTCCAGTAACAGTGGGAGTTTGCACCCACTCACAAGTTTTTCACAATGTAAGGGGTTTCTTCTTAGATGATAAAAATATTCTAACATTGATTGTGATTATGGTTGCACAATTAAATATTCTAAAAAGCATTTAATTCTATATAATACCATACACTTGTATGGTATGTGAATTATATCTCAAAAAAGTTGTTAAAAATCTATAGGGGTAGAAATAAGATCAGTGGTTGCCAAGGGCTGGGTTAGTAAATGTAGATTGACTAAAAATGGAAACTTTTTTGGTGTGATGGAAATATATCAAACTGTGATTGTGGTGTTGTTTATGGAGCTACACACAAATGTGTCAAAATTAGTGATCCTGTATATTTAAAAAGGATTAATTTTACTACATGTAAATTGTGCTTCAATAAACCTGACTTAAAAAAATGGGGATGACAAAGACAAGAGAAGCTGGAGATAAAAGTGACAGTTTAAAACAAGAGGAAAAGAAATGACAAGATCTAGATTGTTTAAAAATGATTTTGAAATGAATTTCATGACTCCTCTACAAGGTACTATGCTTCTAGAACTGAACAAACACAGCTGGCATTTAAAACAATTGCTCCATCTGCTTCTAGCCAAAGAGAATCTAACCCCCCAGATTAAAACATTTTTAATTGTCTTTAAAAAACAATAGTGTATTAGCCAGGACAGGGAAACAACCTAAGTGTCCATCTACAGATGAATGGATAAAGAAGATGTGGCACATATATACAATGGAATATTACTCAGCCATAAAAAGAAACGAAATTGAATTATTTGTAGAGAGGTGGATGGACCTAGAGTCTGTCATACAGAGTGAAGTAAGTCAGAAAGAGAAAAACAAATACCGTATGCTAACACATATATATGGAATCTGAAAAAAAAGAAAAGAAAATGGTCATGAAGAACCTAGGGGCAAGACAGGAATAAAGACACAGACCTACTAGAGAATGGACTTGAGGACACAGGGAGGGGGAAAGGTAAGCTGGGACAAAGTGAGAGAGTGGCATGGACATACATACACTACCAAATGTAAAATAGATAGCTAGTGGGAAGCAGCCGCATAGCACAGGGAGATCAGCTCCGTGATTTGTGACCACCTAGAGGGGTGGGATAGGGAGGGTGGGAGGGAGGGAAACACAAGAGGGAAGAGATATGGGGATATATGTATATGTATAACTGATTCACTTTGTTATAAAGCAGAAACTAACACACCATTGTAAAGCAATTATACTTCAATAAAGATGTTAAAAAAATAGTGTATTAGGAGTCCTGGAAGGGAATATTTAAAGCTTAATTAAAGACAGTTTAATAAAGAGACAATTACAGACTTGGGGAGAGTTCTCTCTCCTCCTCGACTTTGATCCCTCTCTGAGCCTACCACTGTTAAACCCAACCAGAAGCCAGAGGATAAGGGAATCTGATGATGCAGTTTGTCAGTAACTTAGAGCAGAAAGCAGTGCAGACAAGGACAGAGGGTGGATCTGGTAGGTAAATGGAAAATAACTAGTTAAATGTTTTACAGTAATTTTGTAATTACAATTATAATTCTATATGGACCAGTAGAAGACTTACTTGAGAAACATAAACACACAATATGGAATGGTCTTTCCTTAATATATTTGTTAAGTAGGAGACTTAGAGAAAGATACATAGTATGTACATGGTTGTCCTAAAAATATGTTTATATGTATGCACACAGAGCAAATTCTAGATGCATTTTTCAAAGGGATTGAAAAAAAAAGAAAAACTGAAGAAAACCTTAATTGCTGAAACTGTCTCATAATGCCTCCAGTGGCTTATCAATTTTGTGATTACATGTACTACAATTCTGAATGAATTAGTGTTACTGTGACCAGGTTAAACCAATCAGAGAACCTCTCCTTTCTGGACACAATGATGAGTCCAAAAGACTGTGACTCATAGATTTCTCCTGAAATTCTTCAAATTGATACAAAAAGTGCATAGTCTTTTCTCTTTGGTCATAATATGATATAGATATGTTCATAAACTGCCTATAGCTATCATTCCAGATTTGTGCAGTAAGAGATAATAAGATAAGTACTTGGAGAGAAGCAAAGATAAAAGAAATATTGATCTAATGTGTCAGGTCATTCTCACCTAAACCCCCTCTTTTTCTGGTCATGTCAATGACTAAATTTCTATTGTTTGTTTAATCAAAATGGGTCATTGTCACATGTTATCAAAGAAGCCTGGCTAATCCAGAAAGTGGCATCTGGTAGTTGATATGTCTGGCAAGTGCCTGAACTTTTTTGGGACAGGATAGTTACTATGACTTTCGGTTTCTTTTATCCTCCTATGTGGTAATCTACATAGCTGGCTGAATAATTCTCTTTCATAGTGTAGGGGTTCCAGTCATGTAGCCACTGGAGCTATAATGTTAGGGAACTTGCAGAATAAAGTCAGTATTTTAGAGTGTTTTAGCTACTTGTTTTGATAAGTAGCCACATAAAGTTTTATATTCACACAAAGGTACACTCTCTTGCAAATATAAACACACACATACACACACACACACACACACACACACACACACACACAAAGATGTGATGGAACATCTAAACCACAACTGACGTGGATTTAAAAATCAATATATAATAAATGTTATAGAAAACACACCAAAATTTTAGACGTTTCTGTAAACGATTCCAGTCCATTTTGTTCCTTTAAGCCATTAATTAACTGGTGAGTGCCTTTTAACAAAGCTTTTGTGATATGGATAAGAAAGTATGGAAGGACCAGCTCAAATATGTTGAATAAGAACATTACTTCCTCACTGGGGACTTTGGTTTGAAGTACATTTCTAACAAGAGGGTAAAATCCCAGGTAGAATCCACTTGAGGAGATAAACAGTTTTGCCCTGTATTCATTGACCTCAGGTTCATTCCTAACAACAGCCAGATGTCTAGTGTAAGCTTTCATATCAAATGGAAAAGAATGTGGGTTAATCAGAGGAATCTCATTGTCAAGGAAAAAACAAAGCAAAACAAAGAAAATCTTCAAAGCACATGTTATGCAAATGGTAAATTAGCATAAGAAAATTTATTTGTGTGTAGTACAAAATAGAAAAACAATAAAGATGAAAACACACAGTGAGCAAGCTCTGCAGGACCTTTGCAAATATGAAGTCAATATAAAATGAAAGTCTACAAATTGTGTCACATCCTTTGGTTTAGTCACTGATTAGGCCTCATTATTAACATTTTAAAAATTTTCATTTTCTATTCTAAGTATAAAATACATAGGCAGCAAAGTTGAATCATTTCCTTTATATATTTTTTTAATTATTAAGACTATTTTTGAGAGTAATTTTCAGTTTATAGAAAAATTGAGTCAAGAATAGTGAGAGTTCCCATATACCCATTTCCATCCCTTGGGATTTCCTCTATTTATTAACAGCTTGCATTAGTGTGCTACATGTGTTAAAACTGATGAGCAAATATTGATACATTATTATTAACTAAAGTGCATATTAACATTAGTGTTCATTATTTGTATTGGGTTACAGTTCTATTGGTTTTGACAAATGCATAATGTCATGTATCTATCATTACAGTATCATACAGAATAGTTTCATTGCCTTAACTATGCGCTTGGTTGTATCTATTCCTACATCCCTCCTGGCAGTCTCGGATATTTTTACTGCTTCTACAATCTTCTCTTTCCAGAATGTCATAATTGGAATCACATAATAAGTAGGTTTTTATACTAACTTCTTTCACTTAGGAATATGCATTTATGGTTCCTCTATATGTTTTAGTGACTTGATAGCTCGTTTGTCTTTAGCACTGAATAATATACCATTACATTGATGTACCACAGTTTATCTCTTCACCTATTGAAGGACATGTTGGTTGCTTCTAGCTTTTGGCAATTATGAATAAATCTGCTTTAAACATTTGTGTTCAGGTTTTTGTGGATAAAAATTTTCAACACATTAGGGTAGAAATCTAGGTGTTTGATTGCTGGACTGTATGATAAGACTATATTTAGCTTGGCAAGAAACTGCCAAACTCTCTTCCAAAATGGCTGTACCATTTTGCATTCTCACAGGCAATGAATTAGTTCCTGTTGCTCCACTTCCTCCACAGTTTTCGATCTTGTCAGTGTTTTGGATGTTAGATATTCTAATAGCTGTGTAATGGTATCCCATTCTTGTTTAAATTTGCAATTCCCAAATGATGTATGATGGTGAGCACCTTTTCATATGGTTATTTGCCGTCTGTCTGTCTTCTTCAGTGAGTTGTCTGTTCAAATCTTTTGACCACCTTTTAATTGGATTGTTTGGCTCTTTTACCAACTTTATTGAAATATAATTGACAAATTAAAATTGTACATATTTAAGATGTATAACTTGATATTGGCTATAATATACACTGTGATATTATCACCAGAATCAAGCTAATTAACATATTGATCACGTCACACAGTTACCATTTTCTTTTTCTTCCTTCCTTCCTTCCTCCCTCCCTCCCTCTCTCCCTCCCTCCCTCCCTCTTTCTCTCTCTTTCTCTCTCTCTCTTTCTTTCTTTCTTTCTTTCTTTCTTTCTTTCTTTCTTTCTTTCTTTCTTTCTCTCCTCACTTAGGACCTACTCTCTTAGCAAATCTTAAATAAACAATATACTATTGTTAGCAATAGTCACATTATTGTATGTTAGATCTGCAGAACAAATTCATCTTGAATAACTGAAACTTTGAACCCTTCGACCAACGTCTTTCCATTTTCTCTTCCCACAGTTCCTGGTAATCAACATTCTACTTTCTGTTTCTATGAGTTTGAGTTAGATTCCCCTTATAAGGTGAGATCACACAATATTGGTCTTTCTGTGTCTGGCTTATTTCACTTAGCATAGTGTCCTCCAAGTTTATCCATGTTGTTATAAATGGCAGAATTTCCTTCTTTTTGAAAAAGATGAATTATATTCCATTGTGTGTTTATATATTTATTTATTACATATATTATATTTTCTTTATTAATTCATCTGTTGATGGATATTTAGGTTGTATCCATATCTTGGCTATTGTGAATAATGCTAAAATGAAGATGAGAGTACGCATATCTCTTTGAGGTCCTAACTTCATTTTCTTTGAATATATACCATGAAGTGGAATTTCTGCATTATAAGATAATTGTAATTAATTTTTTGAGGAACCTCCATAGTGTTTTCCATAACGGTTGTACCAATGTACATTCTTGCAAACAGTGTAGAAGGGTTTCCCTTTCTCCACGTTTGCCAACATTTTTTATCTTTTGTCTTTTTGATAATAGCCATCCTAACAGGCGTGAGGTGTAGTATCTCATTATGGTTTTGATTTGTAATTTCTGATGATTAGTGATGTTGAGAACCTTTTCATATGCCTGTTTGGCCATTTGTATGCCTTGTTTTGAGATGTGTCTTCAGGTCTTTTTCTAATTTTTAAATCAAGTTATTCACTTTTTTGCTATTGAGTTGTATGAGTTCCTTACATATTTGGATATTAACCTGTTATCTGATATATGGTTTGCAAATATTTCTACTATTCTGTAGGTTGCCTTTTCACTCTGTTGATTGTTTCCTTTGTAGCACAGAAGCTTTTTAGTTTCATGAAATCTATGTTTGCTTTTGTTGTTTGTGATTCTGATGTCATATGTGAAAAATAATTGCCCAGACCAATGTTGAGAAGATTTTTCCCTATGTTTTCTTCTAGGAGTTTTAAAGTTTCAAGTCTTACATTTAAGTATTTAATCCATTTTGAGTTGAGTATTGTATATGGTGTGATATAAAGGTCCAGTTTCATTTTTCTGCATATGAATATCCAGTTTTCCCAAAAACATTGATTGAAGAGACCTCTATCCTTTCCCCATTGTGTGTTCTTGGCACAATTGTCAAAAATCATTTCATCATAAATCTGTGGATTTATTCTCTGCTCTCTGTTTTGTTCCATTGGTCAATATGTCTGTTTTTATGCCAGGGTCATATCATTTTATTTACTGTAGCTTTGTATTTTAACATCAAGAAATGCTATGCTTCCGTCTTCGTTCTTCATGCTCAAGATTGCTTTGGCTATCCAGAGTCCTTTGTGGTTCCATATGAATTTTAGGGTTGCTTTTTCTATTTCTGTGAGGAATGCTATATGATTTTGATACAGATTCCATTAAATCTGTAGATCATTTTGGGTAGTATGGACATTTAACAATATTAAGTCTTCCAATCCATGCACACAGAACATCTTTTCATTTATCTGTGTTTTCTTTCATTTCTTTCAGCAATATTTTATAATTTTCAGGGTACAAGTCTTTCACCTCTTTGGTAAAGTTTATACCTTAGTATTTTATTCTTTATGTTGCTATTGTGAGATTTTTTTGCCCAATTTCCTTTGAGTAGTTCATTGTTTGTTTATAAAAATATGACTGTTTTTTGTATATTGATTTTGTATCCTACAACATTGAACTTAGTTATTAGTTCTAACAGGTTTTTCTGGTTGTTGTTGTTGAGTCTAGGGTTTTATACATATATAATCATATCAACTGCAAACAGAAATAATTTTACTTCTTTCTCCTCAATTTGGATGCCTTTTATTTCTTTTTTCTTTCCCAATTTTTCTGGCTGGAACTTTCAGTACTACATTGAATATATATGGTGAGAATGTGCATCCTTATCCTTGCCTTGTACCAAATCTTATAGGAAAAGCTTTCAGTTTTTCCCCAATGATTACAGTATTGGCTGTGAGCTTTTCATATATGAACTTTATTGTGTTGAAGTAGGTTTCTTCTATACATATTTTGTTGAGACTTTAATCGTGAATGGGTGTTAAACTTTGTCAAATGTGTTTTCTGTGTTTATTACAATGTCACATGTTTGATTTCCTTTTATTCTGTTAATGCCCTGTATCACATTGATTGATTTGCACGTGTTGAACATTCTTGCATCCCTGTGATACCACTTTGTCATGGTGTATAATCATTTTAATGTGCTGTTGAATTCAGTTTTCTAGTATTTTATTGAGGATTTTTGCGTGTTCATAGGGATATTGGCTGGTAGTTTTCTTCTCTTGTGCTTTGATATCAGAGAGATGGTAGAACCATAAAATAATTTGGAAGTGTTCTCTGTTCTACTTTTTGGAAGAATTTAAGAAGATTGATTTTAATTTTTTGAATGTTTGGTATAATTCATCAATTTAACCATCTGGTCATGGGCTTTTCTTTGTTGGGAGGTTTTTATTTTGAGTCTTAGGGAGTCCTTTATATATTTTGGATAATAGGCCTTTATCAATATTTTGCAAAGATTTTCTCCCAGTCTGTGACTTGTCTTTTTATTCTCTTCATGGTTTCTTTTAAAGATTAGAATATTTTTAATTTTGATGAAGTCCAACTTATTATTTTGTTTTTTTCATGGATTGCGCTTTTGATATTATATCTAAAAACTCATTGCAAAACCCAAGGTGACCTTGATTTTTTTCCTGAGTTATGGAAATTGTATAGCTTTTTGTTTTACTGATAGATCTACAAACTATTTTCTTTTAATTTTTTGTTAATTATCTAAGTCAATTCTAGATTCTTTTTTTTTTTTTTAAACTGGGTGACAAGTTCTTTTAGCACCATTTATTGAAAAGACTATCTTTATTCCACTGTACTGCCTTTGTTCCTTTGTCAAAGATCATTTGACTATATTTGTGTAAGACTGTATCTGGGCTCTCTATTCTATCCCATAGATATATCTGTCTGCTTTCCCCAATACAACAAGGTCTTGACTACTGTAACTATTAGTCTTGAAGTATGGTAGTGTCTGTCCTCTGTTCTTCATCAATGTTTTGCTGGTTGTTCTGGTCTTTGGCCTTGCCATAAAAACTATAATCAGTTTGTCAATATCAACAAAGTAACTTTCTGTGATTTTTATTCAGATTATATTTCCTTTTCTATTTTTAACAAGGTAATTTATATTATTAGTAATCAATGTATTACATTTCAGATAATATTTTTAAGAATTTCTTATAATTTTAATTCTTGATTCCCTTTAGATGCTTCTTTTTAGTATTTTCCTTCAAAAGGGCTAACTTACAATTGAAATTTAAAATTTAATTTGTAGATGACATATGCCTAGTATAAGTAGAAATCCTCAAAAACGATGGTAGTTTTAGGAAAAGATTTATACTAGACCTTGAATTTTTTTGTATTGCGAGTCCATAAAATTTGTTTTTGTTGTTGTTGTTGCTGTATTACCAGTCACTATAATACTGGAAGTCTTTTTTGGTAGAAAAGGCCTGGGTTCTCTTATCAAATATTGTACTGATAGCAATGTAAAATTGGTCAAGTTACTTACACTTCTTGATATAAATTTTTCTTTTCTAAAATGAGCATGCTTATAACTACATTAAAAAATTGGTGTAAAGATTAAATAAGACAAATGATATGTTAGATAAGGGATTAAAATCCAAAATATATAAACAGCTCATACAACTCAACATCAAAATGGCGCAATTAAAAAATGGGCAGAAGAACTGAATATACATTTTGCCAAAGAGGATATGCAAATGGCCAACAGGCCCATGAAAAGATGCTCGACATTACTAATCATCAGGGAAATGCAAATCAAAACTACAATGAGATATCACTTCACACCTGTCAGGATGGCTATCATCAAAAAGAACACAAAAAACAAATTTTGGCAAGGATGTGGAGAAAAGGGAACCCTCGTACACTCTTGGTGGGAATGTAAATTGGTGAAGCCACTGTGGAAAACAGTATGGAGGTTTCTCAAAAAACTAAAAATAGAACTACCATATGACCCATCAATTCCACTCCTGGATACATATCCAAAAAAAATATAATAATTTATTCAAAAAGATACATGTACCTCAGTGTTCATAGCAGCATTATTTAAAATTGCCGAGATATGGAAGCAACCTAAGTGTCCATCAACAGATGAATAGCTAAAGAAGATGTGGTATATATATACACAATGGAATACTACTCAGTCATAAAAAAGAATGAAATTTTGCCATTTGTAGCAACATGGATGGACTTAGAGGGTATTATGCTGAGTTAAATAAGCCAGACAGTGAAAGACAAATAATGTATGATATCATTAATATCTGGAATCTAAAAAATACAACAAATTAGTGAATATAACAAAAAAGAAGCAGACCCAGATATAGAGAACAAACTAGTGGTTACCAGTGGGGAGAGGGGGGTGGGAGCAATATAAGGGTGAGGGAGTGGGAGGTACAAACCACTGGGTGTAAGATAGGCCACAAGGATGTATTGTACAACATAAGGAATATAGCCAATGTTTTGTAATAACTGTAAATGGATTGTAACCTTTAGAAATTGTCTTAAAAATTTGAAAAAATTAAAAAAAATATGAGTGAAAACAATTGAGGTGTTTAACTGATTAAACTTTTGTAAGATATCATATATCAGTGTAAAGCAGAAAAGATCTTCCTGAAGGGTTCATAAGTAGTCAAATGAATATTGAACACTTGTAAGACTACTGAACAAAAGTGATAATTTTAAAATCTATGACAATTCCAAGGATATGACATTCTGGAAAAGGTAAAACTATAGTTACAGTAGAATGGTCAGTGGTTGCCAGCAGGCAAGTGAGAGGTCAAGGTTGAAAAGATGAAGCACAGGGGATATTTAAGGCAGCAAAACTATTCTATTGATATAATGGTGGATACCTAACTATGCATTTGTCAAAACCCATAGAAGTTTACAACACACAAAGAGTGAACCTTAATGTATGCATATTTTAAAAAATTATTTAATGTGACAGGATTCCCAGGAAGAAATGTAGACTGTGACAAAAGAATTTAACTGTATTACAAATGTATGAAACAACCTCACTGAAGGGATGTGGGAGGAGGAAGGGCTGACCTAAGTAACTATGGAAATGATTGTTGTCTATAAAGCTAAAGATAAAAGAAACTGCATATAATCACTATATTCTCATTGACAAAGCTATTTCCCATGGGAGTATGAATTAATTATGATATTGCTATACACATATATTGTAATTGAACAATTAAGTAAATGGTTAAGGAATGGTGAGAGCCAGTTTCTCAAATGCTGAAGTTGAAATTTATAGATAAGCAAGGGGAGGAGCCTAAAATGATACATGTGATAATTAGAGGTTGGAGACATTAGTATATATTCATATTTAGCTTAATATAGATATAAAAGGTTACATATGGAAATATGTGTAGATATGTTATATTCACATGTTAGCATACACACATACATTTCTTGGCACGGTGAGGTGAGGGCCCTAGAAACAATGACATCCCAGTAGCAATGAGTACAGTCAACACCAAAATTATTCCCTAATAAAAGAAACCAGTGCTTATTGAAGATATGGCTGATTCTATCATTTTGCAGTGTCAGAAAGCAAGAAAGTACTCAAAAGACAACCAAAAAACCCCAAACCCCAAAACTCTACACTGATGGGGATCTGTCTATGGGACACAGCAACACAATAAAAAATAAAGAGTCATACCTAGTAAGCTAATGAAAAAGGTAACATGGAACCATGAAAAAAAAAAGACTTATTTAAAGAAACAAAAAATAAGAAAAAGAATAAAAAATAAAGAGGAATAAGAGAAAACATATCCTAAGAATGTAGACTTCAAACCACATATATTGATATTAATATTAATTTTATGTTATCTAAATATCCCAGTTAAAATCAGAAAATAGCATATTATACTGAAAAGAGATTAAATATCTATTGCCTACAATAAATCCACTCTATATAAAACAGATGGATTGAAATTAAAAGGATGGATAAACTTAATGCTTACATAGAATAGAGAAGAAACCTCAGTGAGTTAAGTTCCTACCTCAGAATGTAGAAAAAAGATCAAAATAAACAAATAGAAAGAAGAAAATAAAGACAAGAGTAGAAATAAATGAAATTTAAAATAAACAAAAAGAGAAAATTAATTACACAAAAAACTTGTCTTTGAAAACATTAACAAAATTGATAAACCTCCTGCAAGACTGACAAATATTAAAATAAAAGAGAGAGAAGACACAAGCCTTTGTGTTAGGAACAAACACAGGGTATCACAACAAATCCTTCTGCCATTAAATGGATAATAAGGCAATACCATGAAAATTTTCATCTCATAAATTCAACAACTTAGAAGAAATGGACCAAAATTACCAAAATTCAGTCAAGATGAAATAGATGACCTAGTCTTCTAAGTAATACCTAAAGTTCATTTGTGTTTGAAAAGCTCCTCAACTAGAAATCACCAGGCCCAGGTTATTTCACTGAAGAACTTTGCCAAACATGTAAAGAAGTAACACCAATTTTACAATTTTTTTTTTCCAGAAAACAGAACTGATTACTTCCCAAATCATTTTATAAATCCAATATTACACTGATGTCAAAACCCAAACAAACAAACTGATGGAAGAAATTTTCATACTGAGTTGGGGGAGGTCATTCTGACTGACTGTACATGATTTGGCTTGCACTTTATGTTAACTAGAACAGCTTGTCTTGTGGCCTATCAAACATACATTGTACATCTGTTCTAACCATTAAAGAAAAAGGTGCATTGTCCAGAAGTAAAGAATGTTTGTTTTGAAGATAGAGATAAGTACCTCCCTTCCTGGGACATGCTAGTTAGTACTTGTTGGATGATAAGACTACCTTAGGAGGCACCAAGGCTATGCTGACTTGCTATGTGCGTGCTAATCTGTCTTTTTATAGACTTTGAAGGAATGTACCCCTTTTATGTTTGATGTTCTTTGTTGTGACAAGATATAAAACTATGCTGAAAACCATGCTTCTGCAGAACAGTTCCTTCGAGCTATGTGAGAGGCTGTCCCCTGAGCTATAGTCCTCAGTTTGACTTGGGTAAAACTATTTTCTATTCCTATTATAGATTATTTATTATTTCTGCTGACAAAACAATGTACAAAACAGTAAACTACAGAGCAATATTTCTCATAAATTCAAACACAGCTATCCTCAGCAAAACATTAGAACCCCAAATTCAACAATGTATAAAAAAATTGTACACCATAACGAATTGTGGGTTCTTACACTGATGCTGCATTGATACACAACCAGACAAAGGTATTGCAAAAAAAGAAAACCTCAGACCAATAGGTTTCATGTTCATAGATGTAATTGTAAAGCAAAATCTTAGCAAATCATATTAAAAATATATCAAAAGCTTAATATATATATATATATATATATATATTTTTTTTTTTATATGGTGGGGGTTTTCCGGTGAAAACCAGAAAACCTACTAGACAAATTCTAAAAGAGCTGTAACACTCAAAAGCTTAATATATTATATGACCCTTCGAGGTTTATCACAGTAGTTCAGAATCAGTTTAACATTTGAAAAACCAACATAATTTACCATAAAATACAGTATATATGTAAGTTCAATAAAATACATCTAAATTTGAAAGTAAGAAGAAAAATCTGTCTTTTTTGGCAGGTAACATAGTCAGTTATATAGAAAATCCTACAAAAAGTACAAAAATCCTACTAGATCTTAAAAATGAGTTTAGCAGTGTTGTGGAATATAGGAGCAGTATACACAGAATCAATTGTATTTCTATATATAAGCAACAGGCAATTAAAAATAAAATCATAAAATATATCATTTTCAATAGCCTTAAAATTATTAAATGCTTAAATATAAATATAACAAAAGTTGTATAAATTATGTACAAAATTATTTTAATTTTAGACCCTTTACATAGTGTTGGGTTATTTTCTTCCCTTAGTATTTTTCCTATACATTTTTTAAAAACTTTAACTGAGTAGATAGTTAATATAAGATAAATTGTTATTAATCTGTTCTTTTTTTTAATATTTGAATTTTATTTTATTTATTTTTTTATACAGCAGGTTCTTCTTAGTCATCAGTTTTATACAAATCAGTGTATACATGTCAGTCCTAATCGCCCAATTCATCACACCACCACACCCACACCCCCACGGCTTTCCCCCCTTGGTGTCCATACGTTTGTTCTCTACATCTATGTCTCAACTTCTGCCCTGCAAACCAGTTCATCTGTACAATTTTTCTAGGTTCCACATATATGCGTTAATATACGATATTTGTTTTTCTCTTTCTGACTTACTTCACTCTGTATGACAGTCTCTAGATCCATCCACGTCTCAACAAATGACCCAATTTCATTCCTTTTTATGGCTGAGTAATATTCCATTGTATATATGTGCCACATTTTCTTTCTTCTTTCATCTGTGATGACTACTTACATGTTTTCTTAAACTTTCAACCTTCAAATTACTTTCAACCTACAAACTTTCAACCTACAAATTACAAACCTTTCTGACTTACTTCACTCTGTATGACAAACTCTAGGTCCATCCACCTCACTACAAATAACTCAATTTCGTTTCTTTTTATGGCTGAGTAATATTCCATTGTATATATGTACCACTGCTTCTTTATCCATTTGTCTGTAGATGGGCATTTAGGTTGTTTCCATGACCTGGCTATTGTAAATAGTGCTGCAATGAACATTGGAGTGCATGTGTCTTTTTGAATTATGCTTTTCTCTGGGTATATGCCCAATAGTGGGATTGCTGGATCATATGGTAATTCTATTTTTAGTTTTTTAAGGAACCTCCATACTGTTCTCCATAGTGGCTGTATCAATTTACATTCCCACCAACAGTGCAAGAGGGTACCCTTTTCTCCACACCCTCTCCAGCATTTGTTGTTTGTAGATTTTCTGATGATGCCCATTCTAACTGGTGTGAGGTGATACCTCATTGTAGTTTTGATTTGCATTTCTCTAATAATTAGTGATGTTGAGCAGCTTTTCATGTGCTTCTTGGCCATCTGTATGTCTTTTTTGGAGAAATGTCTATTTAGATCTTCTGCCCATTTTTGGATGGGGTTGTTTGTTTTTTTTTAATATTGAGCTGCATGAGCTGTTTATATATTTTGGAGATTAATTCTTTGTCCGTTGAGTCATTTGCAAATATTTTCTCTCATTCTGAGGGTTGTCTTTTTGTCTTGTTTATAGTTTCCTTTGCTGTGCAAAAGCTTTGGAGTTTCATTAGGTCCCATTTGTTTATTTTTGTTTTTATTTCCATTATTATAGGAGGTGGGTCAAAAAATATCTTTCTCTGATTTATGTCAAAGAGTGTTCTTCCTATGTTTTCCTCTAAGAGTTTTACAGTGTCTGGTCTTACATTTAGGTCTTTAATCCATTTTGAGTGTATTTTTGTGTATGGTGTTAGGGTGTGTTCTAATTTCATTCTTTTACATGGAGCTGTCCAGTTTTCCCAGCACCACTTATTGAAGAGACTGTCTTTTCTCCACTGTATATCCTTGCCTCCCTTGTCATAGATTAGTTGACCATATGTGCATGGGTTTATCACTGGCCTGTCTATCCTGTTTCATTGATCTATATTTATGTTTTTGTGCCAATACCATATTGTCTTGATTACTGTAGCTTTGTAGTTTAGTCTGAAGTCAGGGAGTCTGCTTCCTCCAGCTCCATTTTTTTCCCTCAAGATTGCTTTGGCTATTCGGGGTCTTTTGTGTCTCCATACAAATTTTAAGGTTTTTTTGTTCTAGTTCTGTAAAAAATTCTATTGGTAGTTTGATAGGGATTGCATTGAATCTGTAGATTGCCTTGGGTAGTATAGTCATTTTCACAATATTGATTCTTTCAATCCAAGAACATGGTATATCTCTCCGTCTCTTTCTGTCATCTTTGATTTCTTTCATCAGTGTCTTATACTTTTCTGAGTACAGGTCTTTTACCTCCTTAGGTAGGTTTATTCCTAGGTATTTTATTCTTTTTGTTGCAGTGGTGAATGGGATATCAGCTTGTTTTCTTTTGACACTTTTTTTTGCATACAACACAGTCCTTGTACTTTGGTTCATTATTTATTCTGGCATAGCAAAACCTTCATTAACTTACCTCAGAAAATATTTTTCTACTATTCTTTCAAGAGTACATGGACTTCCCTTCTCTGCATCTACTTATCTTTCTTCTGTAGTTCCAGTTTTCATTTGTCAAGTATTATTTCTGGGAATCTCCCCCAAATCTCTTTATTTTTACTCCTGTTTTTTAATTTTATCCTTTAAAAATCCATGCATTCACTTTCCAGCTTACTATATCACTATTTAGCTATGTCCATTAAGGCACATAGGAAATCTATTGAGTTATGGGTTTTAATTATCATATTTTACCTTTCCTGATCTCTGTCTGTTTCTATTTTGCACTCACAATCAACCATCTTATATTTGATGGAAATGAATCAACTTTTATCCTTCTTATACTATTAGCTGTGCTTATTTTAAAGTCTTCTCTATGACCTATTATCTTTGTTTCGGTATTGAAATGTCACTTGGTAATTTATTTTTTCTTCTTCCCTGTTTTGGTATTCATCACATCAGTGGTGATTCTAACTTACATGTTCATATAAGTAATTGAGTTCCTTATTTCCTCATTATGGATACTGCATCTGTTGATCATAGCATGTCTCTAATAACTATGCAGGCAAGACAGTATGTGATTTGTTTGGGCTTACCAGTGTTTATCTTCTTAGAGATGCCAACCTGCCTCTCTGACCCCAGTGCTTACATAGTCAGTATGAAATGTCACTACTGATACAAGTTACTATAAATAGGGAATGTGTGGAGGTTGCATAAGTATTGTGATAATAATGAGATTCCTATGACCACAGAGTTTTGATCCCTCGGGTTATCTTTGAAGATTGACCACATCACCTTAAATGAATTGACAGTAATGGATGCTATATTAGTTAATTCTGGGCTTACAAGCTTTTTCAAACTTCTACTGTTCTCCAGAAACTCTGAAAATCTTCTCTATAGGTTTTGGGCCTTATTTTCTCCAAATATTTTATGTAATCTCTTCTATCTTTCAGGGATTTCTCAAAATTACTATAAATTGCTAATATGGTTCCTTGAATTCCAGAATTTACTTATTCTTAAAATATATTTTAATACATTTAATGTGACTTAAGATTAGAGTGTGAGATGTTATACTTGTTTAGTTTGCCATCTTAAGTTAGGGGTATTATTGACACATATTACCTAAACAAAGAAAAATGATATGACTTTATGACAAATAGTTGATGAAATAGAAAGCAAGCCTAGTGCTTAAGGAGAACAGCTATAAGGCTATTAGAGTAACGAGGAGATAAATGTTTGATGTTTTAGATCAGTTCCTAAACTTTAGAGAGATACAACTGATGAAAGATTTTAAAGATAGCTGTGTTTAAAAATGATAATGCTTGAGGTGAGTCAAATATGGCTTTCAGATTTCACATGTACTTAGTATAAATTGACAAAAGAAAATCATTTTCATACAGATAATGAATTGATAATTTGGTATTAGACATATATTATTTATCATCAGGGCAAATCTTTAAAAATAACCCTACAACAAAAACTTTTTTAAAAAAAAGTAATAACAGAAAGCATTACCCAAGGCATCTACAATTCATTTATGTATCTAAATTAGCAAGCCAAAGTCTGCCATGTTTCCAACATTTGGCTGTGAATCAGTGAAGAACTTAAGTGTAAGGCCTCAATCTTTCCTTTTAAAACATTACAGTGCCTGTTTGGCACAGGCAAAGATTTAACTGTTTAAAGCACAATGTGTTTTTCATAATATATGTAGGCAAAAGGAGCTATGGGATTATAAAGATAGATCAAATAGGAGGGGCAACTAACCAACCACGGTGCTTAGGTGGAGAATAAAAAGTTTCTAAGAACGCATAATTCTTGACATAAACCTGGAGAGAAAAGGTATTCCCAGACACTATTAATACAGGGTTTCTCTGGAGGAAAGAAGTAGACTGTATGAAAAGCAAATAATTCTCAAATAATTTTTAGGGACATTTTATAAGTATATATAAATATATATATGTAATTTGAGACTAACTATACATCACACATGTATATGTAATTTGAGACTAATAATACCACCAAAATTATCTGTCCTTATTTAAAATTTAGAATCAAGTTTTTTTTTTTTTTAATTAGCAAATAGCTACTCGATTTTTAGAACTTTAAGACTGAGGCGAGTACAGTAACTATAACTGAAGTGTGTCAGAAATCATTGGTCTTATCTTTGTGAAACCAAGTCATAACATATCCTTCAATAAAGTTAGTTCCTTAAAATGTTCTGCCATGTTGAGCTTTTTCTCCCTCCATTAAGAACAATCGAGTATTCTGATTTTTTAAATTTATTTTATTTTGCTTTTTGCCACAGTTCAATATGACTTTCTAGTTCCATGCTTTTAAGTTGAGTAGTCACATTTTACTGATTCAAATTAAGCATTCTATTGATTTTATTGGAAACAAGACTAAGAGTTAGCGTGTAAGATACAATTAGACTATGAAGAAAGCAGTGAGGGGTCTTACGTGAAGCAAAGTGAACAGTTTCCATTCTCATTTCTTACTATTCTTCAGAAGCATCATGAATTTCTGCCACGTGTAATGGCATCTTTTATCTCCAAAACTACTTGGTGCCTCTTTTCTTTCAAAACAGTCTTTTTAAATTTTCAATCATATAAAGCACATAGTAGGGAAATAACTGTTTACAGAAGATGAAACTGAAGAGTATGTCAATATCTCCTGGAAATCTATGTGTTGACTTTAAAAATTAAATGAAATATTATTAGAAGTAACTAATTTTATAATTATATTGTGAGTTTAGGGGAGATATAAGTATTTAAAACAGAAAAAAAATGGTGTCTCTGTATTATCATTGTTATTTATGTTATGCTTATTAGATCAAACCACAATACTTTAAAGGATTTTTAATATACCAGAACAAGAGTTTATTTTGTGATACAAAGTTCTGTGTTGTATATATTATGAAAATATATTTAACAAAGGAAAAAGTGATAAAACTGACTCTAAGAAGAGTGATAGGGTATTGTATACACAAACTTTGAAGAAAATATCATCCTGGGAATAGAAAAACAGAAAACACAAATATGAATCTGAAAAAGAAGTCAGATATCTTGCTAGTAGGGCCAGACTGCAGTAACAATGTCCTATAATAATTGCTTATTCCTGACAGCTCACATCTGCTGATAAAAGTGTATGTTTACCCTTTTCCTCATAATTCTGTCCCTGACCCATGACCTCAAAACCCTCTTAAATGGTAATTTTAAAAATATAGCCATCCTTTTCACTAAAAAATTTGCAGAACTATGTGAATACATGTTATATAAAAAAAAGAAATATTGCCATGCTGAATTTTTAGAGGTTTGATGAGTGGTATTCTCTTTTTTCTTTTTAGAAAAAAACTCATATTAAGAGCATACTGAAATTTATACAGAATATACCCTGACTCATAGATATAAGGAGAGCTTCATATAATAGTGTGGTTAAGAGATCATTTATATTTTATAATTCAGACATATTTATCAATTACTTCATTATATCATAATTAACTGATTTCCTACCTTTTCTACAATATTTGAGGTAGATCATTTTGAGATCTATTAATTTGTTATTTTCTGGTATAACTATTTTCTTACACCTTCATTGTTTTCTTTCTAAGAAAATATACCAATCTCACAAAATATTTAAATATTTTTATTGATATGGATAGAATTCCACGACAAATTCATTGAGCATACAACATAAATGCACTGATATAAATATATGGATTTTAGCATCCCAATAAAATAATATCTGTAACAACCTTAATCTAGTATATTTAATAATATATTCAAATACATATGTATATATACATTTAAACACATATATGTGTTTATGTTTGTATATATATATATATATATACACACACAAACACATATAAACACATATACTTTTCATTATATTTCTTGAGAATAAGAAGCTAGGTACTGATTTTATAAATTTGAATAAAGCTGATTCAAAAACTAGTGGTAGGAAGAGGTATTTCATCAACTTAAATTTAAGTTATGATAAGAAGTATAGTGTAATAAATACTATGAAGCACAGAAAAAGAAAAAAAACCTTCATAGATAAGTGTCAGAGAAGTCTTCATAAAAGTGATGATATTTGAAATATGAATAATTCAAGTATTTGGTGTGTGTCTGTATGTATGTGTCCACAGTGAGGAAGTGTGTTTGGTTTCTTAGTCCATTTTACTCTTTCTTTCAATATGGATAGGCTGAGAATTTTCCAAACTTTAAATTGCTTCCCTTATGCTTACCCATTCCATCTTTAACTCATGTCTCTCTTTTCACATTTAACATCTTTATTGGAGTATAATTGCTTTACAATGGTGTGTTAGTTTCTGTTTAATAACAAAGTGAATCAGCTGTAAGTATACATATATCCCCATATCCCCTCCCTCTTGCCTCTCCCTCCCACCCTCCCTACCCCACCCCTTTAGGCGGTCACAAAGCACAGAACTGATCTCCATGTGCTATGTGCTACTTCCCACTAGCTATCTATTTTACATTTGGTAGTGTATATACGTCCATGCCACTCTCTCACTTTGCCCCAGCTTACCTTTCCCACTCCCCATATCCTCAAGTCCATTCTCTACACCTGTGTCTTTATTCCTGCCCTGCCCCTAGGTTCCTCAGAACCATTTTTTATTTTATTTATTTATTTTTTAGATTCAATATATATGTGTTAGCATACGGTATTTCTATTTCTCTTTCTGACTTACTTCACTCAGTATGACAGTCTCTAGGTCAATCCACCTCACTACAAATAACTCATTTTCATTTCTTTTTATGGCTGAGTAATATTCCATTGTATATATGTGCCACATCTTCTTTATCCATTCATCTGTCGATGGACACTTAGGTAGCTTCCATGTCCTGGCTACTGTAAATAGAGCTGCAATGAATATTGTGGTACATGACTCTTTTTGAATTATGGTTTTCTCAGGGTATATGCCCAATAGTGGGATTGCTGGATCATATGGTAATTCTATTTTTAGTTTTTTAAGGAACCTCCATACTGTTCTCCATAGTGGCTGTATCAATTTACATTCTCACCAACAGTGCAAGAGGGTACCCTTTTCTCCACACCCTCTCCAGCATTTATGTTTTGTAGATTTTTTGATGATGGCCATTCTGACCAGTGTGAGGTGATATCTCATTGTAGTTTTGATTTGCATTTCTCTAATGATTAGTGATGTTGAGCATCCTTCCATGTGTTTGTTGGCAATCTGTATATCTTCTTTGGAGAAATGCCTATTTAGGTCTTCTGCCCATTTTTGGATTAGGTTGTTTGTTTTTTTTTATATTGAGCTGCATGAGCTGCTTGTAAAATTTGGAGATTAATCCTTTGTAACTTGCTTCATTTGCAAATATTTTCTCCCATTCTGAGGGTTGTCTTTTCGTCTTGTTTATGGTTTCCTTTGCTGTGCAAAAGCTTTTAAGTTTCACTAGGTCCCATTTGTTTATTTTTGTTTTTATTTCTATTTTTCTAAGAGGTGGGTCAAAAAGGATCTTGCTGTGATGTATGTTATAGAGTGTTCTGCCTATGTTTTCCTCTAAGAGTTTGATAGTGTCTGGCCTTACATTTAGGTCTTTAATCCATTTTGAGTTTATTTTTGTGTATGGTGTTAGGGAGTGTTCCAATTTCATTCTTTTACATGTAGCTGTCCAGCTTTCCCAGCACCACTTATTGAAGAGACTGTCTTTTCTCCATTGTATATTCTTGCCTCCTTTATCAAAAATAAGGTGACCATACGTGAGTGGGTTTATCTCTGGGCTTTCTATCCTGTTCCATTGATCGATATTTATGTTTTTGTGCCAGTACCATACCGTCTTGATTACTGTAGCTTTCTAGTATAGTCTGAAGTCTGGGAGCTTGATTCCTCCAGCTCTGTTCTTCTTTCTCAGGATTGCTTTGGCTATTCGGGGTCTTTTGTGTTTCCATACAAATTGTGAAGTATTTTGTACTAGTTCTGTGAAAAATGCCATTGTAGTTTGATAGGGATTGCATTGAATCTGTAGATTGCTTTGGATAGTATAGCCATTTTCACAATGTTGATTCTTCCAATCCAAAAACATCGTATATCTCTCCATCTGTTTGTGTCATCTTTCATTTCTTTCATAGGTGTCTTATAGTTTTCTGCATACAGGTCTTTTGTCTCCTTAGGGAAGTGTATTCCTAGGTATTTTATTCTTTTTGTTGCAGTGGTAAATGGGAGTGTTTCCTTAATTTCTCTTTCAGATTTTTCATCATTAGTATGTAGAAATGCAGGAGATTTCTGTGCATTAATTTTGTATCCTGCTACTTTACAAATTCATTGATTAGCTCTAGTAGTTTTCTGGTTGCATCTTTAGGTTTCTCTATGTATAGTATCATGTCATCTGCAAACAGTGACAGCTTTACTTCTTCTTTTCCGATTTGGATTCCTTTTATTTCTTTGTCTTCTCTGATTGCTGTGGCTAACACTTCCAAAACTATGTTGAATAATAGTGGTGAGAGTGGGTAACCTTGTCTTTTTCCTGATCTTAGAGGAAATGTTTTCAGTTTTTCACCATTGAGAACAGTGTTGGCTGTAGGTTTGTCATATATGGCCTTTATTATTTGAGGTAAGTTCCCTCTATGCCTACTTTCTTCAGGGCTTTTATCATAAATGGGTGTTGAATTTTGTCAAAAACTTTTTCTGCATCTATTGAGGTGATCATATGGTTTTTATCCTTCAGTTTGTTAATATGGTGTATCACATTGATTGATTTGCATATATTGAAGAATCCTTGGATTCCTGGGATAAATGACACTTGATGGTGATGTATGATCCTTTTAATGTGCTGTTGGATTCTGTTTGCTAGTATTTTGTTGAGGATTTTTACATCTATGTTCATCAGTGATATTGGCCTGTAGTTTTCTTTCTTTGTGGCATCTTTGTCTGGTTTTGGTATCAGGGTGATGATGGCCTTGTAGAATGAGTTTTGGGAGTATTCCTCCCTCTGCTATATTTTGGAAGAATTTGAGAGGGATAGGTGTTAGCTCTTCTCTAAATGTTTGACAGAATTCGCCTGTGAAGCCATCTGGTCCTCAGCTTTTGTTTGTTGGAAGATTTTTAATCACGGTCTCAATTTCAGTGCTTGTGATTGTTCTGTTTATATTTTCTATTTCTTCCTGGTTCAGTCTCAGAAGATTGTGCTTTTCTAAGAATTTGTCCAGTTCTTCTAGGTTGTCCATTTCATTGGCATATGGTTGCTTGGAGTAATCTCTCATGATCCTTTGTATTTCTGCAGTGTCCGTTGTTACTTCTCCTTTTTCATTTCTAACTACGTTGATTTGAGTCTTCTCCCTTTTTTTCTTGATGAGTCTGGCTAATGGTTTATTAATTTTGTTTATCTTCTCAAAGAACCAGCTTTTAGTTTTATTGATCTTTGCTATTGTTTCCTTCATTTCTTTTTCATTTATTTCTGATCTTATCTTTATGATTTCTTTCCTTCTGCTAACTTCGGGGTTTTTTTGTTCTTCTTTCTCCAATTGATTTAGGTGTAAGGTTAGGTTGTTTATTTGAGATGTTTATTGTTTCTTGAGGTAGGATTGGATTGGTATAAACTTCCCTCTTAGAACTGCTTTTGCTGCATCCCATAGGTTTTGGGTCATTGTGTTTTCATTGTCATTTCTTTCTAGGTATCTTTTGATTCCCTCTTTGGTTTCTTCAGTGATCTCTTGGTTATTTAGTAGTGTATTGTTTAGCCTCCATGTATTTGTATTTTTTACAGATATTTTCCTGTAATTGATATCTAGTCTCATAGCGTTGTGGTCGGAAAAGATACTTGATACAATTTTAATTTTCTTAAATTTACCAAGGCTTGATTTGTGACCCACGATATGATCTATCTTGGAGAATGTTCCATGAGCACTTGAGAAGAAAGTGTAGTCTGCTGTTTTTGGATGGAATGTCCTATAAATATCAATTAAGTCCATCTTGTTGAATGTATCATTTAAAGCTTATGTTTCCTTATTTTCATTTTGGATAATCTGTCCATTGGGGAAATTGGGATGTTAAAGTCCACTACTATGATTGTGTTACTCTCGATTTCCACTTTTATAGCTGTTAGCATTTGCCTTATGTATTGAGGTGCTCCTATGTTGGGTGCGTAAATATTTATAATTGTTATATCTTCTTCTTGGATTGATCCGTTGATCATTATGTAGTGTCCTTCTTTGTCTCTTGTGATAGTCTTTATTTTAAAGTCTATTTTTTTCTGATATGAGATTTGCTACTCCAGCTTTCTTTTGCTTTCCATCTGCATGGAATATCTTCTTCCATCCCCTCACTTTCAGTGTCTATGTGTCCCTAGGTCTGAAGTGTGTCTCTTGTAGACAGCATATATATGGGTCTTGTTTTTGTATCCATTCAGCCAGTCTATGTCTTTTGGTTGGAGCATTTAATCCATTTACATTTAAGGTAATTATTGATATGTATGTTCCTGTTACCATTTTCTCAATTGTTTTGGGTTCATCATTGTAGGTCTTTTCCTTCTCTTGTGTTTCCTGCCTAGAGAAGTTTCTTTAGCATTTGTTGTAAAGCTAGTTTGGTGGTGCTTAATTCTCTTAGCTTTTGCTTGTCTGTAAAGGTTTTAATTTCTCCATCGAATCTGAATGAGATCCTTGCTGGGTAGAGTAATCTTGGTTGTAGGTTTTTACCTTTCATCACTTTAAATATGTCCTGCCACTCCCTTCTGGCTTGCAGAGTTTCTGCTGAGGACTCAGCCATTAACCTTATGGGGATTCCCTTGTATGTTATTTGTTGTTTTTCCCTTGCTGCTTTTAATATGTTTTCTTTATATTTAATTGTGGATAGTTTGATTAATATGTGTCTTGGCGTGTTTCTCTTTGGATTTATCTTGTGTGGGACCTCTGTGCTTCCTGAACTTGATTGACTATTTCCTTTCCCATATTAAGGAAGTTTTCAACTATAATCTCTTCAAATATTTTCTCAGTCCCTTTCTTTTTCTCTTCTTCTTCTGGCACCCCTATAATTCGAATGTTGGTGTTTTTGATGTTTTCCCAGAGGTCTCTGAGACTGTCCTCACTTCTTTTCATTATCTTTGCTTTATTCTGCTCTGCAGTAGTTATTTCCACTATTTTATCTTCCAGGTCACTTATCCGTTCTTCTGCCTCAGTTATTGTGCTATTGATTCCTTCTAGAGAATTTTTAATTTTATTTATTGTGTTGTTCATCATTGTTTGTTTGCTCTTTAGTTCTTCTAGGTCCTTGTTAAAATTTCTTGTATTTCCTCTATTCTGTTTCCAAGATGCTAGATCATCTTTACTATCATCTGAATTCTTTTTCAGATAGACTGCCTATTTCCTGTTCATTTGTTTGGTCTGGTGGGTTTTTGCTTTGCTTCTTCATCTGCTGTGTGTTCCTCTGTCTTCTCATTTTGCTGAACTTACTGTGTTTGGGGTCTCCTTTTCGCCGTCTGCAGGTTCGTAGTTCCTGTTCTGTTTGGTGTCTGCCCCCAGTGGCTAAGGTTGGTTCGGTGGATTGTGTAGGCTTCCTCTTGGAGGGGACTGGTTCCTGTGTTCTGGTGGATGGGGCCGGATCTTCTCTTTCTGGTGGGCAGGACCGCATCCGGTGGTGTGTTTTGGGGTGCCTGTGAGCTTATTATGATTTTAGGCAACCTTTCTGCTAATGGATGGGGTTGTTTTCCTGTCTTCCTAGTTGTTTGGCATAGGGTGTCTAGCACTGTAACTTGCTGGTCATTGAGTGGAGCTGGGTCTTAGCGTTGAGATGGAGGTCTCTGGGAGAGCTTTCGCCATTTGATATTACGTGGAGCCAGGAGGTCTCTGGTGGACCAATGTCCTGAACTTGACTCTCCCTCCTCAGAGGCACAGGCCTGACACACGGCTGGAGCACCAGATCCCCAGGTCTACAGTTGCTCCCAAAGTCCAACGCCTCAATTTTTGAAATGATTGGTTGTCTATTCAGGTATTCCAGAGATGCAGGGTACATCAAGTTGATTGTGGAGATTTAATCTGCTGCTCCTGAGGCTGTTGGGAGAAATTTCCCTTTCTCTTCTTTGTTTGCATAGCTCTAGGGCTCAGCTTTGGGTTTGACCGTGCCTCTGCTTGTAGGTCATCTGAGGGCGTCTGTTCTTCTCTCAGACAAGGCGGGGTTAAAGTAGCAGCTGCTTCAGGGGCTCTGGCTCACTCAGGTCAGGGGGAGAGAGGGGTAAGAAGTGCGTGACGAGCCTGCGGTGGCAGAGGCCAGCACGACGTTGCAAAAGCCTGAGGCGCACCGTGTGTTCTGCCAGGGAAGTTGTCCCTGGATCACGGGACCCTGGCAGTGGCGGGCTGCACAGGCTCCCGGGAGGGAAGGTGTGGATAGTGACCTGTTCTTGCACACAGGCTTCTTGGTGGCTGCAGCAGCAGCCTTAGCATCTCATGCCCGTCTCTGGTGTCCATGCTGATAGCCGCGCTCGCGCCTGTCTCTGGAGCTCAATTAGGTGGTGCTCTGAATCCCCTCTCCTCGCGCACCCCGAAACAACGGTCTCTTGCTCTTAGGCAGTTCCAGACTTTTTCCCGGACTCCCTCCCGGATAGCCGTGGCGCACTAGCCCCCTTCAGGCTGTGTTCACGCAGCCAACCCCAGTTCTCTCCCTGGGATCCGACCTCCCAATCCCGAGCCTCAGCTCCCAGCCCCCACCCGCCCTGGCGGGTAAGCAGACAAGCCTCTTGGGCTGGTGAGTTCTGGTCGGCAGCCATCCTCTGTGTGAGAATCTCTCCACTTTGCCCTCCGCACCCCTATCGCTGCGCTCTCCTCCGTGGCTCTGAAACTTCCCCCCGCCTACCCCCTGTCTCTGTCAGTGAAGGGGCTTCCTAGTGTGTGGAAACTTTTCCTACTTTGCAGCTCCCTCCCCAAGGTGCAGGTCCTGTCCCTATTCTTTTGTCTCTGTTTTCTTTTTCTTTTTTCTTTTGCCCTACCCAGCTATGTGGGGAGTTCCTTGCCTTTTGGGAAGTCTGAGGTCTTCTGCCAGCGTTCAATAGGTGTTCTGTAGGAGTTGTTCCACATGTAGATGTATTTCTGATGTATTTGTGGGGAGGAAGGTGATCTCCGCGTCTTACTCCTCCGCCATCTTGAAGGTCTCCTCTTCTCACATTTTAGTATAAGCCTTCAAGAGAAGCCCAGCTGCTCCTTCAACACTTTGCTTAGAAATTTCCTCAGCCAAATATCCAGTTTTATTTCTCACAAGTTCTACCTCCCACCAAATACTAAGACACGAACATGATTCAGACTAGCTTTTTGCCCCTTTGTAGCAAGGATCACCTTTCCTCCAGTTTTCAATAACATGTTCCTCATTTCCTTCTGATACGTCAGAATGACCTTTACTATCCATATTTCTACCAACGTTGTGTTCACAACTACTTAGGTATTCTCTATGAAGATTGAGGCTTTCTCTACAGCTCTCCTCTTTTCCTTCTGAGATCTCAGAAAATCCTTAACAGCAAGGCAGGTATTTTTTAGCATGCACAGTGAAACTTTCCCAGTCCCTGCCTATTACCCACCCACTCTTGGTACTGATTTTCTGTGTTAGTCCATTGGAGCTGCTATAACAAAATACCATAGACTGGATAGCTTACCAACAACAGAAATTTATTTCTCACAGTTCCGGAGGCTGGAAGTCCAAGATCATGGTGCCAACATGGTTGGATGAGGGCCCTCTTCCAATAGCAGAGTTCTCATTGTATCTTCACGTGGTGGAGTGGTTAGAGATCTTTCTGGAGCCTATTTTATAAGAGAATAATTCCATTCATGATGGCTTTGCCAATTCCCCAAAGCCCCACTTTCTAATACCATCACCTTTGGGAGTTAGGATACAACATATGACTTTTGTGGGGACATGTTCAGACCACAGCAGTAAGGTTGCCAAGTAAAGATATTCCAAGCTAAGTTATTAGCATATGATTTTAATGGTTAGTTATTTTAATTCATCATTTCATTTTTAGTCTTAATAAGTATAGACTAGCATAATTTTGACTATTATTTCCAAAAACAGTTAAGACTCCAGTTGACCACTTTCAAAATAATGAGATTAATAATAATAATAAAATACTAGACAGGACTAAAGTCAGATACATTGATCGAAAGTCATTTTATATGATTGTATAGCAGTAAGTGAAACCCTTAAACTAAGTGAAACCCTTAAACTCTATGTGTCTCGATTCTTCAATAATAATCTGGTAATACCCGTTTCTCTCACTTAGTATGGTAATATCAATATAATATCAAAGAATGCATGGATAAAATATTTTGAAAACAAACAACAACAAACACACACAAATATCCAAAAATACTTTTAAAGAACAAGCCTGGGTTAGAAATCACCTAATGATGTTGCTTCAACTACATTATTATATGTGAAAAAAAGTTTCCTTTCTTAGATCACATGGTATAGAATCCTAGGCTGTATTACCAGGAGAGGATAAGTGGGTAGTGTCTTAGCTTGCTCAGGCTGCCAAAACAAAAATACCTTAATCAAGGTGGACAAAACAACAGAAATTTATTTCTTGAATTTCTGGAGGCTGCAAAGACCCAAGATCAAGATGCTAGCAAGGGGGTTCCTGGTGAGAGCTCTCCTTCCGGTTTGTAGACTGCTGCCTTCTGGCTGTGTCCTCAAATGATGGAGAGTGAGAGAGGAAAGCAATATCTCTGGTGTTTCTTCTTATAAGGACATTAATCCTATCATGAGGGCCCCACACGCATGCTCTCTTCTAAACTTAATTACCTCCCAAGGTCCAATTTCCAAGTATTGACACATTGGGGGTAGGGCAATACTCGGCCAAGCTGTCACTCTGGAATCTGATGATCCTGAAATAACAATGATTTTACTATCTTCTACCAAAACTCTGCAGACTGAAGTTTCTAGCAAAAGCTGACATTGTCAGCTCCTAGAGGTCACCTGCTTTTCCTATCAAATGACTCAGTGAAGAGTGACCCACTCATACTTTGAATCTCTGCCTTCAGGAAAATCCCAGTCCCTTTTAAGGGCTCGAATGATTAAGTAAGTCTCACCCCAGATAATCTTCCTTTCTCCAAGTCATTTATGCCATGTATCATAACCTAATCATAGGTGTAAAATCCATCTTATTCACAGTTCTTGGGGATTTTGCAGGGTGTCTACACAAAGGGGCGAGGATCTTGAGGGCCAGCTTAGGTTTCTGCCTATCATAATGCTGCATATGAATTAGTATTTCATTATAAAGACAACTAAACTTAGTGTAAGCTAACCAGTGTCCAAATGAAAACACTGGAACTGGTGTACCGAAAAATATATCACACTAAATATTCTGTACAAAAATGTAATGGATCTAACTGAGAGGTTACACAAATTGTATATTTTGTATACAAAAATGTAACAATTCTTTTTCAAGTGCTACAATAGCAATAAAGTACCATCAAAGGAAGTATCCTTGTCTTTCAGCATTTAAAGGTATTTATTTCAAAATGAAATGCATGCATATAATATTTCCATTATCTTTATAATTGTTTAAACATTTTTGAGTACTTAGTCTTAATGGGTAAAATTCTATTGCTGATGTTTCTAGAGTGTTACTTAAATGATTCCCTTTACACAATTTTTTTTTGCGTTGGAATTCCTGAACCTGTGTAATCTGCTTGATTATTCAGTTCCTGTTTCTCAGTAAGTGATGATAGTGTTTATGATGCCTTGAAAGTAGTTCTGCATTTACAAAGTAGCGAGCCACAATGCAGAAACTGAAGATAATATACCTGGGTTATTATCTATCTTAACTATTATTAAAAAAAAATCAGGGTTCTGTCACAAAGCTCTTTAAGCAAATGAAGAAATGAATCTAAGTCCTGATTTTCATCTGACTTATTTCTGTGCAATTTGCTGTGGACATTGTCCCAAGGCTGTAACTGTTGTTCTCTAAGTCAGATATTGAATTTGACTTATTCACGATACTGCTCTGGGCAAGTGACTTATTCTTTCAAAAATTCATAGGTTAATGTTGCTAGTAGTTGTAAGAAAATTTATTGAATTATGGAAGCTTTAAGGAATTGTGTCAGACTTTTGCACATTGTTTCAATTGTTTCATTAAAAATATAGAAGAGTTAGGTAAACTATTGTGTTCAATATCACTATGCTTTATATAGGGCTTGAGATAGTGATCTTTTATTTACCTCTTCATCTAAGCTAGTACAGGAAAATAATACATCAAGAGAAACAACCCAACATAGAATCCTAGCTCCAGCAGATGGTGTTAAAAAGGACCAAAGCAATTATTACACAAATCCACATATCCTAAAACAAGAAGCTCCCCACATACACCCAAACCTCTTACCTTGCTTTTTTGTGACTGTTTTCCTCTTTAAATGTGACCCCGTTTTTGTTTTTTTTTTCTCATTTTAGATTGATTTGATCTGTATAATAATGTTCCTAGTGAATGCAGAGAAGGGGTATGATTGAATGATACACAATTATTCAGTGTCTGAAAACCACATCTAGTGAGAGCTGATGGCTCTGGTTATTGATTAGAATACCTTATACATATTTCCCCAGTATCTCAAAAATGTAATAATGAGTCCAATGTGAGTGAGCCAATAAATTCTTTCATGATTACTTCTCTTTTGGGTTGCACATTTTAATAACATTTAGTTGGAATAGAAGATCATATAATCAATGTAAAGCTGCCAGCCTCACATAGACTTTTTAGTCACCATTTTTTTAGAGGAATATACCAACTTGATTGATCTTTGAAATTAAAGATAAAATTCGTTTGTATAGTAGATCTACAGTTCAAATGTAAGCAGAATCAGGCAGGCTTGGATATGCCTGGCAAACTGAAGGGGCAGGCCATCAGATATGATTTACATCAGGGCTGAGAAGTTTACTGAGATTCAGGTACACTGTATATGACCTAGTGAAAAAACTGCGATTGACAGAGAGGAAGAGAAGATGCTGAGTTCAGTATGGTGTTTGTTCTCCAGACTGTAACTTGTTCCACTCCACTGGACCTCATGCTTCATATGAGGCCCTTGTGAAATGTATTTGTGGAAGGAGGAAGTTGAAGTAAGTAGACCAACGATGAAGAGACATAGACTTAAAGCAGGACTAGGAGATTAATCTATGACTAAATAGATATCAACTGTGAAATCAAGAGGGTCAAAATATTTCAAATCAGGATGTATGCATATAGGATTTTAAAAATCTTTATAACTATTTAAACTTTTTGAGTATTCTTAATCATGGGTTAATGTTCATTGCTAACATTTCTTAAGTTTTAAATAAAGAATCCACTTTAAATATATTTTGGTATAGAAATTCCTGAAATTCTATAGACTAGGGGCATGAAAGTTAAAAAAAAAAAAAAGAACGGAAAGTATAAAGTGGTATTTCATAAATAATGTGTAGAGAGATACATATCAACTTTTTTAATAACCAAAGGGAAAGAATGATCTCAATTTGAATACTTGATTAATTAACTAATGTATTAGTTAATTAAAGAAATAGCTTTGGCATTTTGGAAACTCAGAAGCCAGTGGTTCAGCAAATGAGATACTTGTTGGGTAAGGTTGTCCTTAGCTCATGCCTTTCAGGGCAAGCAAAGAGTGACAGGAGAAGCCATGCTCATGAGCACATGTAAGATGCCCCAGAAATATTTAAAAGGATTATTTTGAGAGACTGCAGTTCTTATATCTGAGGTTATAGGAAAGAGTCTGTGGCATCCTGGTTAATCCTATTATGAAACCCTATCTGTAAACACAGGTGGGGAGGCTTAAGAAAACTAGATTGTACTTAATCACTGGAAAAAAAAATTGTTCATCTCTTGGCTCTATAGAAAATCTCATATATATATTTGTGTGTGTGTGTATATACACACACACACACACACACACACATATATATATATATGTATATGAAAAGCCCTGATTCTTAAAAAAAATTATTCACGATTACTTGCATCTAGAAGCTGCTGGGGTAGATAATGGCTGGCCCATTTAATCCTTCATTAGTTTTCACCATCCTAATTTAACTGTTCCTAAACATACCGGTTAGGCATATTGCAAGGCATTTAGAACCTGCTTTAGAAAGAGTTATGGAAAAGTCTTATACATATTTAGACCTCATTAATAAACAGCATTTTCTCCTTACAGGTTGTCACCCAGAATTTAACGAGAAACCAGCAATTAATGGTAGGGCCAACTATAATGCAAAATAGCTGAACCTGAATCTTTTACAAAGGTAAGGATAGATTATGATTAATTTACCTGCTTTATTCTTTTTTACCTCACTGCAGTACTTACTGTTTGTGAGAGTCTTGCTGTTTTGATTTTAGAGGTGTGGGGCCTCGGTTCGTTTTTTGGCAACCCTGGAGTACTCAGCATGCTACTGAGGCCTCAAGCTCTTATCACCACAAGCAAAACTGTCAGTTCTGAGACACTGCTGAGAAGGAGACTCTCAGGCAAAAATAAATGCAAAACAAGCACTTTGCAGGGTAGAGGAACAGGTACTGCTGGAAAACTTATTAATGAAGGATTAAACATATAGAAATAATGCTCTGAGTCCCTAAACTTCATTTACTACTGAAAAATGTAGGATTAAAAGTAATCACGTTGGTACACTTTGAGAAATTATGGAAGAGTGTTTTGTGTTAGCTTAGCTAATAAATATTCTCACTTTGTTCATCTTTCCTTAATCTTCTAACATTAATACAAGCAAATAGAATGCACATATTTTTAGCACTGTAAGTATTTTTGCATGTATGGGCATTGTGATAAATATTTTTAAACTTTAAGTTGAAATTTTATTCATTTAGACAAAAAGTAAATATGAAGATGATGGAGGTTATTCTATAGAATAACTTTAGAAATCTAAAATAGACTCTAACATATTATTTAATTTTTGAAGCTTTCATTTCACCTACTTTTAATAGCAGGACAACAGTAGAAGTTATCACTAAGGATTTGATGACTCACATGCTTCAGAGTCCTTGAGGTTGAACAATCTATGTTTATTTTTGTACATTAACTCATTTTTTTCTATAGCTTTAATTATCAGTTCGTAAGATGGGAAAACAGAAATCCAAAAATCAGGATTGAGTTTTGCCATCCCTTTGGCTTTTTGTAACAGTGTTGCTGTTGAATAAAGTAGGAGGATGGTGAAAGCCCAACGGTAGAAAAGAATTAGGCAGAAAAGACACCACAGTGGGACAAAATCCACATCTTTCTTTTTCCTTTACCTGTATTTGATACTTTCTCACCAAATGTGCTGATTTGTGTGTATTTCTACTCTGGTACTGACATTCTCCTAAAATTGTAGTTGTCCAGCCTTGAGAGTCTGATGGACAGAAGGTTTAGCAAGGAATACTCATTGATGGGAGACCTGCCTTCATTGGTTTCATCTGCTTCTCATCCCCTCCTATCATTGCTGTGTGGAAACTTTGGCAAATCTTATGTCCCTAGACTTGTGTTGCAGTTTGTCCTTCTTAAGTATGTCAGTAGGGAGGCAAAAACTTTCCCATAAGCTATCTCCACCCCCACTATGAGATCCAACTCTTTTTCACCCTGAATTGTAATGTTCTCCTTCTTTAACAACCATCCTTTCATTTCTCACGGTTTCTTTACATTTTTTTATTTGGTTTGAAGGTCCACATACTTTCCTCTCATGTGGTATCTCTTGGGTTGGGTAGGGATGAGGAGTGGAAGTAAGCATCCCTTGCTATTTGTTTACTTATTGTTTTAGCCTTTGTGTATAAGAAACATTATATATATTGAAATGCTGTTTTGGACATTTTTTAAAAATTAGTTTTATATCATGCTTATCTTACTATATTATTAAATATTCTTTGACAACATCATTTTTATGTCATATAATATTCCATCTCTTCTTGTGTGACTTGGCTTTGGCAATCTTTTCAAAGTCTCATGTAAGTAACACCGGAGGTAACAGCTTTGTAAAAAAACATTACTTTGATTCTCTTATTACTTGAATCTACATGCCATTTTTCAATGGTGTATCTTCTTAGACAAAGATTGGAATTAAAATTAGAAACCTAGTTTGCTTTAAGAGTGCAGATACACAGATGCGTGAGCCAAATCCAGATATGTCCTCAGAATTTTAAACTTGAATTATTTCAGCACCTCCAGGAAATTTACTGACTTACTATCATACTTGGATATATTCCCTTGCCCACACTACAGTGATGATATAAATTTCTCTTATTACTGAATATTCTTATCTCAAGTGTGTAACAATCTGGAAGGAAACAATTTTCTCAACAATCTCTTCTATTCTGAGTATAGAGACCATGTTTTGTTCAAATAGGTATCATTAGAGACTAGAACGTCATAGGCATATACTTTATATTTGTAGAATTATTGAAACTGGCTTCTGCATCTAACACATTAGGAAATCTAAACAGTTTGTTTAACCTTGGTAGTGTCAGTTTCATTATATGTAATACTATTAAACTTTCTTCCACATGTGTTATATCAGTTAGGGTCTTAACAGAATTACAAAGATACATTCATCTGGAATTATGAAGATAATTTAATGAAGATATTATTTACAGAGTTGTGGAAAGGGTTAAGAGAACAAACATAAGATATTGAATAAACTGAGGACTAGCTTCAACCAGAAGCCATTTCCTTCCTAAGGCTGAAAAGATAATAGTGATAATGGACAAATTGTGTCTCTGGATGCAAGGGTGGCTGGAACCGTGGAAGAGGGAACACAGCAAGTCTACCACTAAGGCCCAAAGTGAAGAAACATCACAGTATATTTTTCTTCCTGACCTCAATCTTTTCTGCTGGTGCATCCCTTGCTAATTCAACCAGAAGCTAGAGGGTAGTGGCTCCCAGTAATGCAATCTATAAAGATCAACTTCCTAGGGCACAGAATAATGAAGAGAAGCCAAAAATTGATTGTGAATTAAGTGGGAAAAAATCATAGTTATATGGAAGAGATAAACTTAATATTAGTTATAAATAATTATATTATTAAAAATCTGATATAAAATTATATGTGTTGTGGTATGTACATAAATATGTGTAAATATACACACACACACACACACACACACACACACACAGATTAGGAAGAGATTGAAAACAGATGCAAATAAACCAGGAGGCTTACAGCACAACAGTGCTCTTGATATATTTTTAACATTTAAAAAGCATTTCTTCTAGAATGATTTAAATTTATATCTAGTATTATCACTATCATCATTATTATTAGGATGACAATGATAATCCAGTTCTTTAATTCTAATGAATACCTTAAGTATTTACATTTATGATTAGCAATCACCTTATATTTTTATTTTGACCTATTGTTTACAGAAACTATACAAAGTAACAATTATTACTTTGTTGCAAATTAAAATTAACCTTTATTGACTTTCCCACATATCTTAATTCCTATTTAATTTATCCTGTGATTTTGCATGACAAGGATTACATGACAAATGATCATGAATCATCTTAAATGTTTTAGGTCTTTTTAAAATCATGGAGTAGCAGTCAATTTATTTAGTTATTTTTTATTGGGGTGTAGTTGCTTTACAATGTTGTGTTAGTTTCTGCTGTACAACGAAGTGAATCAGCTATATGTATACATATATTCCCTCCCTCTTGGACCTCCCTCTCAACCCCCGCATCCCACCCATCTAGGTCATTTTTAATGGCTTGTATATACTTCACTAGGAAACAACAGGGAAATTATTTTTAGCATTATTGGATCATATGAATGTAACTTGCTTCATGCTTAGATCCAATAGTTCAAGGGAAGTTAGCAGTGCTTTTATCTCTGTTTTTTGTAGGTCTGTTTGCCTCTGTTTGACTTTATTCTCTAAGAATTTCTCAACACCTGGGAAGAATGATAACTCTTTGCAACCCAAGAAACATTCCAAGGGCTTAATGAATCAATTGCTTAAAATAGTTTATCTTTCTCTGCTACTACACACTGAAATTTTCTCATTGAACTTGCTTGGTTAATATACCCAGTCCTGAGCCCAATACTGTGGCCAAGAGGATAAGTTGTATACTTGATTGACATGACATTACCCCTGTGATCTGGGAAAGACAGATCATTGTGATTTATAGCCACGGGTCTGGGTCATATATCTTATCTCTGTGGCCTGGGAAGGGCATGCCACTGTGACCTTCAACTATAGGGAATGAAGGATTGCAGGTAATGAAAATACATCAGTCCTGCCTATGAAGACTGGAGTGTTGATATCAAAGATAGCATATGGGAAAGTTTTAAGATCAGATGAAAACCATTAGTATCATAATTCAAAATGGTCAATGGTCAGATGATTCAATGGCAGGTGAGATTAAGGGTAATTCAGGAAACAGATAATATAAAGTCTTATGTTATATATAACAATCTTGCATATGTTTGGAGTAGCACTTTAAATCTTCCAAAGCTTAATTCACTCTTCCTTCTGATATTTTCCTTCATATAGGAAGTTTACTCAACTTTCAGATAAATTAAAAAAATAAAGTGTGTGCATGTGCATGTGTGTGTATGTATGTACGTATATATAAGCTAATATAAATCAGCATGGTATGCATATAGGCAAACACATACTAAGTGAGATTATGGCTTTTTTTAACCTCCAACAGCACAGTATCTAGCACATAGAAGATACTCAATAATTTTTCAGTGAAGCATTCTTGAATAAATAAATCATAAAATGTTCCATACATGACCATGAACTGCAAAGAGTATTTCCAATGTATTCATTCTTATATGCAGTAGCTTCTTATATGCTGTAAAACTGTCTTTTTTTAAGCAAGAAGCTAAATCCCAAAAGGTGATAAACTTTAAAATTCTTTCTAATACTTCTTTTCTCATTTTTCTTTATTCATTTTTAAATTTGGAATTTAAAATAAAATATTTTGCATGTTAAATTATTAATAAAAGATCAAAAGCAAGATTTAAAACATATATGTACTCTGTTTAATTATATTTTTCTTCTATTTCTCTTCTTTCTATCTCCTTTATTTGTGAGAGGAGAAACCAACTCTTCTTTTAACTTATTGTTAAGTCCTAGTGTATTCAGAATAAACTACATTTGCATCATTTTATTGAATACATTCACCTTATATAAATTCATTCATTTTATATAAATACTTTGTGACAATTGTTTAACCTCCCTAAATTGTTTTGTACAGACACAAAACACGACTGTTTAACTTGATGTTCCCATTGCTACCAAAATATTTGGCAGCCATGACAGGATGCAATTTGTTTTGTTCCACGTACTGGTGACTAAGATGGTCTGATGTTACATGAAATTTCTAATGTTCTAATTTCTGATACATGTGTTTTACACCAACTGCCAGGCATAGGTCACTAGATATTATGAGTATGAGGTAATAAAATGAAATGAAAAAAATGGAAGTGATATAGTTTCTCTATACTGGGTAGTACAAAATCACAATAATCATTTTATATTTTTCAATGGAGGGGTCGTATAAATCAGACCACATATTAAAATGCCAAAATTTTATTGTCAAAGAATTCAGTAGAAATTAATTAATTTTATCAGAGGGACATGTGACCATGTTACCCTGAAAGATCTCTTTCTCAATTGCAAACTACATTCAAAAAGGAAAAAAAGCAAAGAAATTTCTTGTTTATAAAACTTAATTTCCCATGAAAACATTTTTAGAAGTAATATTTTCATTATGTTCATTATTTATAAGTGCCTGACATTGCAATAAAACATTAGATATGTTTATGATTGCAAACAAATATGTGACCAATTTTCTTTACATTGCATGGAAGAAAAGAGGTCATTTCTCTAGTCTGAACAGATTTAGCCCACTTGCTATCCTATTCCTTCAAAATGTAATATTTTGAGTCTCTATGTTCAGGATATAGATCTGTCACTAATACACGTGTGACTAGTACATTGCTTCTGATGTGACCTTCTTCTAAAGAAACCATTCCCATACACTGTCAGACATCCTTTCTCAGCAGTCTCAAGATATGGACTCATTTGGCAAAAGGCTTTATTGTGGGGAACTTTGCACATTGTTCTCATCACTCTTAAGGCATTTCAAAGCCTGCACAACTATAAGTTTGTTTTACCTCCTTTCTTCTCCCCCAGTAAAGATTAGCTGAGGTCCAGGGAGTATTATAAGCCTGATAAAGCTTTGAGTGCTTTTACACTGAACTTGGAATGAGTTCAAATACCTCTAACTTCAACTCATCAAACTTAAAGTATCACAGAAAACTCAAGTGATTCAAAAATCCTCAACCACCTTCAGGACTGAAGCACTCATTCCTCCAGCTGCTGGGAGTGCAGTCTCTCAGCTGACTCTCTCTGAAGAAATTACTCTAAGTTTTAGAGAACCACCTTAGCAAGATTATGTGTCCTTCTGGAAATGCAGCCCTTGTCCAATGACTGGCCAACAGAGGGGTGGTGAGACAGGTTGGGGTGAGGAACTGGTATAAAGCTTATTTTCTTTCCCTCCATTCATGACAGTGCTAAAGGGTTATCTTAGCGCTAGCAGGATTGTCTGAGGTCTTCACTGCAATGGCATGCAATTCTAATTATTCCTCTGTTCGGTCCTGTTCTTTTACTGTTCCATAGATGTTATTCCTGAAAGCAATAAGCTTCTTGCATATGAATTTCTGTATCAGAGCCTATTTCCCAGAGAAGCTGACTAGCAACACAACTTATTTAATGTAAGAATGTGCAATTCCACTTCTTCACAAAACCTTGAAATTAATGAAGAAAAATTCCTATCACTAGTTTCAGTATATAAAATTATAGTGCACAGAATGAAATTTTTTGGCCATTTTGGGTGGTACTGTCACAGGCACTAAGTGTACATTTATTTCCTTGATTCACTTTTAAATTATAATTCTAAGCCTTCAAAATAAAGAACTAATGTTGATGCTTTTTCTTTATAATTGATTAATGCTCTTGTGTGTGTGTTTGTGTGTGTGTCTGAAGATGGGAAGTGAGGTTTAAAATAACAGCTCTAAGTCATACAGTATTAAATTCAATTATGACATCCATTTTCAGCATGTGCCTTATAAGTGTTCCTTTCATTTTACTAATTTTTTCATTTTATTTTTAAAGTTAAAGAGAAGTTTAAAAAATATTTGAGGGCTTAGTGACTCCTTTCCCCTGGTTCAGTTGTGAGCAATTTTTTTCCCTATCCATTCTGTGTTTCTCATTCTGAAGGCTTCTTTCAAATGTTAACAAATTGGTTCCAGGAAGGTACTAATTTACCATCCCATCAGCAATGTAGGAGAGTGTTCATTTTACAATGTTAACTACATGCCGTATTATCTTGTTTCTATTTTTCCTTTGTCAGCACAGTGGATGCAATGCAATATATCTAAATGTTTACCTGTCTAAAAGTAACTATTCAAATTGGAAAATATTTGTACATTGGCATCTAACAAAATGATGGAATGACCCCTGGGCCCCTGCCACAATATAAATTAGTGTAAAAATTGTTCCTAAGCGACACCTGGGTTAGTGTCTTGTAGTTGCTCAAAGGAGGGCAGATCAACCCCAAATCCAAAATTTGGTTCAGATATTGAGATAGATGATGCACCCAAGTACCAAGAGGTATAAAGAGATTTATTACTATTATTATTAAGTTTTCTTAGCACAGCAAGGCAGTCTTACACAAAGGTACAAAAATGACTTATTTGAACAAGGAGGGATAAATAATTTCGAGTTCTATAGTGGCTAGGGAGTGACTTCCAGTTTAATGTTCCCACTCATGGTCCTGGATTTTGTGTGGTTTGAACTTTTCATCAGAGCTAATGGAGGGAGCCAGTGGATTTTTAAATGGGCTTGCTAAGGTTTGGGGCAAGAGGTACATAAAGAAGTCTTGGGCTTGCAAGATGTCAGCAGTCACACATCAAAAATGAAATCAGCCTCTTTATTACAGTTAAGAATAAAGGAAATGAAATAACAATTGCTAGAAGTAGAGAAGGAATTCAAAACCAAAGAGGAAAGAACAAACTGACATCCTGATAAGAGCATGCGTTTGAGTCATCTGATTGACTGAGACCGTGGGATGACTTTATCTCCTTAACTAAAAAAAATGGGAGTGACATTCCTGAAACTTTGAAGTGCTGCCACACAACTTAAAAAGAAATTAGCATACACATATGGTTAATTAATCTATGACAAAGGAGGCAAGGATATACAATGGAGAAAAGAGAGTCTCTTCAATAAGTGGTGCCGGGAAAACTGGACAGCTACACGTAAAAGAATGAAATCAGAACATTCTCTAACACCATATACAAAAACTCAGAGTGGATTAAAGACCTGAATGTAAGATCAGAAACCATAAAACTAAAAGAAAACATAGGCAGAACACTCTTTGACATAAATTGTAGCAATATTTTTTTGGATCTGTCTCCTAAAGCAAAGGAAATAAAAGCAAAAATAAACAAATGGGACAAAATTAAACTTAAAAGCTTTTGCACAGCAAAGGAAACCATTGATAAAATGAAAAGACAACTTACTGAATGGGAGAAAATATTTACAAATGATATGGCCAACAAGGGGTTAATATCCAAAATATATAAACAGTTCATACAACTCAACATCAAAAAACAAACAATTTGATTAAAACATGGGCAGAAGACCTGAATAAACATTTTTCCAAAGAGGAAATGCAGATGTCCAACAAGCACATGAAGAGATGCTCAACATTGCTAATCATCAGGGAAATGAAAATCAAAACCACAATGAGATATCATCTCACACCTCTCATAATGGTTATCATCAAAAAGAACACAAATAACAATTGTTGGTGAGGACGTGGATACACCATTGGTGGGAATGTAAACAGGTAAAGCCACTGTGGAAAACGGTATGGAGTTTTCTAAAGAAAACCCAAAATAGAACTACTGTATGACCCAGCAATTCCACTCCTGGATATCCAAAAAAACTGAAAACACTAATTTGAAAAGATACATGCACCCTAACGTTCATGAGAGCATTATTAACAATAGTCAAGATATGGAAGCAACCTAAGTGTCCATCAACATATGAATGGATAAAGAAGATATATTATATATATATACAATGGAATACTACTAAGACATTAAAAAGGAATGAAATTTTGCCATTTGCAGCAACATGGAAGGACTTGGAGAGTATTATGCTAAGTGAAATAAGTCAGATAGAGAAAGACAATTAATGTATGATATCACTTATATGTGGAGTTTAAAAAATACAACAAACTAGTGAATATAACAAAAAGAAGCAGACTCACAGATATAGGGAACAAACCAGTGGTTACCAGTGGGGTGAGAGAAGCAGGGAGGGACAATATAGGGGTAAGGGATTAAGAGATACAAACAATTATGTATAAAATAAGCTGCAAGGGTATATCGTACAACACAGGGAATATAGCCAATATTTTATAATAACTATAAATGGAGTATAACCTTTAAAAATTGTGAATCAGTATATTGTACACCTGCAACCTATATAAAACTGTACATCAACTATACCTCAATAAAAAATTAGTTTGTTGAGAAAGAAAAAAAAATAAATTAGCAAATGAAGCTACATCCTCAACCTGCCTTTAGCTAGAGGGATGACAATAATGTTTGTCATCTATCTGTGACATTGAGTTTTTAAAACTTACTCCTTTGAGAGAAATTAAAGCCTTAAATCTGAAACAATTATGAATTTTACAGTCAGAGTTCAGAATTTATACCATAAAGACAGTGCTGGAATACAGCCAAAGAATTACTGTAAAAACTGATTAAGGAATTATGAAGTTTCTTGGACTATGACAGAAGCAAGCAAAATACCATCTTGTAGAAACACACCTACAACTGAAAAATAAGGAAACTGTAAGTGAATAAAATGACTTCTGATGAGATGAGCTTATCTTAAATGATTTAAAACAATATCAAGAAATAAATCTATAAAAAAGCAAGAATAAAAACCAAAATAATTAGGATTCATAGAAGAATTTAGAATGAATATAATACTAGAATGCTTAAAATTATAAAAAGATAAAAAATAGAACCTCAAAGAAATCAATTTAATGAAAAGTGCAGTTATTTTAAAAGAGAAATTATAAAACAAATAAAATATATTTGTCAAAATTAAAAATATAGTTAGCAGTCATGGTAAATGTGGCAAGATGAAACCTCTATTGTAAAGATACTTAAAAATACATTGACCTCCTTATGAGAAGATTTTCTGAGACAAGTTTCCTGCTATGAAATATATTTTTTTCCAAGATTTCTTTTTTTTTAATTGACCATTTGGGATATTTATTAATGAAGATCAACCATCCAAAGATCAGTCCTCAATGTGCATTTCTATGATTTTAAGAGTTGGTCCTTCCAAGTCCTGATTACCATCTTTTTTCCCCTTTTATTATTACTTATTTTATTATATTTATTATATAATATACATAATTATATATTATAATATAATATATATTTATTATATTATTTATTTTATTATTATTTATTTATTATTATTATTTATTTATTTAATTCTGCTGCTTCCGAAGTAGATTGTCCATCACTACCTCTAGTACAGTTTTGATTTTAACTTCTGAACTGATATTCTTAAATATAGCATCTTTTTCAGTCTAATTTTTGAACTGCCTTATAATATTTCTAATGCATTTTTATAATGTAATATATACCCCTTAACTTAACTACCACATCCATTCCAAATTACTTTGCTTAATAGTAAAGCCTTCGAACTATATTAATACTAGCTAGCAAACTCCTGTCCCACAGTCCCCAACAGTATTTTTTATCTCAAAGAAAATTTGTAACTGTTTCCTGAACAAAGACAATTTCTATGTCTGGAAATTTATGCTTATTAATTTTCCCATGCAGAAATTTTTTTGACATTATAAATTATTTCCATAATTTATTCTGGAATATTTAATTTTCTTTATGTTTCTATTGTATTTTTTGTTAGTCTCATAAAATTGATATGTTATATTCACTTGTTCAAGCTTGTTAAGAGTATCTTAACTTTACCTTTGTATACCACACTATATCTAAAAAAAGGAAGAGGCACTTAATGGATACCTATTGAATTTATGAATTCCTATGTAAGAATAAGTAAATAAAATGGCCATTTGAGTCATGAATAAGCAAAAATAATAAGATTATTCAAAATAATTTTTAGTAACAATACTTTGAAAAAGAGGTACTAAGGTCTCTAATAGATAAAGTAGAAAGCACACAAGAATAGATGGGCAATGTAAGCAGATAGATGGAAATCCTAAAAAAAGACCAAAGGAAATGTTAGAGATAAAAAACAGTGTGACAGAAATAAAGAATGCCTTTGATGGTACACTTGAAACTGCTCATTAATACACTGAACATGGCTGAGGAAGGAATCTCTGAGCTAGAAGATCTATCAAAGAATCTTCAAAATCAAAAAGGAAAGAAAACAGACTGAAAAAAAATAACAGAATAGCCAAAGACTGTGGGATAACTACAAAAGCTGTAGCATACATATGAGAATGTCAGAAAAAGAACATAATGAAATAATAATGACTGATAATTTCCCCAAATCAATGTCAATTCCACACCACAGATCTAGGAAGCTAAGAGCACACCAAACAGGATAAATGTCAAAAAAGTTACACCTAGATGTATCATTTCCAAATACAGAAAATTGGAAATAAAGAAAAAATCTAGAAAGAAGATAGAGGGAAAAAACATCTTTCCTATAGAAGAACAGAGATAAGAATTACAACAAACTTCTTCTCAGAAACCATGCAAGCAAGAAGACACTGCAGTGAAATATTTAAAGTGTTGAGAGAATAAAACACCAACCTAGAAAGAATTATGTACACTGTGAAATTACCCTTCAAAAATGAAAAAAAGAAATAAAGACTTTCTCAGATGAACAAAAAGTGAAATTTGTTGCCAGTAGACCTTCCTTGCAAGGAATGTTAAAAGAAGTCCTTTAGAAAGAAGGAAAATAACATAGGTCAGAAACTAGGATCTACATAAGTATGGGAAAGCATCAAAGAAGGAGTAAGTAAAGGTAAAATGAAAACTTTTTATTTATTTTTTTATTCTTAGTTGACCTAACAGATAACAGTTTGTTCAAAATAATAGCAATGTATTAGATTGTGTATGTTTATGTATAAAGGTATCTATATATATTATATGTATGCTTATGCATTACATATACCTATATGTACATATACATACTTATATATTATATATATATCAGTATTCATGTATGCTTAAATATAAGTGAAATGAATGACAGCAATGACACAAGGGACTGGATGGAGGAATTAGTATTATTTTGTTATTAAAATGTACCCACACTACCTGCGAAGTGGTATAGTATTATTGGGTTGGCCAAAAGGTTCATTCGGTTTTTTCCATAAGATGGCTCTAGTAGCACTTAGCTGTCTTTAACTTCATTCAAAACAATTTTGTTAGATTGCATTGTGACAGCTGTCATATCAATGTGCATTTTAAAAGAAACATTAAAAGTGGAGAATTTTTATGTAACCATTTTAATATTGAAGATGGAAGAAAAAAAGCAATATTTTTGGCATGTTATGCTTTATTATTTCAAGAAAGGTAAAAATGCAACTGAAATGCAGAAAAAGATGTGTGTAGTGTATGGAGAAGGTGCTATGACTGGTTGAACGTGTCAAAAGTGGTTTATGAAGTTTCGTGCTGGAGATTTCTTGCTGGACGATGCTCCACAGTTGGGTAGACAAGTTGAAGTTGATAGCGATCAAATCAAGATATTAATTGAGAACAATCAACGTTATACCACGTGAGAGATAGCTGACATACTCAAAATATCCAAATCAAGCGTTGAAAATTATTTGCACCAGCTTGGTTATGTTAATCGCTTTGATGTTTGGGTTCCACATAAATTAGGTGAAAAAAACCTTCTTGATCATATTTCTGCATGCGATTCTCTACTTAAAAGTAATGAAAATGTTCCATTTTTAAAACAAATTGTGATGGTCAATGAAAATTGGATACTGTACAATAATGTGGAATGGAAGAGATAGTGGGGCAAGGGAAATGAACCACCACCAGACACACCAAAGACTGGTCTTCATCCAAAGAAGGTGATGTTGTGTATATGGTGGGATTGGAAGAGAGTCCTCTATTATGAGCTCCTTCTGGTAAACAAAACAATTAATTCCAACAAGTACTGCTCCCAATTAGACCAAGTGAAAGCAGCACTCAACGAAAAGCATCCAGAATTAGTAAACAGAAAATGCATAATCTTCCACCAGGATAGCGCAAGACTGCATGTTTCTTTGATGACCAGGCAAAAACTGTTACAGCTTGGCTGGAAAGTTCTGATTCATCCACCATATTCATCAGACATAGCACCTTCAGGTTTCCATTTATTTTGGTCTTTACAAAATTCCCTTAATGGGAAAAATGTCAATTCCCTGGAAGACTGTAAAAGGTACCTGGAACAGTTCTTTGCTCACAAAGATAAAAAGTCTTGGGAAGATGGAATTATGAAGTTGCCTGAAAAGTGGCAGAAGATAGTAGAACATAATGGTGAATATGTTGTTCAATAAAGTTCTTGGTGAAAATGAAAAATATGTCTTTTATTTTTACTTAAAAACCTAAGGAACTTTTGGCCAATCCTATATTTGAAAGTAGACTCAGATTAACTATAAATGTGTATTGCAAACTCTTGGGATGCCACTACAAAAACTAAAAAAGAAGTGAAACTAATATGCTAAGAAGAGAGAGAAAATGGTTTATATAAAGTGCTCAATTAAAACCACTTAAGGTTGGGCTTCCCTGGTGGCGCAGTGGTTGAGAATCTGCCTGCCAATGCAGGGGACACGGGTTCGAGCCCTGGTCTGGGAAGATCCCATATGCCACGGAGCAGCTGGGCCTGTGAGCCACAATTACTGAGCCTGCGCGTCTGGAGCCTGTGCTCCGCAACAAGAGAGGCTGCGACAGTGAGAGGCCCGCGTGCCGCGATGAAGAGTGGCCCCCACTTGCCACAACTAGAGAAAAGCCCTTGCACAGAAACGAAGACCCAACACAGCCATAAATGAAAATAAATAAATAAATAAAACCACTTAAGGCAGAAAAAGAGTGAAAGACAAAAAAAAAAAGAGTGCAAGAGTGCAAGAACAATAAATAGAAAGCAATAATCAATATGGTAAACATTAATTCAACTATATCAAAAAACTTTGAATGTCAATGGTCTAAATGAACCAATTAAAAGACAAAGATTGCAAAAGTATATCAAAAAACAAGACCTAACTACATGTGTGGACAAAAAAAAATCCACTTTACTTGTAAAGACAGATACAGATTAAAAGAAAATGGATGGATAAAAGTTTACTATACTAACAATAATCAAAGAAAACAGGAGTAGCCATATTAATACCACACAGAGCAGACATCAAAGCAAGGAAAGTTATCAGAGATAAAGAAGGACATTACATGATGATAAAGGGGCCGATTCTTCAAGAACACATAACAATCCTTAACGTGTGTGGACCTAACAAAAGAATGTCAAACTATGAAGCAAACACTAATAGTATTACAAAGAGAAATAGAAGAATCCACTATCATAGTTGGAGACTTTAATATCCCTCTATTCAAAAAGAAAAGATCCAGAAATGGACAGAATATCAGTAAGGACACAGTTTAACTCAAAAAAGCTGTCAGTCAACTAAATATAATTGACATCTATAGACTTCTTCATCCAACAACAGCAGAACACACATTCTTCTCAAGCTCACATGGAATATTCACCAAAATAGACCACATTGTGATCCATAAACACACCTTAACAAATTAAAAAAAATAGAAATCATACAATGTCTGCTCTCAGACCACAAAGGAATTAAACTAAAAATCACTAACAGAAAGAAAATTGAAAATCCCAAAATATGAGGAGATTAAGCAACACATTTCTAAATAACATCTGGGTCAAAAATGATCTCAAAAGAAAAATTTGAAAATTGGAAGTAAATTAAAATGGAAACCAAATTTATTAATATTTGAGGAGATTCTACAAAAGCAGTGCTTAGAGGGAAATTTATAACATTGAATACATATATTAGAAAAGGACAAAGATCTAATTAATGATCTAATTTTCCACCTTAAGAAACTGGATAAAGAAGAGAAATTAAATCCAAAGTAAGCAGAGGAAAAGAACTAACCTAAATTAGAGCAGAAATCAAAGAAAATGAAAAAAGGAAAATAGAGAAAAATCAATGAAACCAAAAGACATTTCTTTGAAAAGACCAATAAAATAAATAAGCCTCTACCATGCTAACTAAGAGAAAGAGAGAAAACACAAATTACTAATATCAGAAATGAATGAGAAAACATCCCTATAGATCCTATGGACACTAAAAATATAACTTAAGAACATATGAACAACTTTATGCCCACAACTTTGCTAACCTAGTGAAATGAACCAATTCCCTGAAAGACACATTCTGCCAAAACTCATAAAGAATAAATGGATGATCTGAATAGGCCTGTATCATTAGAGAAATTGAATCAAGAATTAAAAAGCTGGGGCTTCCCTGGTGGCGCAGTGGCTGAGAATCTGCCTGCCAATGCAGGGGACACGGGTTCAAGCCCTGGTATGGGAAGATCCCACATGCCGCGGAGCAACTAGGCCCATGAGCCACAACTACTGAGCCTGCGCGTCTGGAGCCTGTGCTCCACAACAAGAGAGGCCGCCATAGTGAGAGGCCCGCGCACAGCGATGAGGAGTGGCCCCCGCTAGCCACACTAGAGAAAAGCCCTCGCACAGAAACGAAGACCCAACACAACCAAAAAATTAAAAATTAATTAATTAATTAATTAATTTAAAAAAAGAATTAATAAGCTTTCAAAACAGAAAGCACCAGGCCAGATGAGTTCACTGGTGAATACTACCAAACATTGAAGTAAGAAATTGTGCCAATTCTGTACAATCTCTTTAGAGGATAGAAGCAGAAGAAATAATTTGTAACTCATTCTATGAGGCCAACATTACCCCAATACCAAAACCCCACAAAGATATTACAGGAAAAGGAAGTTACAGACCAATATTTCTCATGAAGATAGATGCAAAAGTCCTCAACAAAATATAAACAAATTTAATCCAATAATGTATATAAAGAATTGTACACTACAAACACATGGGATTTTTCCCAGGTATGCAAGGCTGATTCAACATTCAAAAATCAATTATGTGATTCATATTAGTAACAGGCTAAAAAAGAAAAATTACATGATTGTATCAATAGATGCAGAAAAAAACTTTTGACAAAACCAACACTCATTCACAATAAAAACTCGGTAAACTAGAACTTGGGAACTGCCTCAACCTGATAAAAATAAATCTACAAAAAAATCTACAGCTTATATCATACTCAATGGTGAGAAACTCAAAGCTTTCCCACTAAGGTCAGGTACAAGGAAAGGATGTTTCCTCTCAGCACTTCTTTTTCAGCATCATACTGGAAGTACTAACAATGTGATGAGACAAGTAGAGGGAATATAGATGGGAAAGGAAGAAATAAAACTGTATTTATTTATAGAGGACATGATCATCTACATAGAAAATTTTAAAAGTTGACAATAAGACTCTTGAAATTAGTAAGCAATTATAGTAAGGTTGTAGGATATAAGGTTAATATACAAAAGGCAATCACTTTCTTATATACCAGCAACGAACAAGTGGAATTTGAAATTTAAAACACAATACTATTTATATCAGTACCCCCAAAATGAAATAGGTATAATTCTAACAAAATATGTACAGGCTCTATATGAGGAAAACAGCAATGAACAAGTGGAATTTGAAATTTAAAACACAATACTATTTATATCAGTACCCACAAAATGAAATAAGTATAATTCTAACCAAATATGTACAGGTTCTATATGAGGAAAACTGAAACTCTGCTGAGTGAAATGAAAAGGAATTAATAAATGGAGAGATATCCCATGCTCATGAATAGGAAAACTCAATATTTTTGCTGTCATAAAAGACCTGCATTAGTACAGAAGTCACCTCTTATCTGCAGTTTTGCTTCCCACAGTTTGAGTTACCTACAGTCAACTGCAGTCAGAAACTATTAAATGAAAAATTCCAGAAATTAAAAAATCATAAGTTTTAAATTGCACCCCATTCTGAGTAGCATGATGAAATCACATGCCTGCCCACACTGTCCTGTCCAGTACGTGAATCATCCCTTTGTCCAACATATCAACATTGTATATACTATTCACCTGTTAGTATAGGATAAAACCAGACATGGTATATAGAGGGTTCGATACCATCCATAGTTTCAGGTATCCACTGGGGGTATTGAAACATATCCCCCAGGGGTAAGGGGGAATTACCATACCTGTTTTTTGCTAACTGAAAGAAATCCAAAGAGGATTTTCACTTTTACAAAAAAAGTCATTACCTTACTAATGTAGGTCTTTCTTAAGAGCAAAGTGACAGAAGGCAAATTTTTGAAAAGTGGTGGATATTCTTTGCTTTATGCCTTTTTTGGCTTATGAAAGGTTTCATAGGAACATTTTACTTTTGGATAGTGGGGGAGACCTGTATAGGCAATAAAATAGTCACACAGAATGTCAGAATTATTGCCTTCTCTTTGGTTATGAAGTTCAGAAAAATCACAGGATTGTATCATTACATTATCTAAATTAAATAGATTTTTCTTTTTTGTATTTTTGCTTATTTTGTGAGTGATTGGCATCATATTTATTTTTTAAAGATTTGTTTTATTATTTTTTAAACATTCTGCTTAGTTTACTTTACATATACCTTAGGGTTAATGTGTGTAAATATAAACTGATATGCATAATATAATTTTATCATATTAATATACTATTTTTCTTAAGTTTTACAATTATGGGCCATAATAGACCAAAAACTAAAATATTCTTCTGCCAAGATCATATGAAGATGAAAAGTAAAACAACTCCGTTTAGAAATTAAATACTATGGTTTTCAAGGAGCATCAAATTTCCTCATTATCATACTGGGCATTTTTCAACTTCATTTTTTACTACTCACACCTATCAAAGTATATTATTTGATATGTTTTATACACAAATCATTTAAAATTTTTCATGTCACTTTTCCATCCAGTTGAAGTGTAATTTTCTGAAGTTTTAGGCATATATATATATATATATATATATATATATATATATGTTTGTATATATGTAAATATATGTGTATCCGTTTCCATAGGTGTTCATATTTTATTTTATGTAAATTTTTGTTATAAAATATGAACTTATTTAATAAATGAAGTTTGAGAAATCATGGTCTTCTCCAACATAAATTATTCTGTAACAGATTTTTTAAACTATTACACACTGCCAAAGTAATAATATCACTAATGCAATAAGGTTGTAAATCTGGGTCAAGATTATCAGACACGAATATATTTGACAAGGCGTTGAAGCAAGTTCAGAATGTCAACTGTATTTCTTAATTTTTTCTCTCTCTCCTTATTTATCTTTTGTTTTTCACTCTGAGCAAACTGTAAAATCTATCTGGCCTCTTTTTCTGTCATATATCATAGCTACATAATTGCACAAAAGCATTTGTTTAGAAAATCCATAATATATCTCCAAACATATGATAGAATCTTAAAAGTTTGAGACAAAAAATCTTCAATTCTTCATGCATTTTTACCAGTTCTGTTTGCTATTTAAATTAAAATATATATCATGTAATGAAAAGAAGTTGTTTCTATATTTAGGTGTTTAAAAACTTTAAAGATCTTAGTCAGACCTGTTATTATAAATAAAGAGCTCACATGCATACCAGAGATTAATGTTATTTTAAAAAGATGAAGCATTACATTGGGTTATAATACAAATTACATAGGTATTTATAAAATATTGGTTTATATATTTTGTTTAAGTAAATGTAAGCAATGTTCTCCTTCTAGGTTACCCATTACAAATGTTCCACTTAATATTATGTTAAGATTCCTAAAATTATTCCATAGACTCAAAGAGATATTAGAAAAGTTAACGTTATGCCACCACTAACATTACGTTAAATGTCTTCAGTGATGTGATCATTTTTAAAGAAATAATGCTAATTTACATACAAGAATAGCTATCAGAATTCCTCTGGTCCTAGTCTTCACATATCCAACACTGCTTTTTGAAAGAAGACAAAAACTCTCATTTCTGATGTCTCCTCTTGTTTACGTTTGAATTATCAAATGTTCTAAATATTGACTTGTTTAGTAAATAGAAAAGTCCATTTTTATTTCAAGGCATCTATATTTTACTTTACTCTTGCACAATCAGTAATAAGACAGTTATCACTGGCTCTTCATGTACAAATTAACATTCAGAAAATTCTACCAGGATCTAGGAGAATGTCCAAAATACAAAATGACCTGAACTTTTACATGCGATGTTGCAACAGAACAGTTGCATTATTATAAAGAAGTTGTATTTGTATTTCTTTAATAGATAGGGAAACATATACTCAGACTTCATACTCCAGGTGACACAGCAGATAATTATCAATTATTAGACTCAAGATATTCCATATAGGTTGATCTTGGTGTAAAACTATGGTTTCACAAAGCACATATGGTTTTGTAATACACTTTTCTATTTTCATTAAACTAATCTCATTCTTCTGCTTAATGTCTCTTTGTAGTAGTAATTAGTCTTTTCCCCAGATATTTCATTGTTTTTTCTCACTGTTTAGGTATTAATGTCTGGTATTAATTAGGAACTTGATTTCATAAATGCTTTCATGATGATCAGGAAATAAAGTTCTTAATTGTCTGTAAGAAGAGTCTCAGTCATGGGAGCAAATTCAACAAACTTTGAGTGATATGTTCAGGGTAGCAACTATAAGCAAGTACAAATAGAAAGTAGTGTTCTCAGTTGTACAATGTGTTAATGTACAGAATTTGACTAAAATCTTTCTGAAAGGAAGGTCTACTGAGAGATTGGTGCACGTGTTAAGAGACTTGACTTAAGATACCTATAAAAACAGAGTGTGTGTGACTGTGTATGTGTGTGTGTGAGTGTGTGTATTTAACTTAAAACATGCAGACAGAATCTAAACATCCTTCCTTATGTTTATTGGCAGTAATAAAGGCACAAAATACACTAAAATCAACAACAGGATTTTAGGCAACAATATGTTGATGTGATGCCATAAATAGTTACATGTGACAATAGCAATTCAGAAGAGTCTTTAATCTTAAAGTGAAGAGGTCTGGATATCAATTTGTATTGCTATATAGTTAAGAAAGTATGATATTCTAAGGATAAATGTATGATATTATATGGTAGTTTAAAGAATTGAAGGATATTTATTGGGCTGCAGTTTTTTTGTTTGGTTTTTTCCCTAGATTTTGTGGAGGGCATTTCTTAAATTGACATGTCCTATAAATAGGAAATGTGGCAAAATATTCCTGGTGGATAGTAGCTTGATTTTTTTTAATTTCCTTAATTATCTACATGACAGTTATCTGGACTGTGATCTAAAAAAGTTACTACCATATTTAAAGCACATACATTAAACTCAGTTCTATTAAGATTTTAACTGTCTTGTTTCAAGTTATGGAACACTTTTAAAAATAATGTTCTACCATTCAGTTGTTGAATTCATTTTTTCTGTCAAAAAACAGATTAAAATTTCCTATCTGAAACTGACATAATAGTAAGGTTATTGATTTATGGTTTAAAATTTAACAAGTTACAGTAAAGTTGATTTGGGTATGACATTTGCACTAGAAGAACAAGTTGTAGATAAGCTAATCTCAGTGGCATTATGTCCCATATCTTCAGTAGAATTGCATGAACATCTCAATAAAATTAAGAATCAGTGCACATTTAGTTAGGACAACAAATGATTTTCACATAATTTTTCATATGCTTTCTTAGAAATGTAATTAATGTTTATTTTTTTCTGCAGTAAATGTGATGACAGCATTTGAATGGCTACCGTATTTGTAGAATTGTGATATTGCTGTCTGATCACAGTGGGAGTTTAATATATTTTGTTATAATTTTATAACATTCTATGAATATTATTATTGATTAGTAGAGATTAACCTTGTTTAAGATTGTTTCCAGAAAACTCATGTTTAAAGAAAATGATTGTATATTTATGTACATTATCATTATATTTTCATATGTGCATCTATAAGAAAAGTAAATTTCAGCTAAAAGTAATAGAAATTACATTTATCATAGCTTCAAGGTATATTACACAACTTTCAATAAAGACTGTTAAGTATATACACATATAAATAATTTAACCATAAAAACATAAATATTTCAATATATACATATAATACACATGTATGTATAGATAATGCAATATTTTTCATGTTCTAAAACATAAAAGTTTCTAGGGAAATATTTTGGATTCCATACTGCTCTAAATTCTGAATAGGAAAGCTGAAATTGATATATTCTTTGTCTCTCAAAACAGTACAAACCATTATAAATAAAATTTTTTCTATGATTTTATAATAATTTTAGTAGGCACATTTTATTTGTAAATACTTAAAATCTTCAGGACTTTGAATCTTACGTATCTGTCCTTTCCACAAGCAAGCCCTGCCACTCTCTTTCTAGGTCACACCCATGTGGTCTCTGCTGTAGAAATTTAGAAAAAAGTTCGTAATGGTTTGCAAGGTGAAATGGTCAAAGGTTCAATTTAAACATAGTTTCATATGAATTAGACTCTTTTCAACAAAATTACCATATTTTTTCTTATATCTCTGGTCATGAATTATGTGTTCTCATGAAACATAACAAGAAGAGAGAAGCAAAGAATAACAATATCCACTCTGACAGGTAAGATTATATGTTTAGGTTGGACTAATCAGTGGAAAATATTTACTGAGCAAAAACTTTAAATTCCTTGAAATTCAAGGGCTACCAACCATACAAGATCTCGTAAAGTTATTTTAATAAAAGTATTTGCATGATAACATTTAATATGCTAATTATAAATAATTGTTACCTAATTACTAAACACCAAGACTTCAGACTTTGAGCAGACTCTCAGCTAGTAATTTACTAAGAAGTCACAGATATTCTCTTGAATTTTCATAGCTGTTGTCACATGCCCATTACTACAAAACAACACATTAGGAAAACAAATTTCATTGTGAGAATTTAGGCTGATGCTCAAAAATGTCATACATAATGACAGTTCAGATAAATGTAGATTTATATACTTTAAAGCTTTTGTGGGCCATCTGGGAAGAAGAGTTGGAGAAATAAATGAGAACTCCAATTAATTAAGAATATTTTATGTGACAGACCTTATACTAATAAATAGTTGTCTTCTACCCTCTCTGGGCAATAGAGTTAAATACAGATAATTATCTTTGGAAAGGATACTGATACCCCAGGACTATGAAGATTCTGATTCATTTTTTTCTCTATCTTGTATATGGTAATGTCTTTTCATCCTCACACTTACCTTATAATTGTGATATGCCTTGACTAAAGATGAATAAACTGAAGTTTAGAGAATAACTGTCTTATATGTAAAAAATACCAAGAAGCATTAAAGTTAGTTTTAAAATTCATGTCTGATTAACTTTTCATACATGTGTTCTTTTCATTTTGATTTATGAGACCAACATAACTATGAAAATACTTGAATCCACAGCCTCGCAGACCAAGCCCTATGGGGGTAATCACCTAAATATTTTCCCTCCATTTTGTGATTCTCATTGTGAATGACTTAAGGCTTTTCTAGTGGTAGTAATAGTCATCATCATTGCAGGTAAATTCTAGTATGTTTTTTCAATTTTGCTTTAAAGAAGTAGAACCAATTCTAGATTATTTATGTAATAATGTGAATTTTTTCCACTTTTACTCAAGTATAATTTCTTGAAGATGAGATAAATGGTGGCATTGTATTCATTTTACCAAAAACCTCAAATAAACTGTAGCCTCTTATTTATATCACAACTTCCAGAGTGAGTAACTATAACTGATAACATTGGGACAGTTACCTTTAATTGCAGTGATTGAACTTCCTGAAAACATTTTGATTTCTTCAAAATTCAGTATGCCCATGGAGTATGTAATACATTAAAATTATTAATCAGTGTAGAACAGATGAAGATGTACAGTTGAAGGAATGAACAGCTTCCAATACTCAAATTCTTATTTTCTCAAAATAGATTAGTTTAATCAAATAGCATTTCTAACTTCTTAGCCCTAAGGTTTGAGGGTCTGATTACCACATTTAAGTTTTAAATATTTCAAGGTGTTGTCGACTGAAAAAAAAATGCACAACGTGAGCGTTGTGAGTTAAGTTTTATTTGGGGCAAAATGAGGACTATAGCTTGGGAAGCAGCATTTCAGATAGTTCTGAGAAACTGCTCCAAGGAGGTAGGGGTGAAGGTCAGTATATATGTGATTTTGGCGAAGGGTTGTGGGGAGTCCATGCAATCAAGCACACATTTTTTTCAGAAAGTTGCTGTTATTCTCATGAAAGTTACTACTAGTCACAAGGAGCAGATGTCACCATGAATGATTTTAGTGCTCTTCTAGATATAAGGAGATGCAAGAATTGGGTTCATAAAATCTTCTCCTGAAAATATCTATCTGAAGGCCTGTTCTGCCAGTTTTTCCCAGAGCACAGAGTGCCTCATTCCTGACCTCCATCCTGAATTCGTTTCAGGGGGTGTTGAAGGTTAGCAGCTGCAGCAGCGTGTGATTTAATCCTTGTAGAAGTAGATGGCAAGTACCAATTTTTGGTTGGCAGTGTTAAGTTATAAACCAAAATAAATCTCAAATAAATGTAATTAGGGACATTTTTGGGATAATGGATGACAATCTAAGAAGGACCATGAGAATTAGATTATATGTTTTTGGAACATCAAATGCAAAATAAAGACTTCCTTAGGTGATCCTATGACCTCTTTGCTCCTTTTATTCTTCTAATGCTGTTTTTTAAATAATGCTGTTTTTGTTTGTTTATGTGTTGTTTTTCTCTGACTTTGCCATCTTCTACATGCCCTTCCCCTTTAATGAAAACTTTATGAATTTTAATGTCTCACTTACTTTCTCCTTTCACTTTGCCCAAAGCCATCATATAATATGTACAGTTATTTTGATTTTCCTAGCCTAAAATCACATATTATAATGCAGTGATATATTTTTATGAATTCACTTAAGTACTTTTTTTTTTTAACCCTTAAAACATGTTTTCATGTGCCAGGTTCACAGATACTCTTGCCTGAAAGCAAGAGGTAAGATACTGGCTTAGTCCCTAATAGTTGGCGGGTTCATAATAGTTGAATTTACACTACATCACATCCAAAATAAGATCATAGAAAAAAAACATGTGCTATTTGACACCTGCTGTAGTGATAATAGATTTTAGGCTGAGGAAAATTAAAAATCATTGTCTCATTTCTTTAGACAGGATTCCTTATGTCATAAGCAATTGTATAAATGCGGCAGTCAACCTGTACAATGTTTCCCTATCATAACAGTGTGGAATGTCATATTTACCATTAAAATTACTTCCAGGTGCAGATTTTGATTTTTGAACTATATTAAGGTCTCCGAACCATTTTAAAATTCTGGAACCTTTATTTAAATGTACACATTCAGGAATTTCTGTTTCTGCTAGGACATATGAAGAGCTTGGAATGCATCACTTCCACCCTTCTATCAATTAAAAAAAAGCTAAACAAACTGAAATCAACAACTCTTCTTAGATACATCAGAGAATTGAGGTTACATGACAAAAAGCCACCCCTAAAACTGGAGAGACAGGCAAATGCAGAGAATCACAGCTTATTAGGAACAAAAGATGTGGGAGCAGGAATGGGAAGGAAATTTAAATGGTAGTTGATGAACTATTGGTGGCTATGTGTGGAGTAGCTGGAGCGTTAAAAACGCCCAGGCATCCAATCTTAGCTGTCACTATAGTGATTTTTACTCAAGGCGTTCTTCCAGTTTCCCAGGGTGAAGATCTGAAAAACTTCCCTCATGCTTCCAGCAAGAAGAGGGGAAATTTGACTCATGTGGAATATTCTCATGTGGTGAATGTAGCCGCATGAGTGAGCCCAGGCAAGACCAATATAAAAACCATCCAGCCAAACTATGTCTTTGTGGGAAAAAATAAGTGATTATTGTTTGAGGTCACTAAGTCTTGGAATGGTTTCTCATGCAGCAAGAAGAAGCCAACATGTGTCCTCACCTCTCCTCTCTTTGAATCTTCTGGAGCATGAGCATTTTTTGACCTATAATCTGTTGTCTCAAGGAAAAAAATTCCTCCCTTCTTTATTTACTTAAGGTTTTATCAGTGGGTTTTGATTTTGCTTTATTCCTTTATGAAGTAATCTTTAAAGAAGTTTGAAGTGCACCCCCCAAAAAAACATTTAAATGACCTACACGTTGTTTTCTTAGTTTTTGAGTTTTTAAAGTTTGTACGGGTCTTTCAGAGATAGATTATTTACATAAAATTGAATTATTTTTGATGGAAATACTCACCAAAGAGATTTGCAATAAAAGGTTATATTACTTATACAGATAGTTCTCAACACACAATGGTTTTATTTATGATTTTTTTGACTTTATGACTTTACGAGGGTGCGAAGGTGACACACGTTCAGTAGAAACTGTATTTCAGAGTTTGAATTTCGATCTTTTCCCAGGCTGATGATATGTAGTATGATACTCTCTTGTAATGCTGAGCCACAGCTCCCAGTCAACCACACAATGGCAAGGGTACAAAACCAAAACACTTAACTATTATGCACCCACACAACCATTCTGTTTTTACCTTGCAGTATAGTACTCAATAAATTACATAAAATATTCAACACTTTATTATAAAATAAGCTTGTTAGATGATTTTGCCGAACTGTAGACCAGTGTAAGTATCCTGAGCATGTTTAAAGTAGGCCAAGCTAAGCTGTGATGTTTGATAGGTTAGGTGTATTAAATGCATTTTCAACTTACCATATTTTCAACCTATAATGGGTTTATTGGGATGTAACCCCATCATAAGTTGAAGAAGATCTGTATATAATTTAAATGCAAAAGATACATAAGTATTATTGCTAAAAACTTAGAACAAAGAACTTAAAACATTTTTCAAATTATTGTGTTTGAGCAAACAGAAATTCTAATTTTTTAGAAAATTTTTCAAACAAGATGGTAATTAGTAATTTTTTTTTTTTTTTTTTTTTTTTTTATAAATTTATTTATTTATTTTATTTATGGCTGTGTTGGGTCTTCGTTTCTGTGCAAGGGCTTTCTCTAGTTGCGGCAAGTGGGGGCCACTCTTCATCGCGGTGCGCGGGCCTCTCACTGTTGCGGCCTCTCTTGTTGCGGAGCACAGGCTCCAGACGCGCAGGCTCAGTAGTTGTGGCTCACGGGCCTAGTTGCTCCGCGGCATGTGGGATCTTCCCAGACCAGGGCTCGAACCCGCGTCCCCTGCATTAGCAGGCAGATTCTCAACCACTGCGCCACCAGGGAAGCCCATTAGTAATTTTTAATGTCAACAAGCAAGTTATTTGAAAATTACTTTGATGGCAACATTTGATTTTAATTTTTGAAACCCCAGAAAATTAATAGTTTGTTTTGTAGTAATATAAATTTTAAATCCAATGTGGCACACCTGATGTAGTTCCCAAAGGAAAATTGGCAACATTAACCACTTATATGCTTTTTTTTCATGTAAAATGTTTATGGTTATAATGAGTTTATTATGTTCTTTTAAATTTCTAGATTGTGGTAGATTTTGAGTCTATATTTCCCAAATAGGGAAAAGTACACTCTTTAGATTTGTCTAAAAGGCACAGTAAAATCAGAGAAATTTCAGAAGTTAAGAATATTAAAATGTATTCAATCACAAATTTTAAAAACAAGTCAATATTCTTTATTTTTATTAAAATATATAGGTTTTCAATTGGCATCTCTCTTACTGGAAGTTAGCAGTATACTTGTCTTGTGAGAATTGTATTCATATGTTTTTGTTTGTTTGTTTAATAGTTGTATGCATTTGTATGTATTAGGGTTGAGTTTTGCTAATTTTAAATTGGCATGGATACAATCTTATTTCATATATTATTTTGTGTGTTGTGCCTTTTGCTTCATGTAATATTTACAAAATTAATCCCTGTTTTTGCATGCATTTACATTTTTTAATTGAAGTATAGTTGATTTACAATGTTATATTAGTTTCAGGTGTACAACATAGTGATTCAATATTTTTGTATGTTATACTCCATTTAATGTTATTATACAATATTGGTTATAATTCCTTGCTATACATTATATCCTTGTATCTTATTTTTTTATACCTGCTTTGTACCTCTTTATCTCCTTTTAATATCTTGCCTGCCCCCCACCCCTCCTCACTGGTAACCAGTAGTTTGTTCTCTGTAACAATGAGTCTGTTTCTGTCTTGTTATATTTATTCATTTGTTTTATTTTTTTAGACTCCACAATTAAGTGAAAACATACAGCATTCGTCTTTGTCTGATTTACTTCAGTAACATAACACCTTCCAGCTCCATGCATGTTGCAAATGGCAAGATTCTGTTCTTTTTTATGTCTAAGTAATATTCGATTGTAAGCCACTTCTTTATTCATTCGTCTATTGTTGGACACTTAGGTTGCTTCCATATTTTGGTTGTTGAAAGTAATGCTCCTGTGAACACTGGGGATTGGGGTGTATATGTATTTTCAAATTAGTGTTTTTGTTTTCTGCAGATATTTAGCTAGGAGTGGAATTTCTGGATCATGTAGTAGCTCTATTTTCAGTTTTTTGAGGAACTTTTATACTCTTTTCAATAGTGACTCTACTAATTTACAATCCTACCAATAGTGTACAAGGGTTCCCTTTCCACCACATCCTTACTAACATTTATTATTTCCTGTCTTTTTGGTAATAGCATTCTGACAGGTGTGAGGTGATATCTCCTTGTGGCTTTGATTTGCCTTTCCCCTGATTAAATAAAATTTATATTTTAAGGCAGGATAAAAATTTTTAAACATAAAATTCTCTCTCTGTTCATTTGTGCATCCTCCCTCCCTCCCTAAGGTGCAATGTGCATTTACATTATACCATAACTGGACCTCCTCAAAGATGGGAATGCCTACTCAACTGTAAAGATCATTTTTTTCCCGTTTTCTGACACTAGCAATGTAACTTCGTGGAACGTTAGCCTCCTTTCCTATCATTGTAAAAGAGTACCATCCTTCCCCGTCTCTATAAATGGTCATGGTGACTTGCTGCTAGATTTGTACATGCTTACTTGGGCTGTGTATTTTTGGTGAATGTTATGTAAAGTGTCAGTTTGTCATTTTGGTGTATGATCTTTTGTCTTGAAAATGACTGTGACTTTGACTTCTAACAGGTGGAACAGTCCTCAGAGCTTCTGAGAGTCTGTCTCCCAGGTTATAGTCCTCAGTTTGGCTCCAATAAAATTCTCTTTTTTTTCTCGTAACTTGATTGTTAATTGCATTTTTATCAACATGCTGATGATTAGCGATGTTGAGCATCTTTTCATGTAGCTGTTGGCCATCTGTATGTCTTCTTTGAAAAAATGTCTATTAAGGTCTTCTGCCCATTTTTAATGGGATTGTTTGTTTGTTTGTTTTTGATATGGAGTTGTATGAACTCTTTATATATGTTGGATATTAACCCCTTATCAGACATATCATTTGCAAACATCTTCTCCCATTCATTAGGTTGTCTTTTAGTTTTCTTGATGGTTCCATTCACTGTGCAAAAGATTTTAAGTTTAATTGGGTCTCATTTGCTTATTTTTGTTTTTGATTCCCCTGCCTGAGGAGACAGATGCAAAGAAAAAAAACAAAATCACTGAGATTTCTGTCAAGGAGTGTACTGCCTATATTTTCTTCTAGAAGCTTTATGGCTTCACTTCTTACATGTAGGTTTTAATCCATTTTGAGTTTATTTTTGTATATGGTGTGAGAAAGGTTCTAATTTCATTTTTTTACATGTAGCTGTCCAGTTTTCCAGCACCACTTATTGAAGAGACTTTTTTCCCATTGTACATCTTTGCCTCTTTTGTCCTAGATTAATTGATCACATGTACGAACATTTATTTCTGGACTCTCTGTTTTGTTTCACAGATCTGTGTGGCTGTTTTTGTGCCAGTACCATAATGTTTTGATTATTGTGGCTTTGTAATATAGTCTGAAGTCATGGAATGTGATACCTCCTGCTTTTTTCTCAAGATTGCTTTGGCGATTTGGAGTCTCTTGTGGTTTTATACAAATTTTAGGATTATTTGTTCTAGTTTGGTGAAAAATGTCATGAGTATTTTGATATGGATTGCATTAAATCTGTAGGTTGTTTTGAGTAGTATAGACATTTTAACAATGTAAATTCTTTCAATCCATGAACACAGGATATTTTTCCATTTATTTGTATCATCTTCATTTTCTTCATCAGTGTCTTATAGTTTTCAGAGTATAGGTCATTCACCTTCTTGCTTAAGTTTATTGCTAGGTATGTGATTCTTTTTGATGTGATTTCAAATGAGATTTTCTTGCATTCTCTTTCTGATAGTTCATTATCAGTGTATAGGAAAGTAACAGAAATCTGTATATTAATCTTGTATCCTGCAACATTTCAGAATTCATTTATTAGTTCTGATATTTCTTTTGGTGGTGACTTTAGTGTTTTCTATATATCATATCATGTCATCTGCAAATAGTGACAGTTTTACTTCTTCCCTTCCAATCTGGATGCCTTTTTTTTTTTTCCTTCTCTGATTGTTGTGGCTAGGTCTTCCAATACTATGTTAAGTGGAAATGGTGAGAGTGGGCATCCTTGCCCTCTTCCTGATTTTAGAGGAAAAGCTTTCAGTTTTTCACCATTGAGTATAATGTTAGCTGTGGGTTTGTTTTAAATTGCCTTTATTGTGTCGAGATATTTCCCTCTATACCAACTTCGATGAGCGTTTTTATAATGAATGGACGTCGAATTTTGTCAAATGCTTTTTCTGCATCTATTGTGATGATTATGTGATTTTTGTTTTTGCTTTGTTAATGTGGTGTATCACATTGATTGATTTGCAGATATTGAACCATCCTTGCATCTCTGGAAGAAATCCCACTTGATCATGGTGTATGATCCTTTTTATATATTGTTGAATTTGGTTTACTAATATTTTGCTGAGGATTTTTGCATTGTATTCATCAGGGTTATTGGCCTGTATTTTTTTTTTCATAGTGTCTTTGTTTGGTTTTGGTATCAGAGCACTGGTGTCCTCATAAAGTGAATTTGGGAGTGTTCACTCCTCTATAATTTTTTGGAATAGTTGAGAAGGATGTATATTAACTCTTTTTTATATGTTTGATAGATTTCCCCAGTGAAGCTGTCTGGTCCAGGATTTTTGTTTGTTGGGATTTTTTTGATTACTAATGCATTTTCAATATTAATCATTGGTATGCACAGATTATCTATTTCTTCCTGATTCAGTCTTAAAAGACTATATGTTTTTAGGAATTTATCCTTTTCATCTAGGTTGTCCAATTTGTTGGCATATAACTGTTCATAGTATTCTCTTATGAGTGTTTGCATTTCTGTGACATTGGCTGTAATTTCTCCTCTTTCATTTCTTTTTTTGTTTATTTGGGTCCTCTGTTTTTTCATAATGAGCTTGGCTAAAGGCTTATAAATTTTGTTGATCTTTTCAAAAACCAGCTCTTGGTTTCATTGAACTTTTCTATTTTTTTGTCTCTATTTTTTTTTTATTACCACTCTGATCTTTATTGTTTCCTTCCCTCTGCTGACTTTGGGCTTTTTCTTCTTTTTCTAATTCCTTTAGATAGTAGGTTAGGTTGTTTATTTGAGATTTTTCCTGTTTCTTGAGGTAGGCCTGTAACACTTCCCGTTTAGAACTGCTTTTGCTGCATAACATCGTTTTGGAAAGTTGTGTTTTTATTTTCATTTGTCTTGGGGTATTTTCTGATTTACTCTTTGATTTCTTTATTAACCCATTGATTTTTTTTTTTTAATTTATTTATTTATTTATTTATTTTATTTATGGCTGTGTTGGGTCTTCGTTTCTGTGCAAGGGCTTTCTCTAGTTGTGGCAAGTGGGGGCCACTCCTCATCGCTATGCGCGGGCCCCTCACCATCGCGGCCCCTCCCGTTGCAGAGCACAGGCTCCAGACGCGCAGGCTCAGCAATTGTGGCTCACGGGCCCAGTCGTTCCGCGGCATGTGGGATCCTCCCAGACCAGGACTCGAACCCGTGTGCCCTGCATTGGCAGGCAGATTCTCAACCACTGCGCCACCAGGGAAGCCCCACCCATTGATTGTTTTAAATAGCATGTTGCTTAGTCTCCATGTGTTTGTGTTTTTCCTGTTTTTCTTCCTATAGTTGATTTCTAGTTTCATACCATTGTGGTTGGAAACGATGCTTGATATAATTTCTATCCTCTTAAATTTGTTGAGACTTATTTTGTGACCTAGAAAGGTCCATCCATGTTGTCACAAATGGCAGGATTTTCTTCTTCCTAATAGCTGAATAATATTCCATTGTGTGTATATATATGTATATGTATATACATATATTACATCTTATATATTACTTCACTCATTGACAGACACTTAGGTTGTTTCCATATCTTGGCTATTGTGAATAATGATTCAATGAACATGGAGTGCAGATAGATGTCTCTTTAATATCTTATTTTTATTTTCTTTGGATATATACCCAGAAGTGAGATTGCTAGATCATATGGTACGTCTATTTTTAATTTTTTGAGGAACTTTCCTACTATTTTCTATAGTGGCTAAACCAGTTTACATTCCCACCAACCATGCAGAAGTGTTCACTTTTGATCCACATCCTTATCAACATTTTGCATCTCTTGTCTTTTTGATAATAGCCATTGTAACGGGTGTGAGGTCATTGTGGTTTTGATTTTCCTTTCCCTAATCATTAGTGATGTTGGACATCTTTTCATGTGCCTGTTGGTCTTTTGAAAATCTTCTTTAGAAAAACTATTTTGGTCCTTTGCCCATTTTTAATTGGGTTATTTGTGGGGGGTTTTTGTTTGTTTGTTTTTTGGGTTTTTTTTTTGCTATTGAGTTGTATGAGTCCCTTCTCATTTATATGTGGAATCTTAAAAAACCCAACTCACAGAAATATAGAATAGATTGGTGGTTGCCAGAGGCAGAATAGATTGAGTGAGGGAATGGGTGAATGTGGTCAAAGGGTAAAAATTTCCACTTATAAGATGACTAAGTTCTGGAGATGTAGTGGACACCATGGTAACTATAGTTAATAACACTGTAGTATATGTTGGAAAGATGCTAAGAGAGTAGACTTTAAAAGTTCTCATCACATACCCATACACACACATACACACACACAAATTGTAATTAATAGCAATGTAAGGTGATGGATATGTTAACAAAGTTTACTGTAGTAATCATTTGCAATATATACATATATAAAATTACTATATTATACACCTTAAACTTAAACAGTGTTATATGTCAATTATATCTCAATAAAGCTGGAAAAAATAAATTAAAATAAATAAATACATTTTAAACTATCTAGAGATAGTTTATTTATTTTGCCTCAAGGTGATAATTAAGTTATTTTATTAAAACACTATCTTTTCAAAGGATTTCCATATATCTCATTATATTTGGAAAAGATTTAAAATTATCTCTGTGTCCTTTTTCTGTTCACAATTCAGAGAAATTTTGCCATTAAATTTTAGCTGATAAAAAAATAAGTGAGCTGCTTATTAACTCTATGACACATGTTTCTCAGTGTGTCAATTATTTAACATTTAATATAATAAAACACTTTAGAAATTTCATATTAGATTTGCTCCTATTTATTGCTAAATGCAATACTTAAATGTCACCCTGGTTGCTGGCATTCTATGAGATCACATTTTAAGACCCAAGAAAACTGTGTATTAAATATTATTATTTCAGTGGTCCATGCCTCAAACAATTTAAACTAATGAAAACTTTTCTTTCAAAAGTATAATTTATCTCAACTCATGATTCTCAGCCTGAATTCGTTTCTGTAAATGGTTTCTTCTCTTCTGAGAAACCATGATACTTCCACTTCCTTTACTAACACTACAACATATTTCTCCCAACCAAGTTATCTTTCCTTTTCTGGTTGACGGTTTTTCATCTATATTCATAAGAAATATTGACTTACATTTTTTTCCCTGTGATGTAGTTAATGTCTTTAGTATTAAGGTAATGCTGGCCTCATAAAATAAGTTAGGGAATATTTCCTCCTCTTTTATTTCTTGGAAGAGTTTGAGAAGGATTGATGTTAATTCTCCTTAAATCCTGGGCTTTTCTGTATTGGAAAGTTTTTGCTTACTGTTGCAGTCTACTTGTTACAGTTTTGTTCAGATTTCTCTTTCTTCTTCAGTTGGTTTTGGTAGCCTCATTATTCTTTAACATGTGTTTTCTAGGGCAAATTCATCTATTTTAAAAATCTTTAATTATACACTTTGCCCACCTAGAATGAGAAAATTTATGTAGTTTTCCTCTTCCCTTTCTCAACTCAAGTATCTTACATGTACTGCTCAAACGCAATCTCTTTTCAGAGATGGGAAAGCCCCCATAATTAACCATGCTGATATAGCTTAAACCTACCTCTTAACCTTTCTAGTTTAATATTCCAATATATTCCAAACCAGAAGATAACAAAAAATCTTAGATAGTCTAATGATTGTAGCAATACACTTGACATATACGAACTGAGAAAATATTAAAAAAATATAAGCTACTATATATGCATATATGTATTACACATATGTTGTGTATATCTATATAGAATATAGTTTGTGCATCTATATAGAATCTCTATGGCTATATCATCCTGAATGTGTCCAATTTTGTCTCATCTCAGAAGGTAAACAGGGTTTGACCTAGTTGGTACATGCACTGAAGACCACTTAGAATACCAGGTACTATATGCTTTTGGCTCCTGTCAGCTAGTCATCTCTCTGTTCTTTTACTACCTCCACCTCCACCGAGCCTCATGTCCAACTCTGCCACTGCTCACCACCATCCCAATCTCCATTACCATGTCCAGCCCATTGCAACACGGGTAGGGAGCAGCATTCTAGCCCTTCAACTTTGCAGCCCTATACCCAGGACCAATCAGAGTTGGAGGGAAAATGACTCCATAGGCAAGGATTAATATAATATAATATAATATAATATAATATAATGTAATGTAATGTAATATATATTTAGGATACATAACATATTATTATCAAGAGAACCTTCATATACATTTGAAAATTAATATGTATTTTAAAATATATATTTGTTATGAACACCACTTGAAATTACATCCTATTACCCAGGATGGGGAATAGGTTAAAAATCGGAGAAAAATTATGAATTATTATTTTTTCACTGTAAGTGTAATTGCTACACTGGTACACCCAGTATGGTATATGAGGATATAGAAAGTTGTTTTTATGATTTGCAAGGGATAATCGCCATCACATTAATATTTTGATTCACCAATTTCTCCCCCAAAGAATGTTTAAATTAAGATTATCTATAACACTTTGAAATTTTGGTCATAGGTGCTCAGAATTCCTAATGGAACTACCTATGTTCCATTTAATATTATGTTCATGAAATATTTAAAGTCATATATGTAATTATTGCATTTGATTAATTTTACCTTGTTTCCCTAGAGCAAGTACTCTCTGGTGTAATTCTGAGAAATCATTTTTTAATATCCTCACTGAAAGATAAAAGAATTCATTTTCCTAGACAACAGAGATGAACTAACACTAGCTGATAGTCCATAAGATTTGGGTTATTTATTATAAAATGACATTCACATTTATAAACTATATATAGTTTACATTTTTCTGTTTATAAGAACAGTGCCTTAGACCCAAAAATAACACATTATTGCATGTAACTGCTTATAAATGTTAATGCATTTCATTTATTATTTGGAAGGTAGACACGAAGTTTTATTTTATTTTTCATGAAGTACTATTACCATTGCATATTATATTTTAGAAAATACAATTTTAAAGAGAGAACCATAAATAAA